>NC_090444.1:726550082-726857090 GCF_031143425.1 Pleurodeles waltl
CAAGGAAGAAGATAAGGGTGGGAATATTGTGATTATGGACAGAGCAGATTACATATCCGAACTGGATCGTCAACTATCGGACTGTACTGCATACCTTAAAATCACCTCCAACCCAATGCCAGGAGGAAATAGATGCATTCTACAGAAACTTCAAACATTCCTGAATCTTGACCTGATCTCTGATATGGAGTTGAAATATCTGTATAACTACACACCTACCGTACCTTGCATTTACATCTTACCAAAGATACATAAAAAGGGTACCTTCCCCCTGGCAGACCCATCATCTCTGGCATCGGCTCCCCGACGGAGAAGTTGTCAGAATAAATAGACATTTTCCTCCAGCCTCTTGTCCAAAACTTACCCTCTTACATCAGGGACACCAAAGACTTACTTTGCAAAATTGCGGACTGTGACTGGACGGAGGGCCACTACCTAGTCACGTTAGATGTTACTTCATTGTACACAAGCATCCCGAGAATAGAGGGTCTTTCTGCCATTCAACATTATCTAGACACAAGGGATGCCTCCCTACTAGATCATACAAATATGCTCATGGACCTCATAAGTTTGGTGCTTGACAATAACATTTTCATGCACAATGGATGTTGGTATCGCCAGATACAAGGAGTGGCCATGGGGGTTAAGTTCTCTCCATCTTATGCCAATCTATATATGGGGTACCTGGAAAAAACACATGTGTGGCGTATTTGCCCTCCGCTTTTGACGCAACACATCTTATACTGGGGCAGATACATCGATGATATTTTAGTTTTTTGGTCAGGTGATGCAGCTTCACTCACACTTCTTACAGAACATTTAAACAAGAATACTTTTAACATCAAGTTTACCCATGAAGCTAGTCAATCTTCCATCAATTTCCTGGATCTTACCATATACATTAAGCAGGGTAAAATTTGTACCAAATTGTTTAGAAAACCAACAGCATGCAATGCTGTTCTTCATGCAACTAGTTCACACCCTAAGCCCCAAATCAATGCCATTCCATATGGAGAAAGTACTAGAATACGTCGTAACTGTAGTGAGGCTCAGGTGTTCCAAGAAGAATTGCATAACATGGAACTACATTTCAGGCATAGAGGCTATCACCCACAGACCCTCAAAAAAGCGTGTAATAAGATCTTGAAAACCAAACACCCTAACCTACTTACCAATTCTAAAAAGAACAGTTCACACGAACGCATATCTCTTGTCATAAAGCATAGTGCACTGAGCTCTCAAGTTTTTAAAACTGTGCGCAAACACTGGTCATTGCTTTTAACGGACGACATACTAAAAAAATGGCCTCACTGAAAAACCTAGCATCATCTATAAGAGGGGCACTACCCTACGGGACCAGTTATGTCAAAGTTTTATGCCCCCAGTTAGTAGGGACACTTGGTTGCCTAAACTACCACCAGGCACTTACAAGTGTGGCCATTGCAACATTTGTGGGTACATCAAAGACACGACAGTGAGATTTCAGTATAACACTCAGGTTGAACACCAACTCAAACACTTCATCAATTGTAACACAATGGTGTACTGCATTGTCTGTACATGTTGGCTTATCTATGTTGGAAGTACCATCCGACCATTAAAAGAGAGAATTCAAGAACATTTGAGAGCTATTCGAGCGTCTAACATCAACTATCCGTTTGCGACTCATTACAATGAGGCACATGGACAAAAATAAGTTTTGGACATTTCCATACATGGGATAGACTCCCTGAACAGAACGCCTCGTGGACGCAACCGTACTTTGGCCCTGAGACGCCTTGAGAGCAGATGGATCATTAAACTACGAGCGGTAGAACGGGGCGTCAACATCCACAAGGACCTTCATGTATTTCTATAATACTTGATGCTTGACAACTCCTTATGTTTCCTAAATAACACTTTCCCTAATGTGATCTTGGGATATCCTTTTTTTCTGTGACCTATGATTTAGGTTGTAGCACCTTCTCACCTCCTTTTGTTAAGGAGAACAATACAACATATATGTATACAACAAAATATCTCTCTGTCATAGTTTTTACTCTCCATAGAACGTTTTTGTGTTCTTCCTTAACTCTCCTATGTATACCGTATATATTAAGTATCACACATTAGTACTGTGTATAATTATGTTCCATTCGAAAATGGATCAACATCTCTCTCTATTATTGTATTCTGTTATTTATGACATTTTCATCATGCCTAATGTCAGCACTTTGCATATGTGTCGAATTTGTATTCCATTTAAAAGTCTTTATGTTTATGGTTCACCGTATTCGCAATGATCTCTATGTCATTTTGAATGTGCTCAGTGTACAAATATTCCTATTTGTTTAGTAACTACAATCACTGTCTCTAGGAGTACCCCCTTTGCCCTTTTCTCTGTAACACTTTAAAATTCATCCTGGTTATGGGATTATGTACATTTATAAGGTTATATATTTATGGTTTACTTTATTCGCAATGATCTCTATGTCACTTTTACCGTGCTCAGTGTACTAATATTCCTATCTGTTTATTAACTACAATCACTGTCTCCAGGAGTACCTTTTTTTGCCCTATTCTCTGCAACTCTCTATAATACATCCTGGCTATGGGTTTCCTTCTTTCTGTTTACATGCACACCTTAAAATAATAACTCCAGCCCGTTTCTCAAGTTACTTTCTTGCAAATCTATGTGCTTGGGTACACACGCAAAAACCGCCTTGGCACACGTTTTTCTACTACATCTAATATGGCGCCTGTGGAATGCCCTCGATTACGAGTGCACGTTGCTTGTTTTCCGTTACTTGAGGTACAGTCCCTTTTCTATGTCTGAGTGCGCGCATATAGACGCCGACACTCTATGGGGACGGAGTTGCACACACTACGGCAGCGGTATCATGCGCTGCGTACGATCGCTTGCACCGACTTGTTTTTCCTGACTCTCGGATCTCAGAGAAGTACAGGTATAGCAATATACTGATGAGCGTTACTTACATTTTATGTTTTTTGGAACAACAGGAGAAGACAATACAGGGGGCGTTTCTATATGCTTTTGTGTCACTACAGCAATTTTCTTAGCCTGTTACGTTTACGGAGTTTTGTCTCCGATGACCTGGACAGTTACACTATTGGGCATTTTCACACCTTACTTTGTTAGCGTTTTAAGGGAGTTAGTCATTATGCCTTCCTCTTGACACCGCCCATATGGTTTTTTTATTCGCACTTCCATTTGTTTATGACATGTACCACACATGTTTCTTGCCTGACGTGGCTAGGTCACCTTTTTGCATCAAGTTTGACGTTTTTAGCCCACTATATGTGGAAGAATGTGTAACCATAGTCAGTATAGGGCCTATGTTTCCCTCATCCAAATAAGGTTACCTTGTACTACTCAGGCTTTAGGTATCGCTTGTCCTTTTTTAGCATTTGTTGTATCTTATAGGGTTTTTCTTACTGTTTTATTATTTACAGGCTGGGGTCCAACTAGACCTTCATGTTAGTGTTATCTTGGACTACGGATACACTCCACGGTACATTTCCTCGAATTTGGAAGGTTACGCTTCTGTCTAATACAAGGGACAACCGTACTTTCGGATGGATTATTCTTCTATTTTGGGTAGGTTTACTTCGACCTTCCTCCTCCCCGCTCTTTTGTCTATTTTATGTTCACCTTCGAAATTCTTCATTACAGTTAATTTTTCTGTGGACTTCTCCCTTAGATATAGAACTACATTTGAGATTTAACAGAAGCACGATATAAACTGTCTCTCTCCTAACCCTAGTTTCTGAGGTAAAAATAATAAAATATTATAATTTTTTCCACGAGCACCATCTGTCCCACTCGTTGTATATCATGTGCGCAATACCATCAGTTTTTCTTTCTGATGGATGGGTAATCACCTCTTACTGCTCCTAATTTTCACGCGGTGACTCTTTATATCTCTATCCACCATGATTATTTTTCACTTTCACTTCTTTCATATATCCACCGATCTTTTATAAGGTGGCACGTCTGTATGCTCAACGGTTTAACAATGGGAGTATCTCTGTTGTTTACTATCTGTGCACACTTGAGGGCTGTGCATTTCATGCTAAAATTTCTTTGTCTTAAATCTAACTCTAATTTGATGTATCACTGTATATTGCATCTACCTGGATGGTAGCGATACTACTTGTAAGAATTGGCATTTGTTTTTGTTTCAGCCTTGAAAAAGTCTGTGAGGACGAAACACGTGTTGGCTGTTTTCTGATTTCTCATATGCTTTTTTCTTACCTATGGACATGAATACCTTTGAATACCGCTTCTTCTTTCCCAATATCAAGGATTAAAATATCTCTTGCAACTTTACTCATCTTGAACTTATTACTTTGGAGTGCCGTGGTCTGCCTTTTTTTCTTGCTGGCTATATAACATGTTCAGGCGGATGGTAAGTCAGTAAGGATTTTTCTGTCTCGTTCCAAGACCCTTCAAGAAAATAAGAGTGCTACCATTATCTTTAACAAAATATGGGGACACATATGTCCTGTGGGCATTTGGCATGAATTTAATCTAGTCAGTGGGGCCCAAGGAGTATTTGTTTTTTGTCACCAGATGGGAGTAAGTTGACAGCGGGTCAGTTTTTGACTATCCCGAGGAACATTTAGTGCCTCATGGGGGAAACTCCAAGTGTTTTGGGACACATTCATTCAGAATTGATGCAACTTCTGAGGCTGCTAAATTAGGCTTGTCCTTAAATGAGGTAAGAAGGTTGGGGAGATGATCTTCAAATTGTTGTTTGCATTATATCAGGATTTTGGAGGGATTGTGATTGGGCAGCTAATATTTTGCTTCTACCTTAAGGTTGTGTAGCGGGACCTGTTATTGCAGCTTTTGCAGCATAGATCATATGACATTTCTTCGTGAAGCTGGCAGCAAAACACGCTGTGAAGAGACCTTGGGGGAAAAATTGGGGTTTTGCTTTCAAGATATGTGTTTGAGCTGTTGGGGATAGGGGGCCATGAAATGGGGACAACTGCTACCTAGCTTATCACAGTTAATAATTAACAGAAGCTCCCCAGATGTATTGTTATTACACTTGGGGGGAAATGATTTGGTGAAAGAATCCGGTTTGGGGGTAATAAAAGCTATGAGAACAGATTTAGATCATTAGTAGGTCATGGTCAGGTACAAAGGTGGTTTGGACAGCTTTCAATCCTAGGAGAGTGTGGAGGGGTGCCTTGAAGTATACAGCAATAGAAAAGGTTGGAAGAAAAGTTAATAGGGGCTTGATAAGATTCTATAAATCTAGGGAATTAGATTTCATTTATTATGAGGATATAAGTCAGGATGATTTTGAATTTTTCAGACAAGATGGGGTTCATCTATCATTTTTGGGGAAGAGTTGTACTTATTAGAGATCAAAGACAAGGTGACACAATTACTGAGGATAAAAGGATGGCTTTAAGGCTGTTATGTGACAGCCAGGTTTATGCAGCACTGAAGTAGATTGAATTTGGCTATATAATACTTTTAAGAGGCTGTTGGTGCAACAGCCACCCCCCCTTCCATCAATTACAAAGTTTTTTCACATTTTCAGCCGGGCTCATAAATGGGACTGTTATAGCGACGGGTAATAAGAGATAATCTTTTTCCATCACTCTCACAAAGTGTACTAATAAATCGGGGTGGGCAAGGAAAACATCTGTACAGGGCTTTTTCTTGGCGGCAGAATTTTTGTAGCGTTAATGAGTCTGCCCCCCTGTCCAATAAAGTGCCTTTTTTCTCTCATACTTGCCTGGTTATTGCGTCTTCCCGCCCAAGATCTTATGGATTGAGCATGACAGAATAGACACCAGAAGGGCCAGCCGAGGCCACCTCAATGCTGGCTGAGCCAGGCGTCCCAAGCAGATCCAAAACAACTCCTTGTAAACATGTGCCAGATGCACCCACCTCTGCTCTGCCCTCACCCAAATCCACACATCGAATTTCAAACTTCCCAAGAGGAACGGGTGTGTGAACGTGGTGTCTATGCCAAAAAAGGTGGAAGGCAAATGGTGGGTGGTGAATGGCAGCAGGGGCAGGTGTACAATTGTGTGAAGTGATGAAGTGGAGGCTGAGGAAGTAAACACTTACATGGCAAAAGCGCTCAGCCTTAAACACTGCACTCAGAAAATCAGAATTTCCTCTTCATAGTACAGACTTATAAAACGTCAGAAGGGTATACTGAGAAATTTGCTACCATGAAGGAGGGATTCAGAGCAAGAGGTTAGCCTGAAAAGGTTCTGAAGGAATGCAACGCAGGTCACATTTTAAGGGACCAATACTTGTTTGATAAAAGTAAGAAAATTAGAGACAACAAGCTGGAAACTAAGGGGCATATTCATACTTGTTTTGCGCTGAATTTGCGTATTTTTTTACGCAAATTCCGTGTAAAACGAACTCCATATTTATACTTTGGCGGTAGACCCACCTAGCACCAAATTTATAGAGTTAAAGTAATTTTTTAGACATGGAAACCTACTTTGCGTCACTGAGATACAAAGTAGATGTTCCAGTGCAAAAAATGAATCAATGACCTTAGCGCCATATTTATCCCTCGTGCTAAAATCATGCATGGGAGGGAGAAGGGGTAAAGAAATGGTGTGAATCTTGCTGTGAACCATTTTTGAATGCCTGGGTCAGGGCAGGATTTAGGGGACCTGTGGGCCTATTTCCATGGTGGAACACCATGGAGTAAGCCCACAGGTGCCCTCCCAGGCCTGAGGGACACCCCGACCCACACAAGAGGGACAGCAGAGGATGGGGGACCCGATCCCAGGTAAGTATAAGTAAGTACAGCTAAGTATATATATTTTTTTAAGTACCTACATGACACTGGGTGCAATGGCCGTGCCCAGGGGACCCTGGTCCCCTGTGCTGGCCATTGGTGTGGTGGGCATGATTCCTGTCATTTCTGAAACAGGAGTCATGTGATATGGATGGGTTTGTGTCAGAAATTGACTCTAGGCAGGTTAGAGTCATTTTTTTACTCTAACCTGCCTACCGTAATTTTTTGGTGCAAAACTCCATTCTTCCATACCGCCAGCCCCACCCGACTAACGTCATTTTTTTTTACTCTAGCCTACCCTTTGACCCGTCTTGCACCATTCCATAAATATGGTGCCCGGCTGGTGCACAAAAAGGGTGCAAGCCGGTGCTAAACATTTTGGTGCAAAACTGCGTTTAAATATATATATAAATCAGGGCCTAAATGTAGTAACAGTAAGGCCAGTAGTGATGTAAATAAGATATTATCTAATGCAGATCCTACAATAGGAGTACACTTTGTTCTCAAGTTATTTAAAAACAAATACCTGATGTGGGCTGGTTTGGTCTACTGTTGTGTTTTTTCTAGATTCACAAAAATGCAAAGGATGTAAAACCAGTATCAACATGACTCCTACCTTTTACCTGATGGCATGGAAAAAAGTATTCAGAAACATCTTACTTGTGACCTCAAGTATTGTGTATATGTCTTTAAGTCTCCTTGCAACACACTGTACATGAACAGTGCCAATTCCCCTGTGCTAAAATGAGTGATATAACACTTACTAACCATGAAAAAGTCAGATGCTACATTTTCCATAGCCAGACATTTTAGTATGTGAACAAAATCCTGACCTTTTAAAATTCCCAGCAATTGTCAGGGTGGAGCAAAAAGAGACTGGAGGTGACTGCAAAAGATCCTCATGAAGACAGGAAAGTAAATACACCCGTGCTCTCAACACAATCGATCCTCAGGGACACAACATTGATGAGGAGTTAGCAATCTTTGTGGAACATTGCAGTCCCTTCTTCTACAACGTATCTTGCTCATATGTTTGATGTCTCTGCATTCATTCTTATGGATCCTGTTTTGTGAAATGATGTTCTCAAGGTAGTTGTTTTCTGTACACAATTTACTCAGTGGCATATATTAGTCCCCAGAATAGAACTATTCATGCACTTGGGTGTTTAGTAATGAAATTATATGATTTGGTATATTGAGGAGAAAGTGAAGTGATTGTATACTGAGAATTAAAATGCTATTACTGACACTTTGATCTTGGTACATTTATGTTTCTACCGAAATTGTTCACTAATGGTACATTTATGATATTAGCACATTATAGCACTTTTTTGAACGTTAAGACTTCCCTGCATGAATTGGATTATACATATGATTGTATTATAAGCTATGAACCAATGAACAGCATACAAATGAATGAAAGGTCACTTGTATAGCACACTGTTACTCCAAAGATTGTCCTGACACTCTGCACACATACCATCACTGCCGAGTGTATTGCAGCCAATTAGTCCTTATTAAAAAGCAACATTTTCAATTTCTTCCTGAACAAAGAGGTTGGAGCAATAGCTCATAACTCAAGTGGAAGCTTGTTCAATGCTGACAACCCTAAGAAAGAAAAGGACCTTTTCCCAGCTCTGGTACGCCGAATCGTAGGGATTCTGACCAGCAGGGTGTTGCCTGATCAAAGGTTCCTTGAAGGGGTGTAGAGGCTAATCCCTGCACCTGCATGGTGGAGAGCCCTGTGGACCATCACAAGTGTTTTAAATAAAATTCTCTTCTTTATCGCGGGGCAATGTGTGTTTTCACGGGCAGGTCAAGAGAGTGCTTATCACTGCATTCTGGACAACCTGCAATCTGTTAATCAGATAGGGAGTCCCAGGTAAAAGGTGTTACCGTGATCCATCCTAGATATTTTCAGTGCCTGTATTACCAGTTTCCTGGCTACGAAAGAGTAGTAATGTAAAAACTTCCTTAAAATGCTCAGCAGTCCAAAGCAGGTCACTAACACCATTTTGACCTGAGGTTGAAACGACAGGCAGTCATTGAATTTGGCACTCAAATTCTTTATTGAACTTCCCTGGCACTCGGGGGGGAGGGGTCAGCTAGCCAAAAGGTCTGCCATGTCCCAGGGTCCTTAAGACTGAAAAATAGCAGTTTTGTGGTATCTGCATTTCATTTCAGCTGATGGTGAGTTAGCCACTGGAAAACTGCTATTAGACATGACCTGATGGTTTTTCCAGGTAACTCTGCCTCCCTGCCCCAGGAGAACAGCAGCTAAGTATTGTCAGCATAGGAAATCCAAAGGCATGGGCAAGTAGAGCTAGTAGAGTGAGATAAACATTAAAAAAGAGTAGGGATGAAGGCTGAACCCTGTGGCACTCCCACTAACAGTTCTGACATTGTCAACAAGGGAGGGATCCAGCGTTCTTAACCTCTGCCCTCCTAAAAACAGGCAAGCCAGTCCAAGGCTTGACTCGCTATTCCGATGGATTGGAGATGCAGTAGGAGTTTGGCATGGGGTACCATGTCATAGGTCATAGGTCGCTGATAGATCTAACATAGTCAGCCTAGCCTTTCCCCCAGCCTTCTCCCCAGCCCCAATGAATAACTCATGTGAAGCTAGTTATTACTTTCCAAGCACTGGGAGAGCTGCTAGTTAACATGCTTTTCCAGTACTTTAGAGCACGCTGGTAAAAGAGAAAAGAGTCTGTAATTAGATTGTTCTCCCGGGTCTGCCAGGGGCTTCTTAAGCAGGGGCAAGATTTTAGTAGGCCTGGGTAAAAAACTCTGGTCCGCTGGCGGAGCTTGCGGAATTCAGCAATTCCACATTCTGCAGAGAACACAGACTTAACCTTAGACTCCGCACTCGTCATAGCAGAGTTTTCCCCCTGTTGACAAGCGTTTGATGTCATTTTGCATGTGCGGGAAGCGCAACAAGAGACTTCCAGTCAGATTTTGTACCTGCCCACAAGATTAAGCGTCGTGCCAGTGACTACTGCCACGTCCTTTTGTGATGCAGGCAAGAGTGAGTGACCGTGATCCAACGCGACTGAGACCTCACAAAACTCAGGCAGCTAAAATCTCCTCAAAAAGGCAATTTTGAGTTCAAAACTTTCTCTAATGGACCATTCATGTTGATTTTTTTGTGCGTGGAGTACTTTAAAAAAAAAAAAAATTCAACAGCAGGAAGTGCCCCATAGACTCCAACTTCCTGATCCTGTCCAGCAGGCTTCTCCCAGTGTTTTGTCCCTCTCCTGGTCACTTTTCACTTGGATTTTGAGCTGGAAGG
The DNA here is from genome assembly GCF_031143425.1 of Pleurodeles waltl. Taxonomy (NCBI): domain Eukaryota; kingdom Metazoa; phylum Chordata; class Amphibia; order Caudata; family Salamandridae; genus Pleurodeles; species Pleurodeles waltl. Next base: position 726,560,163 of record NC_090444.1, read on the forward strand.
AAGATTTTTTTTGTCTCCTCGATGTATCTTTGGGTTTAAGGTCTTTGTTGTATTTAAGATTTCACAAACACTTGTATAAGGGTGTTGTACAACTTGTTTGTTTAATAGATGGCATTCACCAGGATTTATCTGTACTTTTATTTGATTTTTCGAATTTTTTGTGGTGGGAGGCCTGCAGTTTCAGTAGGGGCCTAGTAGTTATAGAGGTTATTGTTTTACTTGTAATTTTTCTTCTTTAACAGAAAATTGCTTCACAGTTCAGTACATTTTCTCCATGTTTTGTAAATTTGCAATATTCATTTAATTCACTATGTTAGGTGGCCTAGTCTGCTAATGGAATAGGCCTTCCAGCTGCGCTGCAGGCCCAGGCCAGTAGTATTCATAGGTGCATGATGAAACAACTGTTTGGGGTGTCTGTGAACTGAAACATCATTTAGACCATGGATGGCAAAGGATTAAATAATTACAAAATGTATTTTGACCAAATTTCATGTTTTTTCTCAGAAAACAGTGTATGGTGGGGTAAACTATTTGATGCCTTTGTATGATGTGTGTTGTATTTTTTTTGTCTTTTTTTAGATTGCTGACTTAATGCTGTTTGTTCTCCTGTACCAATGCTTCCTTTGTCTGGCCAGTGTATGAGTTTGTTTGCCATAGGGCACCATTTGTCTTTGTTTCCCATGACATGTGGCCAGGGGCCCTTTTTGTGTAGTCAATTATAGTCCAATATGTGTTTTTTGTTTTGTTCTATTTATTCTGCTTGGTGTTTGACCATCTGCCTGGTGGGCATTTTTGTGTAGGCAGCCAGTGTGCTTTTAAGCTTGCACCTGTTCTTTGTTGTGGCCATGCCTCCTTACTGATTGTTGCTGTTTGACCATGTGGCTGGTAGCCATTTTGTGTATGCAGCCAGTGTGCTTTTAGGCCTGCTCGTGTCCTTTGTTGTGGCCATGCCTCCTTGCTGGTTGTTGCTGGACCATGTGACTGGCTGCCATTTTGTGTAGGTAGCCAATGAGCCTCCACGTGTTCTTCTTTGTTGTTGCGGCCATGCCTCCTTGCTGGTTGTTGCTGTTAGACCATGTGGCTGGTGGCCATTTTGAGTAGCTAGCCAGTGAGCCTGGATGTGTTCTCCTTGGTTGTGGTGGCCATGACATCTTGCTGGTTGTTGTTGTTTGATTATGTGGCTGGTAGCCATTTTGTGTAGGTAGCCAGTGGGCCTGCATGTGTTCTTCTTTGTATTGGTAGCTATGCCTCCTTGCTGGTTGTTCAACCATGTGGCTGGCAGCCATTTTGCGTAGGCAGCCAGTGGGGCTGCATTTGTTCTTCTTTGTTCTGGTGGCCATGCCTCCACGCTGGTTGTTCTTTGACCATATGGCTGGAGGCCATCTTGTGTAGGCAGCCACTGGGCCTGCATGTGTTCTTCTTGGTTGTGGTGGCCATGACTCCTTGCTTGTTGTTGTTGTTTGACTATGTGGCTGGTGGCCATATTGAGTAGGCAGCCAATAGGCCTGCATGTGTACTTCTTTGTTGTGGTGGCCAGTTTCCTTGCTGGTTGTTGTTGTTTGACCATGTGGCTGGTGGCCATTTTGTGTAGACAGCCAGTGGGCCTGCATGTGTTCTTCTTTGTTGTGGGGCCATCCCACCTTGCTGGTTGTTATTGTTAGACCATGTGGCTGGCGGGCATTTTGTGTAGACAGCCAGTGGGCCTGCATGTGTTATTCTTTGTTGTCATGGCCATGCCTCCTTGCTGGTTGTTGTTGTTTGACCATGTGACTGGCAGCCATCTTGTGTAGGCAGCCAGTGAGCCTGAATGTGTTCTTCTTGGCTGTGGTGGCCATGACACCATGCTGGTTGTTGTTGTTTGACTATGTGGCTTATGATCATTTTGTGTAGGCAGTCAGTGGCCCTGTATGTGTTCTTATTTGTATTGGTGGCCATGCCTCCTTGTTGGTTGTTGTTTGACCATGTGGCTGGTGGCATTTTGTGTAGGCAGCCAATGTGCCTGCACATGTCCTTCTTTGTTGTGTGGCCAGCCTCCTTGCTGGTTGTTATTGTTTGACCATGTGGCCATTTTGTATAGGCAGCCAGTGAGCCTGCATATGTTCTTCTTTGTTGTGGGACCAGGCCTCCTTGCTTGTTGTTGCTGTTTGACTATGTGGCTGACTGCCTTTTTGTGTAGGCCGCCAGTCGGCCTGCAATGTGTTCTTCTTTGTTGTGGTGGCCATGATTCCTTGCTGATTGTTCTCGTTTGACCATGTGGCTGGCAGCCATTTTGTGTGTGTGATGTTTGAAGCCTAGTAGGTCAATGCTCATTACCAGATGCACTGTATGAACAGTGTTGTATATTATATTATATATTTTTTGTGTTTTTCAACTGGCCCACTTCTTGCCTCCTGAATCCCAGTGGTTTCTCATTGGTAGTCCCCGTCCCCTAATACATCAGCAATTGTATTTTTTAATTATTTGTTAAAATAATTAGTTTCACAGATTGTTTTAAATAATAATAACAATATCTAATAATTATTTTATTTTATTTTATTATTTTGTAATTTTGTGGTTTTTTTAAATGGAATAAATTTCAATTTTGTAAAAAATTTGTATTTTTGAAAAAAATTGAGAATCATTTTTAGTTTTTTTTCCATTTTCATCATCAGCCCCATGTCTGCCATAGGCGCACAGCTGCACAACATTATTCAAGGATTATTCCATTTGTCATCAGCACCTCCCTGAGTGTCACATGTCAGTTTGATGCAAATAAAGGTAATAGTTATATTCTGTATGGTGCAGTTGTTGTTCTTTCTTATCATTCCTGAGTGTCCATGATGATGAAAGTTAGTGTTGGTGTGGTTTTACGAATGGATATGCTGTATTGGTAATTATTTTTAATTAAAGTAACCACTAAATCATATTGTTTCTATTACTAATTCACCTGTAACATTGCCACGTTTTACTAAGGTTCTTTCTGCATGTTTGGTTTTAGGTGCACAAAGAGAAAGAGACATCACCCACAGTACTGCTAGAGAGAAGGCCTGTGCACGAGTGGCACATGACCACACTCACAACACGAACATCTCTTCAGCTTGTGAAGCTAAGTGCTACTGCCAACTGACAGCTTCAAGATGGCCCCAAAGAAAGGTGCTACCAAGAAAGTTTCCAGTGATAAGAAGGAGCTGCCCACCACTGATATGTTGCCCCAGACCTTTTTGGGGCAAAAACATGTGCCTGATGCACCAGCCTCTGGGTACAAGCTGGCAGCAGCACACCTGCATCCGCAGCCCTACTCCAAACTACGCCCAAGTCCATGTCTGTCGCAGAGGCAGACACTCTAGTCACAGCAACGCAGAAAAGCAGTGATGTTGAATTGGACTTATCTCTTCCTCAAAGTAGTACCCAGTCATTGCCAGAAACCCAGATCAGTGGACAACAACAACCACAGCCATTGCTAGCAGTTCCTTTCTAAGTAGGAGCACATCAGGAGGATATTGAGCTTCACGCTGAGGAAGTTGAGGAAGATCCTCTTTCACAAGATCCACTGTCTTCCAGATCTCTGCCATCTTCTTCTTCAAGCTCCCCTTGTGATGATCATGACTCCACTTGGATGCCACCTCAGTCTGAGACACTCCAGGAGAGGCAAGGAGTGAAAAGGAAGGTTCCTGAAAGCCTTAGAGTTATGGATGAAGAAGAAGAGGATGAGTCTGACGATGATACAATCCTCATGAATGTTAGCCCAGCTCCAGTGGAGTCCAACATTATTCCATCCTCTCAACCTGCTCCAAGGGATGTGGCACAGATACCACCACCACCACTGCCAGCTTCCATATTTACAACAAGGCCCCGGCTGCAACATACATCCATAGCCACCTCAGTAGAAGTAGCCACTGCATAGAGGCAAACGCCATCAAAATACCCAACTACTGCCACTTCTTCTGACATTGGCACTGGCATAAGTGTTAAAAAGTAGACCTCTCCAGTTTGGGACTTCTTTGCAGTTAGGGAAAAAGAGCCAAACATTGTCATGTGTTCCATTGGCCGAGCGAGTGTAAGTCAGGGTAAGCTTGGTACAAACTATGGTACGGGAGGCCAAACAACCCATTTGAGAAAACACCACCCAATCTGCTGGGAGGCACACCTTAGCGTCCAAAAACCTGCAAGTGGTGTTGGTGAAGGTGGTGAGAGCAAGGAATCAGATCTGATCATGGTGGAAGGTGAAGATGAAGAAGAGGGTGACATTCCTGTTACACAAATCAACCCTGTCCCCAGCACTGCAGTAGTATTGTCACCCACATCAGCAACATCGCAGTGTCACAAGAAGACTCATAGTCAGGTCGAGACACCAAGGCAAGAACATACAGTGGCTGCCCCGCTGAGACACACATTGGGCCTACCACCGCCATCTGCTCTCAAGAATTTACCTGCATCAGTGGCACCAGTAAAGAAAAAAATCCAGGCTACTTTTTCTGGCAAGTTTAGGCAGGAGGGGCAGTACAAAGGCAACCATCCAACGGCATGCTTGTACAATGGGAAACGGGATAAAATGTTAGCACTGGACCTCCTCCTTTTTTATTTTGTGGAAGGAGTGGGTTTCTTAGAATTTGTGGCGGCCATCTGCCTCAAATGGAAGATTCCCAGCTGAACCTATTTTGCCAGAGTTGCTTTTCCAGCGAGACAACACGATGTGCTGGAATTGGTTGGACAAGCTTTGTAGCAGAGTGCTGTTCACACAATCCACCTGATGACAGACATGTGGACCAGATGCCAAGCCACTGATTACATGTGCATCACTGCACACCGGATCTCTTTTGTGGGGGTTAGAGAAATGATGCCTGCAGGTGTTGACCCTGCTGAAATTTTTAATAGTGCTCGAAAGCATACAACAGTATCTATGTTCGCAGTGGATGGATCCCATACAGCTGCAAGGATCTTGGATGATTTTAACAACAAGGTCTTCGAATGACTGTGCCCCAGAGGGCTAAACATTGGATTTGTGGCCTTGGACAATGGCAGTAATATAGTTAAGGACATGTCAGATGCTGGCTATTTCGAAATCTTATGTTTGGCTCACTGCATCAACATAATTGTAAAGGACTTTTTTAAAAAAGAACCCCGTGTCAGCAGCTTACTGGCCGCATGCAGAAGAATCTGCTCTCGTTTCAGCCATTCTTTTAAAGCCCAGAAGCTGTTGAGGATTATCCAGGGTGGTAATAGAATGCCAGTTAAAGAACTCATACAGGAGGTGCCTAGACATTAGAATTCAACTTATTACATGTTGCAACGTCTGTTTGAGCGGTACAGACCAGTCAATGACTATGTCATGCCAAGAGGGGATGCAAATGAGAAAGGCATGATCATTGAGATGAACCAATGGTGCCTGGTCTAATGCCTGACAGAGATGCTGCTTCCTTTTGAAATTTTGACACGGAAGTCAGCAAGGAGGACTGTACCATAGGCCAAGCTATTCAATTGTTGCATATGCTGCAGAAGCAGCTAAAGGGGGTGTCTGAAACGTACACAGATGTGGATGACAAACCAGATGCGCACAAATTGGCAGAGAGCTTAATCTTTCGCTTATCTGTTAATACAAGGCTGCAAAGAGACATAGGCCCTCATTACAACTCTGGCGGTAAATCCCGCTTACCGCCGTACAGAAGACCACCAACATACCGCTGCGGCCGCGGAATTCCGCTACAGGTATTACGACCCACAGCTCGGAATCCGCCACAATTTTAGACACCCACACAAGTCCGCCACACCAAAGGTCAGTGATAAACTGGCGATACCAAAACCGACACCATCACGCCAACAAGAATACGCCCACACTATCACGAGCCACGAATCAACGCGGCGGTCTTTTAACCGTGGTAATCCATTGGCGGTACACACTGCTGCGCTCAAAATACACACACATATTCAAAACACAACCACATTGGACAATTCGAAATACACACTCCTGATACACATACACACACCACACCCACACACCCAATCCAATATAAAACACACACCCACATTACCCACAAACCCTTACAACCAGAAATTTGAAAGCAGGCAAGAGAGAGACACTACCTTAAACAACACCAGCATTCATAGACACACAACACCATCACTTACACAACATCCACGCACCTTAAACAACACACAACAACACATCCCCTCACACATCACAACACACACCATCTCACACATCACCCACACCACATCATGGCACCTCAACGACACACCAAGTTCTCTGAGGAGGAGCTCAGGGTCATGGTGGAGGAAATCGTCCGGGTAGAGCCACAGCTATTCAGATCACAGGTGCAGAAGACATCCATTGCAAGGAAGATGGAGCTATGGCGCAGAATTGTCGACAGGGTCAACGCAGTGGGACAGCATCCAAGAACTAGGGATGACATCAGGAAGAGTTGGAACGACCTACGGGGGAAGGTGCATTCCGTGATCTCCAGACACCAGATTGCTGTACAGAGGACTGGCGGTGGACCCCAACCTCCTCCCCACAACTAACAACATGGGAGGAGCAAGTCTTGGCAATACTGCATCCTGAGGGCCTTGAGGGAGTAGCAGGAGGACTGGACCCTGGTAAGGCAAATCTTTACTACTTTATCCCCCACCCTACCTGCATGCCATCACATACCCCACCCTTACCCTCACACCCATCACCCCAAAAAACCACAGACACCCCACCAACACAACCCACACATCCCAAAACCAAGCCCTGCATGTAAAACCAATGCATGGACACCCATCAATAAAGCATGTCCAGTACAGATACCCACACAGACCCCAAACCAACTATCACACGAGGACCAAGCCAAGAATGCAAGCACTGGAGTAGAGGGTCACACACCCATTGCACACAATGGCACACACAGATGCAATAATCATGCCTTTACACCCCTACAGGACCCCTACCCAATGTCACAGGACAGGAGGTGCCAGAAAAATCCAGTCCCCAAACAGAAGAGACCCACAGTGTTGACAGCAGCTCTGCACAACTGGATCAAGATGACCAGCCCGGCCCATCAGGGACCTCGGGACAGTCGGTTCCCCTGACACAGTCACAAGCCACCACAGAGCCTCCCCCTCAGGAAACACCAGCACAGCACCCACCCAGCGGGCCCATCCCTCTGTCCCCAAGACACGTCAATCAGCAGTGTGTCCACCACTACAGGGAACCCAGGCAACCCCACTAACACAGGACGATCAGGGACCTGGGGGCAGTGGCAGTGGGAAAACGGTTCAGGGGACAGAGGCACAGGACACCAGGGAAGCTGGGAGGACTGCTGTGCGACAGGGGGAGGACAGGCCCAGGGAACCCACTCTCCACAAGGCACTCTCCAACATCATGGGAGCTTACCATCATTCCCAGGAGACGATGGCAATGGTACTGGCCAAGTTTCAGGAGACCCAGCGGCTGAAGGAGGAACACTACCTTGAGATCAGGGAGGACTTGAAGTCCATTAACAACCCCTGGTCACCATTGCAGGGGTGATGGCAGACATGGCCAACACCAAGAGGGACACAGTGGCACAACAAGGGCCCCTAACACTAGCCTGGATGATGAACAGCCCTCCACCTCCGCCGGCGCTAGTGGACAGAAGGCACCACCACAGGAACAACAGGACACCAGCACCGCACCACCTGCAGATGGACAACCACCCCGCAAATGGTCCCTGAGATCCAGGAACAAGACTGAGAACATTGCCAAGACCCCCGACAGGAACTGAGACCCCTCCTGAATGTCATCCTTCTGTCCCACTTTGTCACCCTGTCCATCCTTCAACTAACATTGCTCTACTTCCTATGCCCCTTTGGACAATGCACCTGTGAAACCAATAGACTCGAGTCTGCCATGGACATTCCTCCACCATCCCCCCAGCCCATTTTACAACCCCCTCCACTTATTAGCACAGAAATAAACGCACTTCAATCACAAAACAATCTGGAGTCAGTCTGTGCTTTCACAAATGTGTAATTGCAATAACCATGGAACATAGCAATGTCAATTTACTTGTGCACATACCGATGTAATACTGCTGTAGGCCATGAGGAAATATAGCAAAGGGCACAAAGTGGGACGCACATCTGTGAAATGGAAAGGCAAAGTGACAAGTCAGGGTCCATACACTGAGTGAAAATGACAGACATGCTAGCTCCAACAATTGTATGAGATGTGGGAGACAGTGACGTCTTCTTACCTGTGTCTCACTGGAAGTATTGCATGATTATGTTGTTTCAGTTGTCGATAACCTCTTCTTCTGTCTCCTCTTCTTCACTATCCACAAGCTCCAGCAGCTGCCACTAGACCACCAGCTGGACCATCCTCCTGCAGAAAAGGCACCTGCTGTCGCAAAGCCAGGTTGTGCAGCATACAGCAGGCCACGATGATCTGGCACACCTTCTTTGGTGAGTAGTAGAGGGAACCACCTGTCATATGGAGGCACCAGAATCTGGCCTTCAGGAGGCCGAAGGTTCGCTCGATCACCCACCTAGTTCGCCCATGTGCCTCATTATAGCATTCTACTGCCCTTGTCCTGGGATTCCTCACTGGGGTCAGTAACCATTACAGGTTGTTGTAAACAGAGTCACCTGCAAATATTGAGGGACAACTGTTAGACACATACTAACCCTTAGGGACAACCCCATACCCAGACACCTATTCACACTTCATTGGGTCCTTGGCCTCACCTATTAGCCACACACTGTGCCTCTGGAGTTGCCCCATCACATAAGGGATGCTGCTATTGCTCAAAATGTAAGCGTCATGCAATGAGCCAGGAAACTTGCCATTCACATGGGAGATGTACTGGTCTGCCAAACACACCATCTGCACATTCATCGAATGGTAGCGCTTCCGGTTTCTGTACACCTGTTCACTCCTGCGTGGGGGTACTAATGCCACATGTGTCCCATCAATGGAACCAATGATGTTGGGGATATGTCCCAGGGCATAGAAGTCACCTTTCACTGTGGGCAAATCCTCCACCTGAGGGAACACGATGTAGCTGCGCATGTGTTTCAGCAGGGCAGACAACACGTTAGAGAACATTGGCTGGGACATCCCTGATGCAATGGCCACTGTTGTTTGAAAGGAACCACTTGCCAGGAAATGGAGTACTGAGAGGACCTGCACTAGAGGAGGTATCACTGTGGGATGGCGGAGAGCTGACATCAGGTCTGGCTCCAACTGGGCACACATTTCCTGGATTGTTGCACGATCAAGTCTGTATGTGACTATTATGTGTCTCTCTTCCATTGTCGACAGGACACCAGCGGTCTGTACACCGGAGGATGCCGCCATCTCATCACCTGCCCCAGCAGACGTGCCCTATGGAGGAGAACAGCGAGCAGAGAGTCAGCCAACACTGAGGTATCACAAAATGTCATTTGCAGAAATGTATTAATCTGCTATGTGCCTGTAACTGTGTGTGTTCCAGGCCTAGATAGGTGTGACGCAGTTATTATTAATGCCATCTGGCCCCCTGAAATGGCGGCTGCCTGACCTGTAAGGTGGGACAAGGGGATTTGAGGTAACTGTGCTGGCGTTGTACACCGTTGCGGTGGGCGGTCGAAGACCGTGGCGAAATTCAGCATTGGTTAACATTGGGCTCTATGGGTCCGATGAGCCAATGACGATATACGCCAGCGGTGATGGTACGTACCGCCGCGGACATGACGGCCATTTTCTGTCTGTTCACTCACTTGATACCTGACTTCAACAGGAGAGTACCTACACTGCTGCTGTGACCTTTGTCTGAAGCGATGATGGCTCATGTGTCTGGGGAAAGGGTCCTCCCCCAGTACACGCAACTCTACGGCCCTCCAGACAAACAGGTGAGTACACTGTAAGCATGCTGAATGGGCAATGCCTGCTTTGAGAGGTGTGGCTGGAAGATACATGGGGGGGCTGAGGCCTACATGTGCGGATGGTGAGTTTATGTGCGTCCTGGCATGGGTGGGAACTGGTGTGCAAGGAGTATGACGGTCCGGCCGGGTGAGTAATGACATTTCCCCCTGTACCATTCCTCTAGGTCAGCGCCCACCAGAAGAAGGCTATTTGGCGTGCCATCGCCAAGGACGTCCTGACCCTGGGGGTCTACCACAGACGGAGCACCCAGTGCTGTAAAAGAAGGGAGGACCGGTGCCGCTGGAACAAGAAGACGGTGGAGGCCCAGCTGGGGATGGCCTCCCAACGTGGGAGGGGTGCCCGTGGCACCATGACCCCCCTGATGTTCCGGATCCTGGCGGTGGCGTATCCGGAGTTGGATGGGCGCTTGGGGGCATCACAGCAGCCACAAGGGGGTGAGTACACTCTCATTCAGCTGACTTTGTGCACATTATGAGGTGTCTGGGCGGGGGAGGTGGGCAGTGGTTTCCCCTAGGCCAGGGCGATCTTAGTAGGCAAGGTCCCTTGTGTGGCAGGCTAAGTGGCACCCCACTAGTGGTTAGAGCCATCTACACCTAGTCAGGCTCCTGTGACTTCCAGGTGTGCAGCAATTAGGCTTAGGCCTCGTACCCCATGGTCATGTGAAAAATCTAGGAACTATAAGTGCATGGCGTCTTGCAGAGGGCTGCTCACTGTCTGTTGTGTCCGCCAACGGTGGTGGTGTTGCATGCACTGAACATGTCTTTCTTCTGTCTTTCCCCCCCTTTTTTGTGGTCTCCCTGTTCTTGTGCAATAGCATCATCTGGCGGAGGAGCATTGGCACCGGAGCAGGAGGGAGCTGCATCCCACTTGGCTCTGGAGGGTGAAGCTACAGAGTCTGAAGCCACCAGTGGGACGAAGGGCGAGGGCAGCTCCACGGCAGGGACAGGAGCAGAGACCAGCGATAGCGACTCCTCCTCTGATGGGAGCTCCCTTGCACTGCTGGGCCCCTCTGTGCCCACCGCATCAACAGGTACAGCCGCCACCCCCCTACCAGCACCGCCCTCCCAGCAGCCCCTCAGCGTCTGTCCGTGCCCGCTCACCCAGGAGGGTGGGCATCTCCTTTGCCCCAGGCACCTCAGGCCCTGCCCCAGTCAGCCCTGCTGCCCTCATTGAGGAGGCTATTGACCTCCTGAGATCCCTCATTGTTGGGCAGTCTACCATTCTGAATGCCACCCAGGGTGTTGAGAGGCATTTGCAACAAACAAATGCATACCTGGAGGGCATTCATTCTGGCCAGGCAGCCCAACAGAGAGCATTTCAGGCTTTGGCATCAGCACTAATGACAGCCATTGTCCCTGTATCCAGCCTGCCCCTCCAACCTCCTCCACCCAGACCCAATCCCCTGTACCTAAGCCTATCCTAAGCACACCATCAGACTAGCATGCACATACATCAACACACAAGAGTGGCTCAGGCAAACATAAGCACCACACATCCGACAGGCACTCACACAAGCAACATACCCATGCACACATACCAAGATCCACTGCCTCCACTGTGTCCCCCTCCTCCACGTCTCCCTCCTCCCTCCCAGTCTTGTCTCCACTCACACCTGCATGCACTACATCCTCAGCCACTACCTCCATCACCAGCACGCCCATCACCACACACCGCTCATGTGCAATCACCACCCCCACCACCATTCACACATCCCCTGTGTCCCCTCCCTGTGTGTCTGTGAGCCCTCCTCCCAAAGTACACAAACGCAGGCACACACCCATCCAACAGCCATCCACCTCACAACAGCCCCAGCCCAAGCACCTTCACCCAAATTCAGCAGACGTACACCTCCTACAACCACTACCTCTTCCTCCACTCCCAAACCCCCTCCATCTACCCATCCCAGTGTCTCTAAAAAAACTATTCCTGTCTGACATTGACCTCTTCCCTACACCTCCCCCCCATCCTTCCCTTAGAGCCAGGCTTTCCAGATCCCAGCCCAGCACCTCAGCCACCACATCCCCAGGCACACTGGTGCCAGCAACTGCGGGGTCATGGAGTGTGCCAACCATCAGGGCTGCCAGTGTGCCACATAGCGAGGGCAAGGACATTCCACCACCTGCCAAAAAGGTGCCCACATCCCCGAGGGAGAAGCCGAAAACACCATCCACCAAGGGGTCAGCGAAAACGAAAGGGGATAGTGGCAAGACAACTGCCCACCATCAAAGGTGGGGAAGGGCCAAAAACAGAAGGGCAGGTCAGGAGAGGGCATGGTGGCACAGACTAAGGGACCAGTGTCACACCTTCTGTCCACGTCCACGCCAACCTGTACGGTGGCGAACACTGCCACCTGCACGGCCACCTGCACTGTCACCTGCACCACCTCCGGCACGTCTACAGCTGCTGCAACAGCCCCAGTCTCTTCCCCGGTGGGCAGCCGTCCGAGGCTGCAGGAGACATCCTGCTTTCTCCCTCAGCAGGTGCTGACACATGCCCCGCCGCCACAGACCCGCCGCCAGCACCGCCACCACAGACCCCGCCGCCAGCACCGCCACGACAGACACTGCCGCCAGCACTGCCACAACAGACACAGCCGCAAGCACCGCTATGACAGACACCGCTGCAAGCACCGCCAGCGGCCCCGCGACGTCCTCGGACAGTGGCACCACCGCTGACATGCCTACCATCCCCAGTGGTCAGTCGTCCGAGGCTGGTGGTGAGTTCCAGGACCCTGGGCAGCTTCCATGAAGCATTACTGTCATCACTGTTGGCACCTGCAGGTGGAATGCGAAGCCGCCGCAGCGTGGGTTATGTTGCTGCCTCCATGGCGTATCATGGTACCTGTACCTCGGCAATCTCGTGGCACACACACCCAAGTGAGGGAATTGTACCGGCCACACTGCACGTGGAGCACTCTGGGCACCAGGCCCCCTCCAGAACCAGTGGAGATGGATATCCACTACCTCAGTCCTTTGCAGGATGAAGCACTCTAGGCACCAGGCCCCTTCCAGAACCAGTGGCGATGGATATCCACTACCTCAGTCCTTTGCAGGATAAAGCACTCTGGGCACCAAGCCCCCTCCAGAACCAGTGGAGAATGACATCCACTTGAGAGATTGTGGCTTTGCACTCCCCAGGATAAATCAGTGGGCAAACCACCCACTTGAAAGACTTGAGAGACTGTGGCTTTGCACTCCCCAGGATGCAGCAGTGGGCAAACCACCCACTGGAGAGACTTGAGAGACTGTGGCTTTGCACTCCCAAGGATTGAACAGTGGGCAAACCACCCCCTTGAGAGACTTGAGAGACTGTGGCTTTGCACTACCCAGGATAAAGCAATGGGCAAACCACCCACTTGAGAGACTGTGGCTTTGCACTCCCCAGGATGCAGCAGTGGGCAAACCACCCACTAGAGAGACTTGAGAGACTGTGGCTTTGCACTCCCCAGGATACAGCAATGGGCATGGAGCCCCCCTCATGCAGCAGTGGCGTCGTGCATTCAGCTGGCTGAGGTGCCCCCCTTCCCCTGAGGTGCCTGTTTCATTTTGATCTGATGTCCCTCCAGTGTTCTCTCCGTTTCCAATCAGGTCTCTAGTGTGGGCTTTGCCCATGCATTTTGGGCCCAGTGGTCCACAGACAATGATTGGTGCACTATCCGGACTTGTGTAGTTGGTGTACATAATTGTATTTACTGTATTTTGAACTTTGATAATGAGCTTTCACATGATTACATTCATTCAAATCATTTCCTTTTGTCCTTGCATTCTTCCAGGGGGTGGGGGGTTGTATGTGTACTGTTGCTGCATGCATTTGTGTGTATGGTGTTGTGGATGAGGGTGGGGGTGGGGGTGCTGTGTGTTGCGTGTGTGTGTCACTCTCTTTTCCCTTCCCCCCTCCCCTGTGTTGTAGGTGCAGTACTCACCGTGGTCATCGCCGTCGTCTTTGGTGCTCCTGATAGAAGAGAAGGAAGACCAGCATCGTCAGTATCTGCAATTCGGGCTCCATGGCGTCCTGGTTCCTCGTGGGGTGTGGAGAGGTGAGTGTTTTCCCTTCTGTGTACTGTTTCCGACATGTTTTTGTTTGCGCTGGTTCCACCCCTGAAAAGGTGGCGGATAGGCATCTTGTGATAGGGTGGGTGGTACATTGTCTTCTGCCTGTCTGTTGGCGGTGACCGCCGCGCTGTTTGTTTCTACCGCCGTGGCGGATGGAGTGTTAAAGTGGCTGTCTATGTTGGCGGTTTCCGCCATGGTCATGATTCCATTTTTTTTTCCGCCGGCCTTTTTGCAGTATTACCGCTGCTTTAACACCGACCGCCAGGGTTGTAATGAGGGCCATAGGGTCTTATTACGATCTTGATGAGGGGTTTCCTCCATCACAAATGTGGCGGCACTCCTGTCCACTGTATTATGATCTCCATTGAATATAATGGAATCATAACAACAGACTGGATAGTCGCCACATTTGTGATGGAGGAAACTCCTCCGTCAAAGTCGTCATAAGGCCCATGGTGTCATCCAAACATTACATCTGTGCCAGAATTCTTGACCCATGGTACAAACAATTACTGGCCACTTTCACTCCTTTTTCAGACGGGGATGTTTCAACCTACAAGACGTGGATTGATGAGCAAGCCAGCGACTCATGTTTAAAAAAAAAAAAAAAAAAAAAATTACCCAAGTGTATAAAATAATACCTGAGTATTAATATACTTCCCACCCATAACCCCTACATCCCATATATCCTGTCTGTTATCCCGCAGCTTGTTTTTAAAAAAACAAATAAAAAATTACCCAAGTGTACAAATTAATACCTAAGTACTAATACACTTCCCAACCCATAACCCCTGCATCCCATATATCCCGCCCCTTATCCTGCAGCATGTTTTAAAAAAATTTATACAAAATTACTCAAATGTATAAATTAATACTTCAGTATTAATACACTTCCCCACCCATAACCCCTGTATCCCATATATCCCGCCCCTAACTCCACAGCATGTTTTAAAAAAATACAAAACAAATTCCCAATTGTATAAATTAATAACTCACTATTAATAAACTTCCCTACCCATAACCCCTGCATCCCATATATCCCGTCCCTTATCCAACAGCATATTTTTAAAAATAGAATACAAATTTAAAGAAGTGTATAAATTAATACCTTAGTATTAATACACTTCCCACCCATAACCCCTGCATCACATATAACCCGCCCCTAAATCCACAGCATATTTTCAAAAATAATAAAAAAGTACCCCTATGTGTAAATTAACACCCAAGTATTAATACACTTCCCCAGCCATAACCCCTGCAACCCATATTTCCCGTCCCTAATCCCAAGTGTATAAATGAATACGTAAATACAAGTACACTTCCTCACCCTTAAAACCATACATCCCATATATGCCGTATCTTATCCTGCAGCATGTTTTTAGAATTGGAATAAAAAATTACCACAGTGTATAAATTAATACCTGAGTATTAATACTCTTCCACACACATAACCCCTGCATCCCATATATCCCATGCGTTAACGCACAGCTTCTTTTTAAAAAACAAATAAAAAATTACCCAAGTGTACAAATTAATACCTAAGTGCTAATACACTTCCCCACCCATAAAAAGCTGCATCCCATATATCCCACCCCTTATCCCGCATCAATTTTTTAAATTGGAATAAAAAAATTACCCCAGTGTATAAATTAATACCTGGGTATTAATACACTTCCCCACCCATAACCCCTGCATCCCATATATCCCGCCCCTAAATCCACAGCATGAATTCCAAAATTTTTTAAAAAACAAGTGTATAAATTAATACCTAAGTATTAATACACTTCCCTACCCATAACGTCTACATCCCATACATCCCATCCCTTAATCCACAGCATGTCCTTAAAAAAATATTTTAAAAAATACTCAAAGTCCTAGTTAAATACCCAAGTATTAATACACTCCCCCACCCATATTTCACAAAATAAAAAAATTACCCAAGTGTATAAATTAATACCAAATTACTAATACACTTCCCCACCCATAACCCATACATCCCACATATCCCGTCCCTTAACCCGCAGCATGCCACCCCAAAAAATGATAATACTCAAAGTCATAATTTAATACCTGAGTACTAATACGCATCCCCACTCATAACCCCTGCATCCCATACATTCCACCCCTAAATCCACAGAATGATTTAAAAGAAATACCAAGTATATACATTAATACCTAATACCTAAAAAAATGAAGAAAAAAATACTCAACCATTCTAATTACTACCACAATATTAAGACACTTCCCCACCCATAAAACCAACATCCCATAAAAACCACACATAATTGCGCTACATCTCTCCAAAAAACTACACAAAAACAACGCTGCTTAAAATAAATACTTGAGTATCAATACCCATACCAACATATAACCCCTGCATACCAAATATGTAAAATGTATATAAATATAAAAATATATATATATACATAAATATACAATAATTAAACATATATACATTAATATATACAAATAAATACATTAATAAATACAACATATCCAATAATATACATATTTAAAATACATGTGTATATATATAAACACATAATAATTTAAATCTAAACAAATAAAAAACAAAAAATGAAACTTACCTTAAAATGTGTTGTTCTGGCATTCGTTGTTAAGGCAGTAGTTGTTCTGTACTTCGCTGTAAAGACCTAGTAGGTGTTTAGGATTCGTTGTTCAGGCAAGTAGTTGTTCCAACATAGTTGTTCAGGCTGTTTCCCATTCTGGCTACCCCAACATGCAATGGCTCCTGACACCTGTGAGAAATCCCAGGACAGATGCAGGGAAGAAGTATAATGAGGCCCATGGACGTACTAGGAGGGTGATTGAGCGCACCATAGTTCTCCTGAAGGCTAGATTTTGTAGCCTCCATGTCCCTGGGGGATCCCTGTGCTATGGCCCTGAGAAGGTGTGTAGAATAGTGGTGGCCTGCTGCATGCTGCACAACTTGGCTGTGAGGAGAGCTATCCCCCTACTTGAGGAGGAAGGTGCAGTACATCCAGACCTGCTTCCTCTGAGAGGGAATGAGAGTGATGGTGAGGATGAAGAGGCCAGGAACAAGCTGATCTAACTATACTTCCAGTGGCTATGAGGTACTGTTCACTGATGATGTTATCTGCACTGCATAATGTTTGTCTGACTCATTTGTTTGGGGATGTGGGGTCTGTAGTCATGACACTATTACCTGAAGAATAGGTGGCATGTGCCACGGAAACAAACATGCTGTACATTTTGGTTAACTCCAGACAATGTTGTGCGTGGGGTACTATTCCTGCAATAAAGGTCTGAATATGGAATTAACTGGCAAATGCATTCACATTTACAATTGAATCTCCATAATGTCAGGGGGCTTACAAATTGGTGTAAATGTGCTTTATTTGGTGTCAAAAATGCATTGGTGCGCTGTACAGTGAGAGGGAGTGGGCTAATCACAGATGTCCCTACTAGGTACATAGGCTCAGCGATTGGTAGCAGTGGGTATAGGTCCATATGTCCCTTGCAAGTTGTTAAGTTTGTATTGGCGGGTGAGGATGGTAGCACAGTGGCACACTTGGGAGACAGTTCAGGTCAAAGTCACTTCTTTGTGGAGGCCTTGGTCTTGGCAGGTGTTCCTGTGCCATATCTGGGTCTGAGGGACCGTTTGAGGGTCTGGTGTTGGGCTGCACGGGTAGAGGTGCTTGTCTCTTGTGTGTCCTCTGCCAGTGCCACCAGTACAGTTGCTGCTGCTGATGTAGAGGGCTTGTCACTGTCCTGGGGAGTGGTAGGGGCTTCCAGGTTTGTGGGGGTCTCAGGCTGGGTTGGGTAGTGGTGCTGCAGCACCCCTGCAATAGTGGACATGGTGGCATTTAGTTCTTTCCACTGCTCCATGGTCTCTTGATGTTGGGCTATCTGCAGCCTTTGAGTCTGTTCCAGGGTGGCCAGGATCTGGCCCATCCTGTCTTGTGTATGGTGGTATGCTCCCAGGACCTCAGAGAATAAAGAGATCACATCCTGGACTGCAGCATCCATCCTTTGACCTCCCCCACGGGCCACTGATGCCCTCCCACTGGGGCTAGCCACCTGTGCCTGTGTCTCCTGCACAGGTTTGGCAGTCCCACTTGCACTGGGGCCATCATCATCCTACCTGTTAGTAGGTGGAGACTCTGGTCTCTCTACTTGTGGTTTGCTAGTCTGTAACCTGGAGACACTGGTGTGGAGTCGTTTGACCAGAGCTGATGTTGGTAGCTAGGTGGTAGGGGTGTCAGTGGTATCCTGGGTAGGTCTGCTGGAGGGTGACAGTCCAGGACTGTGTGACGGGCCAGGGTACTCCTCACTGTCCATACTTCCCTCTCCAGTCTCCTGAGTGGGGCCTCTGTCTCCATGTGGGGTGCTGGCACTCCTTGGCCTTTCCATCAGGGTCGCATGGGTGGTGGTGCTTGTGGGGGGGAATGGACATACATGTTACATGTACTAATTCTAATGAGGATGCACAGCTCTGCCCTATTTTGTGCTGTTTAGTCCCCTGTCGGGCCATGCAGGGACCTATTGTGGGGTTGTCCTTCCATTTTGCATGGGATGTGGAGGTGCATTGTGGGTGCTGTAGTGCCATTGTGATTCCTTGCAGGGGTAGGTGGCTGTGCACAGGGAGAGGGGTGTGGGCCTGTTGGTGGGTTTGTGGGCATGCAGGGTGACCGGATTTAGTGATTGTGGCCTAGGTGGGGGAGTGGTCCTGGTGATAGTTGGAGGGGTGGGGTGGAACATGCATTACAGGTGTGGTGGATATAAAGTCCAGTCCTCCAGTGAGTCCAGTGAGGCCCTCAGACTGCAGAATGGCCAGTACCTTTTCCTCCCAGTCGGAGTATTCGGGGGGTGTAGGTGGAGGTCCTCCCCCAGTCTTCTGGACCGCAATGTTGTGCCTGGATGCCATCGACCTCACCTTCCTGTGCAAGTCGTTCCATCTCTTGCGGATGTCGCCCCTTGCGCATGGATGGTTTCCCACTGCGTTTACCTTGTTTACTATAGTCTGCCATAACTTCATCTTCCTGGCGATGGGTGTGTGCTGGACCTGTGCCCCGAAGATTTATGGCACGACCTTCAGTATTTCGTCCACCATTGTTCTAAGCTCCCTATCTGTGAAGCGGGGATGTCATGGTGCGTGTTGTTGGTGTTGTGGTGTATGAATATTGGTGAAGGTGCTGTTGTGTGGTTGGGTGTGTGACTTGTGTGATGTTTCGTTCAGTGTATGCGTGTTGTGTTGTCAATCTCAGTTGTCCTATTGGCGATGCAAAGGATTGTGGGGTGTGTATGTGAGTGTTTTATAGTGTTGTGAATGTGTGTCAGGTGTGTGGGGTTTAAACTTGCCAATGTGTGCATTTCTTGCTGTTGGGTCCACTTGCTGGCCATGGCCGTCCGTACTACCAATGGTCATTCGACATCCACTATCTGCCGCTGTGATTTATACATCATTATTTGGAGGACGGGGGATTTGCCTGCTTGGCGGTGGCGGGGTGGGGTGTGCAGCCTTTTCACCATCAGGGGCCCTGGTGGTGGCTGGTGGTAGCAGAATTTTTGGAGGGTTCTGTTTTTGGCATCATTATATGGTAGTGTGCTGTTCACTGCCAATGGTGGTCTTCTGTTCACTGTCGCCACGGCGGTCGGCAGTGTTTCCCACCATGTTCATAATGACCATCATTATGGCCAGATTGGAGTTGGACCAGTGTGCAGTGAAGAAGCCCCCCAACCACCCCTAACTCCCTTCAAGGACATTGGAGAGACAATGCCTGCCTCCATTCCATGCCTATCCTTCCTTTGATCCCCTAGCAGGAATGCCCCAGATATTTGATTTACAACTTACTGGCCAATGTGTGTTTCATTTTGTGAATCAAAGTGGATCAGCAATGTACTACCATGCTTGAGTGGAACAGGTAAGTAATGATATGCCCCAAAGAGTGATATGAGTGATTCTTTACTCACTGTTGCGATTGTTCACTCATGTGGTGGCAGATAGCGAGAGTGGGTGTTTATTTTTTAACTATAATTATTACGTTTGATTGTGTTTAGGATTGATTTACAATGTTAGTGGAAATTTTTTCATGAAGGTGATTTTTTTTTCTTCCCGTTTGACACATGCTTTAGCGCAATTTTCGTAGAAAAGTATAGCGCCGGCTAGCGCCATTCCAAGACACCGGTCGGGCACCATATTTATGAAATGGCCCTAGCCGGAGCTAATGCCCTGTCAGCATCCTTGGAAAGGATGCTAACAGGGCTGCTGAGGCGTATGGGAAACCGGGGCTTGTGCGTCGAATGATGGCACCACACTGTTCAGCGGCGGAAAAATTGCCTCTAAGCAGTGTAGAGCCTTTTTTTGGTGCACAACCCTCAGTAAAGACAGGAGCCATGCCCACCACCCCAACGGCCATGTCCTAGGGGACAAGCGGCGTACAGGGGGCCCCAACGGCGAAGCCTCACTGGGGTACAGTAGAGGTGGTGCAGGTATTTATAGTGTATGATCTGCAATCTACTACTAGCTGTAATTTTTCCGTCTGCAGACAGCAAAATGTCCACTGAGCCTCTGTAATCTGCAGCTGTAGCTCCTCCCCCCACCTCTCACGTGCCCCCCCTCAAGAATTGGCTGATCCCGCTGAACCGAATGAAAAAGTATTGAGACTAAGTGACATGGTGAACTCGACTGCAGAAGAGTGTGGAACGTGTGTAGACAGGTCGGCTCTTCAGGAAAAGAGGGTGTAACGGCACTAACAGAGCGCCGAAGCGGAGATACAAGAAAATCTCCAACGGGGAGAGTAGGTCACCCGCAGAGACATTGTCCCGTTCGCGAGAGTGGGAGGCCGAATATAGGTCCCCCCATGTAAGGACATGGAAGCGAGTTAGCAGCCTCACCCCGCAGGCTCACACGAGACCACCTCCTGCCCCAAGAGCAGCCTCACCGGTGAGTATAGCAGATTACTACACGTTCGGTGGGTAGTTTTTTCCAGGCTAGCTGCGTACATTCCACCATCGAGTCCCAAGGACCAGTGACTGCAAGATCCGGTCTCAGATAGGCGGAACGGGGTACCGGTGCCATATAACCCTGCTCTACCGCCAGATGCGCCATGTACGGGAGGGGATGGAACCAGTAATGCGCAAATTGCGGCTGCGCACAGTAATAATACAGTTCGAAATCTGGGATTTTAAAGCCCCCATGTTCAAAGGGCTGTGTCATAATCTTCCATTTGAGGCGTGGCTGCTTGCCAGCCCAGCCCAATCTAATCATCTGCATTCTTAGTTCTTCAAAAAAGGGTCCGGCCGGGGGGAATGGTATGTTCAAAAACAAGTAGAGAAGCTTAGGGAGTACAATCATTTTCATCAATGCTATGCGTCCCGCGATAGAGAGAGTCAGAGCGATCCAGCGCGTGACCATCGCCTGTATGTTATCCAGTAATACCCCATAATCCAGGGGCATCAATTCGTGTCTATCTCTAGTAACCTCTATGCCCAGATATCGGAGGGAGGTATCGAACCACTGAAGGGGAAAATCCAGGCACTATCGTGCTGTGCAATCAGTCAGTGGATAAATCTGCGATTTCCCCCAGTTAACTAGTATCCCTGACATATAGCCACATTTATTAAACTCTTGCAACTCAGGATTTAGGCTTTCCTCTGGGTTTCTTAAATATAATGTAACGTCATCTGCATATTGCGAGATTAGGATATGCCTGGAAGGGGTGCGGATTGCATAGTTGGTATAATGCTGACGCAGCACCGCTGCCAGAGGCTCCATTGCCAAGGCGAAGAGCAATGGCAAAAGTGGGCACCCCTGTCTCATGCCCCTCTCCATACGGACCAACGTAGACCGATGACCATTGACTTGCACAGTGGCCACCGGACCAGTGTACAGTAGGGCAATCCAAGAAAGATACATGCGAGGAAAACTCATGCGTTGTAAGATTGCCATTAGGTAATCCCATTCAAGGATATCAAAGGCCTTGGCGGCATCTAAAAAGACAGCCACCGCTGGGATCTCGGGGTCCATCCTCTGCTGTACAGCAAAAGAATTGCGCAAATTATGTGCGGTTGACCTGCCCTATGTAAAGCCGGATTGGTCTGGCCTAATCAAAAAGGTTATCAGGAGACTCAGGTGATTGGCAAGCACCTTCGCCAGAATCTTGATGTCACAGTTTATGAGGGACAGTGGGCAATAAGAATCGCAGCTTGTCGCAGGCTTATTGGGTTTCAGTGTGGTAGTTAAAAGGGCCTCGCTCATAGTAAATGGAAGAACTCCCCGCTGTCTTGCCTCGTGGTAGACCTCTCCCAGCCATGGAACAAGTATGTCCGCATAGGTTTTATAAAACTTGGCTGGAATGCCGTTGGGCCCTGGGGCTTTACCCAACTGGAGCTGCATCACAGTGTCCCGAATTTCATTGTGCTCGAGCTCAGCCGCCAGAAAATCTCGTTGCGCATCACTGAGCCAGGCCAGTGCCACCTCCGTAAAGTGTCCATCAACATCTGGAGGGTCTGATCTAGTAGAGGAGAATAAATGCTGGTAATAGTCAGCAAAGGTTTTAAGCATATCAGGGGTATTCCTAATCAGGCAACCAGAGGCATCAGAGATTTTGAGTACAGTATTCTCCGGCCGGGCCGTACGAAGGGTATGAGCAAGGGACTTGCCTGGTCTCTCACCCTCCCCATAGCAGCGGGCCTGAGCATATTTGCCCTTAAACAGCACCTCACTTTCTGCAGTGCCTTGATACCCAGTGAGGGTTTCCCATAAGCGTTGCCCAATATCAGCCGACGGCGTCTCCGCCTGCCACGACTCAAGCCCTTTAAGTTGTACCTCTAGCCCAGCAAGAGTGGCACGGAGGTCCCGCAGAATGCCCACGCCTTTAGCCAAACAGTATCCCCTTAAGGTGACCTTGAATGCCTCCCAGATCGTGGCGACACTGTCCACTGTATCTTTATATCTAGCAAAAAAATCTGCTATCTCGGTCCGTAGTTCACTACAAAAAACATTGTCCATCAAAGTATTAGGGGACAGACGCCACAACATAAGAGGAGCCAATGTGAGGGGGATTCTCAGCTCGAGCGCAATCGGGGAATGGTCAGAATACGTGCGTGCCAGATGCGTGACCCCTATAAGCCATGGCACCATGGAGCGGGATATAAGCCAATAGTCTAACCTCGACCAACCTGAGTGTACTGCAGAGCAAAATGTGCCCTCCCTGTCATCTGGGTGTAACTAACGCCACCCATCCACCACGTCCTGTGCCACTATATCTGTCTTAAGTCTCTCCGCTGCCCTATGACAATGGGGTGTCGTCCCTGTCTCCCTCATCCTTCTGAGAATCCAGCACTAGATTGAAATCTCCGCCACATACTAAATATTTTGAGTCTATCTCCGCAACACAGCTCCATATGGTATCGAAGAAGGAAGGGTCATCCACATTAGGTGCACAATAATTGACCATGGTAATGGAGCAGTGCAATACCCGGCCCCAAATAATAGTGTACCTGCCCTGCGCGTCATTTCTGAATCCCAGTGGGATATAGGGGGTACCTCTGTGGATAAGGGTGGAGGTGCCCCCGGAGTATGAAGAGTAAGCAGAGTGCTGACTGTAAGAAGACCAGCGGTCTGCAAATACAATTTGTCTCCTGGGTGTAAAATGTGTCTCCTGTAGGAGTGCAATGTGTATTCTGTGTTGTTCGAAATACGCCAAAATGTGGTGTAGTTTGCGAGGGTCTCCCAGCCCCCTGACATTCCACGGCGGGCAGTGCAGTACGTGTCCATCGGTAAGCCGTGTGTTGTAACCCTAGGTGCTGTCATGTGTGATTTCTTGAGTAGATGGCCATGGTTTGAGGAAAGCGTAGCCCACCCGTGGGGGTCCATAGAGTGTCGGGTGCCCAAAAGGTATGTAGCAGTGTGACTCAGAACAAACAAGAACCTCCCCCATCCTAGGCAGCCCAATCCCGCCCGGAAGAATCTTCCCTTTGAAACCCACAACAACAGACAAACAATTCTGCATCTCAAAGAGTAGATGGGGACTTCCCTGTGGAAGGTCATCCAGAGAGCAGCCTCAAAAACCCCCAGGTATCAAGGGGGCGCCCGGTTAGGTAGTTTTTGCCCAAGAGTGCCAGAAGCCGCCCGGCCCGCCAAAGGGTGCACACCGGGGCCAGCCACAGAGTCACAATCGCATGGGGATGCCACTAAGGGCGCACAGGACCTCTCCCTCACAGGAGGAGTCCACTCCAAAGAGATGAGCAGTCTCAGTCTTGATCAGTTAGAGTGGATGGGTGATCCAGGATCGTCTCATCCGGAGTTCTCTCCCCCCCCCCCCTGGCCCGCTTTACATATTCGTGTACCTGCTGGGGAGCAGTGAATATCACATTTCTTTCTTTGTGTGTAATTTCAGCCTGCCGTAGTTTCTGCTTTACAGCTGTGAATTCTTTCCTAGCCTCCTGAATTGCCATAGTGAAGTCAGGACAGATCGACAGGACGTTTCCCTCAAACTGCAGGGGGTGTTTTTCTCTACTCAGTCTTAATGTCGTGTTTCTGTAGTTTAGGAGGCGAGCAACAATTGGCCTGGGAGGTGCACCCGGCGGCGGCCTGGCCATCAAAGTTCTGTGCACTCTCTCCAACACTAGAAGCCGTGAGAAAGCATCTTCTCCAAAACGTTCGAGGAGCAGCCGCTCCACATAATGCTGCATTCGACCAGTGTTTACAGATTCTGGAATGCCCACTATGCGTATATTATTCCGCCTGGACCTGGCTTCTAAATCTTCGTTCCTGAGCACTATGACTTTGAGGTGTCTATCCATTTGTAGAAGTTGTTCATGTCGTTTCTGCATAGTATCCTCAATGTGCGAAATTCGCTGTTCAGCTTCTCTTATTCGTCCTGACTGTTTCTCTCGCCCAGTTGTAAGCAGTGCTAACCTAGTGTTCATGGTGTCCATTTTGCTGTCTATTGTGGACAGGCTAGAGTGCATGGTAAGCAGGAGTGCCTTCATTTCACCCATTTCTGACTGTTCACCCTGCGTCAGATCTCCCTATTGTAAGACCAGGCGTGGCTCGCAGCCACCGGTGGGGACCCCTAGTGCCCAGCTCCAAGACGAACTGCCAGATAGGACGCCCCTCGCATGATAATATAGGCGCAAGCAGGCAGCAGCAAAACAGTATAGTGCCCCGGGGAGGAGCAGCCCAGACAGCCTCCCAGGAGCTGTTGTTGAATGTCTTAAACCACCACAGCCGCTGCACTATCCCGGCTGCAGTGGCGCCCCCCGGACCCACAGGGCTCATCGCACTCCCCACCTCCTTCACCTATGCCGGCACCTCAGTGCCTCCTCCACAGTGCGCCCAACTAGGCCCGATGAATTCCAGCCCCGTGTCAGGTGCCGATCTCTCACAGCTCAGGCCGGGTCCAGCCTTCCAGCGGGTCCAGGCCTGCACCGCCCGCACGCAACCGATTCACCGCAGCTCAGCGCGCACCCCAGCCAGGGTACCCGTCCTCCGTCTGGCGGCTGCCGCACCACAAGCCGCTCACCGCAGGCCGAAAGCCTCACTCCGCGAGGCCTAGGAAGCAGTTCCGGTGTCTGCAGGCCCGTTGCTCATGCTGTCCCATCGCGCCGGTTTCCAGCGGTGTCCCATTTAAAGCAACAGCAAGCAGAGGGGGTCTGGCCACCAGCCCACACCCCCCACCAGGCCACCCGTTTCAGCACCTGATTTTAGGCAGGATAATGACAAATATTTAAGCCGGGCTGCGGGAGCCTCACCGAAGTGAGGCCATCTTGCTTGGCTACCCTCTAGCGCCTCCTGACGCTAAGCAAGCTTAGCGCCATTATTTAAGGCCCTCATCCCCCCATGCTGGATTTTAGCATGGGGAGACAAATATGGTGCAGAGGCCAAATCGTCCTTTTCTTGACGGGAACGCCTACCTTGCATCTCATTGACACAAGGTTAGTGTTCACGTCCAGAAAATGACGTTAACTCCATAACTTTGGCGCTAGACGTGTCTAGCGCCAAAGTATAAATATGGAGATAGGTTTGCGCTGAATTAGCATAAAAAAAATTACACTAATTCAGCGCAAACTGAGTATAAATATGGGCCTTAGCGAGATTTGTTGCCGGTTTCATACAGCTTTAATTTCTGATTCACATTCAACCAAAAACCTGACCAGTCCATTTAGCTAGTCTGCACAAAAAAAATACTCTATGTGTCTCTTGTTGTTAAACACAGCTATCAATTTGGTCAGGAGACTGGGACTTTCGTGAGAAATTGGTGTGGAGTTGGACATAATTTTTAATCAGAGGCAGGAGGATGATGGAAGGACTCAGAACGTGAATTGACAACTTCAACTACTGCCAGAAGAAGGACCTTATCAACTTCAATGAAATCAACATGGATGAAGACGAGTCTAAGACGCTTACTCAATTCTGTGGACTGCTGAGAGGTGTGTTGTTTACTTGATTTGGGAAACGTAATGGTGATGCATGTGTGTGCTGGCAGGCTCAAATTTGAAACTATGTGGTTGGGTGGGGACCCTGTTGTTGTAGGCAACTTAAGAGACAGACATGATGGATGATGTGATGTCACATGTATCAACACATTATGCACGTGCTCTAGGCTAAATATTATTATGATGATGATAATGATCATGACAGTTGTGAGTTTGATTATCCCTATATACATGCAGAGACAGATCTGTGATTGTTGGTTTTTGTAATTGCTCTCACTTAATTGACCCCACATTAGATATAAAATGAATGATTGCAAAGTACTATGCTCTTCCTCTGCCTCCTCTGAGTCTTCTTGGTAAACTACTCCTCCTGAAGCTTACCTTCCATTCTACCCTCCTTGATTTTACAATATAATAATTTCTGAAGCGCCGGAACTGCGGCTGGTGCGAGGGGCGGCACCCAGATCCCCTTTAAATCTTTGTTTGTGCTCCCCCGTCTCAGGAAGAGCCGGAACTGCGGCTGGTGCGAGGGGCGGGATCCAGAGCCCCTTTAAATCTTTGTTTGTGCTCCCGCCCGCGGGACGCGCCTGGACGAAGCCCGGGCCAAAGGCGGGCCCGTCCTTAGCCTGTCATCGACAGAAAGAGGCTGGGCTGGCCCCCCCCCAACATCTTCACTGTTACATTAAAATGGGGAAAAGTAAGATCAGTCTTCCAAAGGGGGGAGGTGGACTGGGCTCTTCAGTCATACCTTCAATTATCAGCTATTTATCCTTTGTAATTGGGGCTATTGAATCGGAACTGGAGCAAGTCGAAGAAAGGATTGGGGCTGTTCAAAAATATGCCCGCAGCCTCCACTGGAGCCCCTCGTTCAAGTAATTACTAATTCAAAGGTTGGGTCATTTCCGTTGGTTTCGTCTACCAATATTACTCAGTCTATTTACGGTGATATGCCTCCTCAGGATTTAATTAAAACCTTTGTTTTAAGCGTTGATTCATCCCTGGAATGTTCCCAGGTAGATTCCCCCCCACTGAAGAAGAGGAGAGCGGGTAAAATGTCCAAGAATTTAAAAAAGGCCTTGCGTCCTAAAAAGAGAATCCAATGAACCAGTTGTTTTGGTTTCAACCAATGAACACTCTGCGAATAAGGATATTCCTAGTGATTCCACCAGCACAATAGATTCCATTCGTAAACCTTTTGTGTAACTCTAGAGGAGAAACTTATTACGATGATAACCAATAGACTTGATTACTTTTGTAACAACGTGATTAGCACTCTTTCCCAGTCATTTAATTTAGGTTTATCAAGTGTGGGAAAAGTACATAGTCATGAAATGGTCAAAAAAGATAATCTAATACCTATATTGTCATCTCAAGGATCTGGTATACCCTTGTCCAACCCCTTGGTCACTCTCGGTCAAGTTAATATTGTGAGCGGTTTGCCTCAAGAAAAGTCAAAGGAAGTCTTTTCCTCTTGGCCAAACCTTCCCCTTTTTAGTAATTCTATTAATCATGCAGAAAGATTGCACTTACCTCCTGACTGTATTCCGTATGTTCTGGTGTTAATAAATGTGCCTCCTTTGGATAATAATAAAAAAGAAGATACGCAAGATCTAATTAGGAAGTCTGCTCACTGGTTGAAATCAAAATGTAAATCTAATTATCATCCAAACAATAAGATCCTTATGGCGCACAGAGTGAAGCAGGTTGGCTATCTAAGAAAAGTGGTTGATGGAGATTGTGTCGTAATTAACTTTGCTAATCCCTGTTTAGTTGATTATCTATTGGCTAACTCAGATTATTGTAATAGGGCAGAAAATGGGATTCAAATACACTCACTGTGCCATTTTTATGATCATTCCCTTTTAGCACAATGTTCTTCTGTTGACCCTAGTAATCACGACTCGGTCCCAGTCAGGCCATATCTTCAGGTAAATGTTCCTACTAGTAATCGCTTCATGGTTTTTAATTCTCTTGATGAGAATGATTGACTCATGGTTACCGCAAGCCCGGGATCTAAATACCTGCCGAGACAAACGGCCAATGACTACCATGACAAACTTATACAGGAAGAAAGTGAAATCTTATTTACCTTTTAAAAATATTGATAAATCGGTATTGTGTCTAGGACCCAAACCTATAACATTGATCAGTTGGAACATTGCGGGGCTTCGGTCCCAAATTAATAACTTGGATTGGATGAATCTCATATCATCTTTTGGCATAATTTGTTTACAGGAGACTTGGTCAAAAGATAAGTTTTTCTTGGATGGGTACTCATCTTTCTATCAACCGGCAGCAACTTCCTCAATGGGAAGGGCACAAGGAGGTCTCTTAGCTCTTGTCTCCTTACGACTACCATTATTGAAGTCTTTAATTTGGTCTTCATCCTATTTTATGCTAGTCCTATTATCTATTAGGGGAAGTAAATGGATTTTTATTTTAAATTTCTATAATAATGTTCCGCGGGGTCTCCTCAAGGGAAACCTAGAGGATTTAGCAGATTTTATTGACTCATCCACCGAATTGCAGGATGAAGATCTCGTTATTTTCTGGGTTGTTGATTTTAATACTCCCTTATGTTGTCAGGAATTTCCAGAAATGTGTGCCATCCCAACTGAGGGCATAGAGTCGTGAACCCATTTTATTCATTCAATTGAAGGAGAAGCTTTGAATTTTTTCCTATGTAAGTTTGATCTGGTTCATGTAATGGAGAAAGTGGCACTAGATGCCTTAAATATCCCTACTTTTACAGGGAACTCGAAGGGGGGTATCATTGATTTTATTCTTATTGGTTCCCCTGATTATCATTTAATTTGTGATTTTAAGATTATTCCTCACTGTGCTAGTGACCATAATCCCTTATGTATCAAACTAGACTTAAATATTAACCAGACCTTTAGGGATAAGGGCCCGAGTAGAAATACCACTTTCCATTCAAATTTTGGCCTACGCCTGAAATGGAATAAAATAAATCCAACGTTATTTAATCAGGAAATTATAAGATCTAGGTTAGATTCTATCAACATCTGTTTGTCTCAGCAGTCAGACCATGACCACATAGTCCATGAATTCGAACTTTTAAATAATGTTATTTCGCATGCTTTGGTGGTGGATAGGCCTCCTCTGGGTCCGGCTCCCCATAGATGGTTTGATTCCGCGTGTTCAGCTGCTCATAAAAAATTAAAAGAAGCCCTTAAAATAGCTCCTCCTTCTCGTTATGTAATTAAATTAGTTAGGGCTGAGTATAAGGCCACTTTGGAAAAAAGGAAATTAGAAATAAGGACCAAGGCATGGGAAGAGCTTTTGGCTGTCTCTGACTTGAAGGACACGTCAAAATTATGGAGGGTGGTAAATCATTCATACTTTTCGGATAGTAATATCAAGGCTGATGATTGTCTTATTACAGAAGATGTATGGTTGAATCATTTTAGGAAAGTATTTTACCCAGACAATGATATTTCGATTAAGGAGGATAATATTACCAAACAGATTAATGTAGACCCAAATACAAATGCTTTAGATATTTCATTTGATCTTTATGAGGTCATTGGAGCCATTAATCGATCAAGGCAAGGGAAGGCTCCTGGCCCTGATTGAGTTCCTGTTGATATCTTTACATCCATGCTTAATCTTTGGGTCCCCTTTGTCATAAATGTGCTAAGAAGCGTCGTTAAAAGTAATATACCCTCCTCATGGAAATTGGCAACTATTATTCCTATATTTAAAAAGGGCAATAGACAAGATCCTTCTTGTTATAGACCAATATCTCTTATTGATCCTACGGCCAAGATTCTGGGCAGTGTGATTTTATCTCGCCTGGAGGATTGGGTGACAGAGGCACAGATTTGATCTCCAATTCAGTTTGGTTTTAGACCAGGTCTAGGCACAGTTGAGCAAGTTTTAAACTTGCATCTCATTCTTAGTAAATACGTAACTGCCAAAAAGGAGTCCATTCATATGGCATTTATTGATTTAACTAGCGCTTTTGATCTGGTAAACAGAGAGAAGCTATGGCAAATTATGGAAACCCTGGGGTGTGATGCAACCCTGCTGGAGCTTATAAAGTGACTCCACATGGATTTAAAGGTGTCAGTTCAGTTTGGCCCATCTGGTCAGAGAACCTCCCCTACTTCCTCAGCTAGGGGAGTAAGACAGGGATGTATTTTAGTCCCTTTTCTTTTTTTGATATACATAAATGGGCTCTACGACTCTTTGATAAAATACCGGAAGGATGTACCAAAGATGGGCCAGAGATTGCTACCAGTTTTTATTATACGCAGACGATGCTGTACTAATTGCTCGTACTGCAAATGGCTTACAAGGCCTGTTGGATCTTTTTTTTAATTTTATGCTGGATCTTGATTTGAAAGTTAACTATTCTAAGACATTTGTTATGACATGTGGCCCCCAAAATACTAAGGCCCTCATTCTGACCTTGGCGGGCGGCGGAGGCCGCCCGCCAAAGTCCCGCCGTCAGGTTACCGTTCCGCGGTCGAAAGACCGCGGCGGTAATTCTGACTTTCCCGCTGGGCTGGCGGGCGGTCGCCTTCAGACCGCCAGCCAGCCCAGCGGGAAAGAGGCTTCCACGATGAAGCCGGCTCGGAATCGAGCCGGCGGAGTGGAAGCTGTGCGACGGGTGCAGTTGCACCCGTCGCGTATTTCACTGTCTGCGCAGCAGACAGTGAAATACATGTAGGGGCCCTCTTACGGGGGCCCCTGCAATGCCCATGCCAGTGGCATGGGCACTGCAGGGGCCCCCAGGGGCCCCGCGACCCCCCCTACCGCCATCCGGATCTCGGCGGTCCGACCGCCGGGATCTGGATGGCGGTAGGGGGGGTCGGAATCCCCGCGGCGGTGCAGCAAGCTGCGCCGCCGCGGAGGATTCAATGGGGCCGCGGTACACTGGCGGGACCCCGCCAGTGGTGCCGGTCCGACCGCGGCTTTACCGCCGCGGTCGGAATCCCCATTGGAGCACCGCCGGCCTGTCGGCGGTGCTCCCGCGGTCCTCCGCCCTGGCGGTCAAAGACCGCCAGGGTCAGAATGACCCCCTAAGTCTAAACAGTTTACTATGGGGGCAATATTATTAATAAGGTAAAGAATTTTTGTTATTTAGTTATACATGTAAGCTCTTCCATGTTATGGAGTACCCACCTTAATTTGAACACCCAGCAAATGGTAAGGAATATCGAAGCGATTCTCAGTTTTACCCATAAACTGGGCCATAGACCCTCTTCACAGATTGTAACGCTCTATAACTCCAAGTGTGTTTCAGCAGCCTTATATGGGGCAGGTGTCTGGGGTTATACCAAAGTACCCACTCTCCAACCTGTTGAGAATAAATTTATACGTAGGTTATTGTTGATACCTAAGTGTATAGCAAACATCATTAGTCACAAGGAAGTGGGCCAATGTTTTTTAGAGGACACGGTCTCTATTGCCCCTCTCTTGCTGTGGATTAGCTGTTGGTCGAATCCAGCGGCCAGTCTTGTGCAGGAATGTATTACTGAATGTTTACAGTTGGCCAATTCAAATAGGATTCCTTGGCTCTCGTATCTGCGAACATCTTTTGAAAAACTGGGGCTTAGGTATATGTTTGAAGAACCACAATCGTTAACTACAAATGCAAGATCTTTGCTGAAATTACGTCACGCTGAGTATATTTTAGATTTAAGACTCCATAGTTCTTTGAAACTGAAAACATGTGATTCTTATGCTCAGATTGTCACGGCCTCATGCATGGACCCTATTTGAATAAGTTCTCTTTTAATTCTATTTAGATTGAATTTGATTCGTTTTAAGGTGGCTTTCCCTAATCAGTGTATTTGGCAAAAAGATTTACCACCCTGTCCTTGTGATGCTAGATCAAAGCAAAGTACTTCTCATTTTCTTCTTTTTTGTTCTCTTTATGCTACCCCTAGAAA
Organism: Pleurodeles waltl; assembly: GCF_031143425.1. NCBI lineage: Eukaryota > Metazoa > Chordata > Amphibia > Caudata > Salamandridae > Pleurodeles > Pleurodeles waltl. The sequence continues at coordinate 726,592,424 of NC_090444.1, forward strand.
TGTTTTTATCTTATCTATTTTACGAAAATTAATACCCATTCACTATAAGGAAGCTCTGACATATTTACAGAAATTGCCAGAAAGTCAAATTTGTTATCATGTACTGAATTTTGTTAGATCTTCTATTGTTATTTGGAATCAGTATTAATATTTTGTAAATTACTTCTGTTATTTTCTATTTTTTGTTTGAATTTTATATGTCGTTTAAGATAGTTTTTCCACTTTTATATGGAGTGAGGATTTCTATTTTATTTTAGGATCGGTATTATATTTTATTGTTTTATGACATTAGTAAACGCCTTGATAAGAATTATTGTAAATTTGTAAATTTTTAAGTCGCACCAAAATTGTACTTAGTATATCTTTTTCCTCTGTGGAAGGGGAATTTGGACTAGATGAATTTGGGCTATTTAGGTAATTTATTTATGTTATGCTTTTGAGTTGTGTTTTTAAATTGTTTCTTTTTTCATTGTCCTGCTTTTAAGATATGTGATTTTGTACGTACTTTTATGGCAATTGCTGAATAAAGATCTTTGACTGACTGACTAATCATTTCTGTTTACTTTTACAATCCGAAGGTCTTCTCTTCTGCTCAAAAGGCAAAAGCACCATAACACTCATGCTTACCTTGTTGGAACGCTTCAGCCAGGCAGGCACTCAAGATTGACGGGGCAATCCAAGAAGAATGCAGATGCACCACCCCATTTGACAAAACAGACTAGTATCATTTTTCTTTTAATAATCTTTTTTAGAACTGTTTGTATTAGCTTCACTCTAACATTATTTGTATTTACTATTTTGCAAACCTAGTGACAGAACATTTAGATATATAATATTACTTAGGTCTCTCTGTGGCTGACAGAATTATTGCAATTCATTTAAGTTATCTGTGTCATATTCATTCATTTCTATTCCTTCTACAATGGGCTGCTAATCATTGCCCAGATGAATATTGTGTTTGTCTAGTGTTTGTCTTTTTGTCACACCTTTCCCTAAATCCCCTTTCCCATCCATTTAGCAAATCCCCAACCCTCTTCCTCCAGGCTGTGTGATTTATTGAAGAGTGACTTAATAATTTACACATTAATTAATCACACACTTGGTGGGATGGATGTGGTGTAAGCAACACCAACTCAGTGTGCAGGATCTTCATTTGAGTTCACCTAGGTGAGAGTGGGACCTTACTTCAGATGCCTTCACTGTTAGTGTGCTAGCATGCTACTACTACCACCACCTTGGCACCTTGGGAAACCACGTGGCCCTTACTTCATCCCTTCAGGTATGAGAACTATGGAACATTGTTGTACTTTTAGCCCTAGGCAGTGTAATAGTCAATGACAAATCTCCCCTCCCCACTCATTATGGGTCAAATATAGTTGTAGACTACAGTGCAGTGACTAGGGAGTAGTAGGACAATGGTACCTAGCTGCATAACTAGTCATTATACTTCATCAGCAGATTGTAAAAACACTCTGCGCTAAAATGCAGCAGTGCAAAGTAAAACAAACACCCCAAAAAAGAATTGAGGGATAAATAACATTATTATATAAATATTTATTCAACCTAACAAGAGGAATAAAAATGATAAACCCACCCATTCCTTCCTGGCCCACCCCTCCCCCCAAACAAATCTCCCTATCCCCAACCAATGTCCAAAAATACCTCCATTGTCAATGAGGAAAACAAAGCTCAACACTCCTGAACCCAGTCCTAAAAATCTATTCCCACCCTCTCCACTCACAACAAGTCCCACCCACCAAAATAAATGTTAAAAAAGGGACAGAAGAGGGCACTAACGGCGGGCCAGGAGTTGTTTGAGGAGCCCCTCCATGCGTGCCTGGCTTCCATTCACGCCAGCCTTCTAAAGGCACAGTTTGAATAATGGTATATAAGGGGGGGCAGCCAGCGATCTCCAGCATTGGTGTTGCGAGGCTGGAGGTAATGGGGCTGGCTGGGGCCCTGGGCACTGGCAGCGGCTGCTTGTGTCTCTGCCTCTTCAAGGACTAACAGCTGCCGATATTCAGCCCTGATGGCCTCCAGCTTCAGCTGCCACAGCGGGCTGCTTTTTCCTGCTGTGATGGTAGGCCAGCAGGAATAGCAATAATAAGTAAGAAAAAAGATAAATAGTAAACAATACTCTGTGCTAAACCCTTGTTTAAAATCAGGTAGTGGCACAGTAGCAGTGCATTTGTTGGTCCCATCAGGCCATTTGATTTTGATATGATTAGAGTCATAGCCATTATGCCCTATGGAGTACAAGTATTCTTCTCTCTCCTGGTGTGCTAAATTAATGGAAGCATGTTAGATCAGCTGACACCCCCGGCCCTAGTCGTACTCATTACTGTCTGCAGCTGGAGCAGCTGTAATATAAAATTTTCTTATTCCAATAGCCCTGCTTTTCCTCAAAATGCCTTTTAATTTTACCCTGACTACAAGGCAGATGAATACTAAGAATGATACACACCATATACTATAATAAAATCAATCATGCAGACATCCTGTATGTCGTAAATAGATGGTATGAAAAACGATGTACTGCAGTACAGGTAAAGGAATTGAAGTTGGGAACAGGATATATATATATTGAATTTGGCACGTTCTTCACACAGACTATCTCATCCGCAAAAGTCAAGTCACTTACTTAGTCCCACTGTACTTCCTGTCCTCTCCTCATCACCCTCCTCCACCACACATTGTAATAATAATTCCTTTTTTCCAACAAAATACAGTTGCTTGGAAATAAGGAAAGAAATCTTAGCTAACTCTACTGCAGGGTGAGTGAGAGGGGATTAGGCTGGGTAAGTAGGGTAGATGCTTTACTGATCAATTCATCATCATCATGTGCCTAAGGTGTGGCTAGTAGTGTGAGTCTTTGTTGTGTGTGGTTGACAAATGTTGAAATGGACAAATTTGAGCAGACGCAAATCCATCATGGAAGCCATAATAAAAAATATGTCTTGGCTAGAAAAAGGAAGCGCAAGCAAATAATAGATTTTTCAAATTTTTCAGAAGTTTGGTACAGAACTTAGGAAAGATTAAAGGAGTAAAGTACTAGGAAGTGACTGAGTGAGTGGGCACTGGGAGGGAAGGGAAACACACCTTGTTTTTGCTTTGCCATGCATTGAAAACTTTGAACATAAATGACACATTAAATTAACTTAAGCAGACGCACATTGCACAGACAACATTGCATGTCTGATTCTGCCAAATTGAACCATGCAGCTTTTAGGTCATCATGGGTTTGCACTGGTGAAAATCCCATAGGTAGTGAGGGAGTTGATGGTTAATGATGATGGGATACATATTATTATCTGCCTCACTTGAAAAATACTGTGAGTCAAGGGAATAGTCAGAAATACCACCCCAACCCTTTGAATCAAAGTTTTGATAAAACCATTGCAAGCAAGTAAAGTAGATGGGAAGAGCCCCCCTATCCAGAAGAGCTCCCTTATTTTGTCAATCCAAGCATTTATCCATTCATCATTGCATTGCTCTTTTAGTATTCTTACTCTTCATCCTTCAGTATTATATACACCATTTAAACTTTACATTCACTTATCCAGTCTTTCACCATTGAAAAGCATCCTAATTGCAACATGGCTTTCACCAAGCCTTTCACCAACATCCATTTACCCCAAACCCACCCATGCATCCGTTTACCTATTCATCCATCCAAGATCCAACCAACCCGAGGATTCCTTTCACCCATCCAGGCAGACATTCTTTACCCCTACCCTTTCACCCACCTGGGCAGGCATCCTTTCACCCATATACCCTTTTATCCATTCTTCACACCCACTCATGCATCCTTCACACCCACCTAAGTGATTATTATGCAACCTTTTGCCCACAAATCCTTTCACTCATATATTTCACCCATCCTTTCCCATTCCATCCTTCTTTCAATATTCCATAAACCCGTCACAGCTAAAGTTCATTATGAACCTTTGTCTGCTGAATTACAGATAGAAGAGATCATTAATACTTACCTCCCACTGTATCTGCTAAAGCAGGGTGTTCCCTAGCGAGTCAACAACACCAGTCCAGTACTCCCTTCCAGTGAGTATATTACCAATTGTCAACAAGCAAGCAATATGATAAACCACCGCCCGCCACTGCCCCACTGAGACTCCCCATTCAACCACTGCCTTGTCTGTCGCTGCTGGTCAGTGCAGCTAGAAAAAATACATTACACATTTCAGACACCAGATTCACCTCCTCGTGTTGTTTTTTTTATAGCAAAAAAATAGAACCACAATACATCATTACAATTCGGCTACAGACTTATCTTATATAAAAATATTTGATGGCCATTTGGTTGGTTGGCAATTTTTGATGCCAGATTGTCAATCCAAACAAATACTTTTTGCAATGGAGGGACAGAGCTATTGACAAATCTGAGTTTTTGAAGCAAAATAAAAGGGTGCAAGAATTGGTCAATGAAGGACATATGGTCTTGGTTGGCAAATGCAATGGGGCTGTCCTCCTCATACTTCCAGCCATGGTGCACGATCATCAACTGTATACTATAATAATATGATATGTACACAACATTGGGGAGTCCAACAATTACATGACCATGTCCATGTATTGATTGAGCTGGAGCAAGAAAAAGAAAGCCTTCTCAACAAACATGCATGAAATACCTTATTTGAGCGTGCAAAGTTGATTAATCACAGTAGAATACATGGGTTATGTGAGCCTTACAGTACCACCAGTACACAAGATATTTACGGGGAGAGGGAAAGTTTACTGACAAATCAGAAGAAAGGAAGCTGGTACAGACAGACTAGTACAGACAGTTTGAAGTAAAATACAGAAACTTGATATATATAAAAGAAGTAAATAGGATAATGCAGTGATAAGAAGAATTTAGGAAACAGATAAATTGAAGAGGAGTTGGGAAACAATTAAGAGACAGGCATGGTGAAAAAGTAAAAAATAATTCTAAATGTGGAGCATTAAATTTAGGTAAATTAATATTAATATTGACAACAGGAGGACTTATTGGGGCCAGCTGAGCCATCTGCCCCACCACTTGTGGAGGGTGCCCCTGACCAGCCATCTTCTTGCCCCTGGATGCTGAATGATGTAAGAAAGAAAGAAAAAATATTCAGAAAGATTAGTGGTACAGTTAATAATAAAAATCTCTCCAAAAATGTTTTGAAAGGAAAAGGCAAACGCAGTAAAGATGAACCTTTCAAAATCAGAGCACTTACGTAATACTATTATCATGGTCCATCATATTCCAAATTTCCTAACCCTATTCCAAGTTTCCTAAATTACATTTTGAAATTACTTTTAAATTGTGATGAATGATTTTTTGCTTCTGATCTCATTCTCAGTCTCTCAACACCCTTTGATGGGCCAACTCAGTCTGAATTTTTCAAATAGTAGATGGATGCATGCATGTATAGCTACACGTCGCTGGGAAATTGCTTGGCACTATACGAGCTACAAAAAATAAAGGCACGGATAAATGAGAAAATGTGAGAACTCATGAATACTAATATCTATCATTATCTTAGTGACAGGAGTGGACACAGGAGGAATCTCTGCATTACTTATTAAATAATCAGCCCAAGCGATCGACAATAACAAGTACGATTAGGTAGCGCAACCACTTGTCTAGATGAGGATCACATATTATTTGTAACGTAAAGTTAACTGACCTGCGTGTGAGCACTGGAAGCATGCTTGGTATTAGGGAAAAAATATTAGCATAGAACACAGCTAATAATTTTTTACTCACCAAGCCCCACAACCTCCACACCTAGCAGGTCCAGCAGGTCTGTCTCTCGATCCAGGATGTCGGACCATCAGTGTGTAAGCTATTGCTGGGTATGCCGGACCCCAGTGCATTGCCGACGCACCCTTTCTCAATGCTGCCTATGCTCCTGGAGGCTGTACCCACTCCTCGGCCTGCTGCCAGGGTGGAGGGGAGATGGCGCTGAACATAAAAAACGAATGCTGCCACCTAAACCTCTGAAAAAATGGCGCAGGGCTGCACCCATCTGTGGCGATGCCACGGTCAAGTAAGGCTACTGCCGTTGGCGAGTTGGGGGGCCTGTCGTTGCCACTCCCCTGCTCTGCCATGGCACTGAGCACTTAGGGGGGAAGATAGGAAAAAGGAAGGAAGGGAACAAAAATGAGAAAGTAAAGCAAAAAACTTAATACGTCAAAAAACCTCAAAAAGACACAAAAAAATTTGAAAAAATATAAAAACACAAAGAGAGAAAGTAAAATTATAAATAGAAATTAGGGGAAAATAAATTTAAAAAGTATACGAATAAAGAGATGAAAAGAGATACATGTAGGACCCAGCACCATAACAAAGCAAAAATCAAAATGGGCACGCCAATACAAACCTCGTGGTGTAGTTCATTTGAGAATTCCATGGGAAGAACGTGCTTCTCATTGCCAGTGATGTGAACAGGCATGAAAAGAAACTCCTCCTGCTCGCATAGCTCTGCATAGCAAAGTGGAGTTTTTTTTCAACTTTGCGTAGCTCCATGTAGCACGACTATGCAAACTCCATACAGGCCTAGAGTTTAGCCTGCTTCCAGGAATAGGGTACTGTTGGCTGTAGACAGTGATTCATTCAGAAGTATTTTGGCCAACGGGTTGATGACACTTACCCCTAATACTAGAAAGTTAGGGAAGCAACGATCAACTGGAGAACCAAACTAAGGCTACTTATAGCTGTTGATGATCTCTCTAGGGAGATGGGTTCAAACCTAGTGAGAGTCATCATAGATGGATTAGTTGTAGAAAAAAGCATTAATTCCAACATAATCTCTTCTGCTGCGAGCCGAAGGAGAGGCATGCTTGAACAATCAAGATTTTACTACGAAAGTAGCATGCCAGCTACTCACACCACTCAGCTGAAAGCTACTGACTTCTCAAACAGGCCTCAGCGGACATTACGTTTTTCACAACTTTCTCTGGGCTTATTTCCAGCACTCTCTATTCTTCTTTCCAAATAAGCCTTCTAGTTTAACTTCCATATAGTATTTCATTAAGGCATCTTTGTATAAAGCCTTAACATTAGGGTTATAGAGTTTCCTCCGTTGCCTTTATAGAATTTTACATTGTTTCTTTCCATCTCTAAGGACATTTAAGTACCAAGGGCTGGACAGCTTAACTCTGCACAGTAGATAATGAAGTAATGGTGCAAGCCTATAGGCAGTAACCTGAATTCAGCTTTCCAAAAGACAAGCGTAATTTTCCACAGCACTCTCCACCAGGGACCTAATGAACTCCTCTGGTTGAATTCTGTTAAAAGCTCTGGAGATGCAAAAGGTTTTAACTACCAACAGTCGTGTTTATGGCTTCAGGTCTCCCTGCCCGGGTCCTAGAACAGAAGAAGCTTCTGAAGGCCTGGGGCATAGAGGTAACAACCTATCAAGGAGATAGAAACCCATACCTGTAAGGAGAGGAGCACAGTCCTGATGAGGAGACCAACCTACCCTGGTCTGTTCTAACAGGGTCAAACTTGAGACACAGCTCTGGGGGCATCCCCAAAGGAGTCACAGGTTAGCCCAACATGAAAATACAGATTTTGAGAGAAGAGGAGCACAACAAAGTCTGACCCTCAAGACAACTGGAGCTGGCTGCCCACTACACTATCACAGACAAAACCCCAGAAAACCTGAATAGTACTGCAGTTAACTGCCACTGTACGGGGGGGAGTGTTTGAACATTTTCTCGTGGAATATAGAGGGCTTACAGGCAAAAAATGTAAGACCCAGTTGTTACCCAGTTTTTAGGGGCATACAATATAATGATGATTCAAGAGACCTGGGCTTAAGCCAGTAATCCTCTTATTGGGTATGAAGAATTTAACAAGCCGGCACAGAAAAGCAGCCTCTTCGGAATGGCTAAAGGTGGCCTGGTGATATACATCAGTGCCAACCAGTCTGTTAACATCTCAGAACTCCATATGGATTAACAATCCCTCCTGGTTGTTAGCATGGATGGCTGGGCCAAGAATATATATTACCCCATTGTGCTTATAAATGTGTACATCAATCCGACAAGAAAGGCTGTAACAGCTGAAAAACTCACCGCACACCTGTTTTGTTTAAAAAATACAAGATGCCCAGCACAATTTATTTAATTTTCCAAATAAGAAGCACACAGAAATAGTTGAGTTTGTTCCATCTCAAAACATAACACATTACATCAGGAAAGAGAAGACTGGAGAGAAGTTAATAAAGGTGTGTTACCTAATTGGCCTGTTTTCCCTGAATGGACGGAAGCCAGCAGATATTACCCCAGCTTGGCCAAGAGCCTCAGGTGAATCAGTCTTGCACCTAGACTACATGTTGGTAAACGTCCCACTATTTAAGCAAGTAAGTGACTTTGGAGTGTCCCACCACAAGGAGAGTAATCACCACCCGCAGATAATCACAGTCCAGACGATTGTGCACAAACAAGCAGCTGTAGCAGCCGTCCAGGGAGAGATTGGCACCAAAACGTGAAGCGTCTGAAGTGGAGCTCAAGTACGGTCATGGCTCAAGCAGAGGAGGCAGTGGCCAGTTTGGAGTGCATGGCCGCAGAAAGCCCAAACCTGGCATCAGTATGGGAAGTTTTTTCAAAGGAATTAACAAATCAATACACTGCAAAGGGAATGAACAAGGGAGCCTCTCATGCGTACCATAATAGCATAATCATGCCACAATCTGTGTGCCTGAGAAAACCCACCGCAGGTAGGCTGCTCTGGCAACTAGTAAATCCCCCGAGGATGAAAAGCTATTAAAAAGTCTTTGTGGGGAGAGGAAATTATCAAAAAGGGAGATATGGTCCTATACAAAAAACTGAACAGGAAACATTGTGGGTGAAATTATTGTATGCTTCCAGCTCAGCTGACTCAAAATGGATTTGGAAATTCATCAACATAATTGAGAAAGGTCGAAGAGCTGCCCTTAATGCAAATAAAAGCAAAGATATCTGGGTCCATTATCTGAAATCTCATTTCAAGGGAAGCACCGTGGATGAAAATGTGCCAGAGCAATCAGAGAGGGGCAACTGGACTACAGAGGTGCATCCCTCCTTGACATTCACTCCTATAGAAATGAAGATCATTGAAAAATCACAAACCAACTGTGCCCCAGAACACAATGGGCTACCACAAGCACTGTTTAAATATACAACATTGAAATGGGCAACCTTCCTGGCAGCACTGTCAATGTTTAATCATATCCTGATAACAGGAGTCATCCTGGGTAGCTGGAAGGGCTCACTAATCCATTCCATCTACAAGGGAGGTATTGCCTCTTCTCCAAATAATTACCACTTAATTGAACTTCTAGATGTAGACCTTTGTACTTCTTTATGCACCTACTTCAAGGTCTAGAGACATGAGCTGCAGATAATGGCAGACTACCATTTAATCAAATTGGCTTCATTAAGAAGCAAGGCACTATAACAAATCTCTTGGCATTGGGACTGACCCTCAAGAGAGCCAAGGCCGTTGGGATCATGCTTTACATGTGTTTCATGGACTGTAAGGCAGCTTTTGAGTGTGTCCCGAACGGTCGACTTTTGGCAAAATTGCAGCAATGGGGGTTACCGCCAAACATTCTGAGTGCCATTAGGCTACAATGGCCATCATTAAGACATTGGCAGAAACTGCCGCCTACTGCCACAGCGACGGGCACCAACATACAGTCACCATGGCTACCAGGCGCCTACCCGCATTATGACCCACGACGGAATTCCGCCAGAAGGATGGCGGAATACCGCCGAAGGTCATTGCGGCAGTAAGGTGGTGCTGCTGTCACCAGCAAAGCACCGCCTACCGTATCATGAGCAATGATACGGCCGGGCGGTGTTTAGCTGGCGGACGCTGCTGCTGACAGCAGCGCCGCATCCCGTCTCCAGCCGGAGGACCCTCTGCACGTAGGTAAGTCAGGTGCTCTGACAGGAGAGGGGGTGGTGGTGGTGTGTGCATGTGTGGGGGTGCTGTGTGTGTGGGGGGGTGTCTGTTTATGACTGTGTGTATACGGGTGTGAGTCGCGTTGAATGAGTGCGTGAAGGCCTAAATGTGAGTGTACGTGTATGTTGTGTGTTGTGAATGCATGTGTGCAGCAGAGTATGTTGGTGTGTGTTGCGGTGTGTGGGTATGTATGTGTGCATCCGTGGGTGTATGTGTGTGCACTTGTGGGTGTGAAAATGTGCGTAGGTGCAGGTGAGAGAAGGGGAGCGTGGGCTCTGTGGAGGGGGCCAGGAGAGACACCTATCAGTGCCAGGGTAGGAATTTCCTGGCACTGATAGTGCCTACCGCCATGGTTTTAGTGGCGGTATGCTTGCCACGAAAACCATGGCAGTAGGCGGGGTCATATTCCCGAGGGTGGGATTGTGACGGCTGCCTTGCTGGAGACCAAAGTCTACAGCCCAGGGGCCGTTACCACCCTGGCGGAGAGAGTGGTACATTGGTGGTTACCGCCAATGTCATAATTTGGGAAAAGGTACCGCCAGCCTGTTGGCAGTATCTTTCCCCAAATTACCGCCGACAGCCAGGGTCGTAATGAGGGCCTATATTCTGAAACCTGCGTCAAAATTAAGCATGGAGAGGGTACCCGCCTGTCAAGGGAAATCAAAACATCAAACTGTCTAAAACAGGGCTGCGTTTTAGCACCAACTCTTTTTAATTTATACATCGCAGACCTTTCCTCAGATCAAGATGGTTTGACAGCGCATGCACCCAGCCTTGCTGATCAGCAACTTTCTAACATCCTGTATGCAAATGACTTGCTGCTGCACAGTAATACCAGAATAGGCTTACAATGACTACTGAACTGCCTTGGGACATATGCAAAGACCAATGAACTGGAAATAAATCGTAATAAAATTAAAGTGATTGTCCTCGATCGCTGAATCTCCAACCACAGTAATTGACACCTTAATGGAAAGATAACTGTATACATACCTAGGGGTTAAGATAGATTCATGAGGCACATACGCTCCCCAGAGGAGGTGATTAAGGGAAAAGCTCAGGCCATCAATCACGCCTTTCTAACAGTAGCAAGGTGTATTCAGGGCATAATCTCAAACCGCTGGCATCAGTTATAAAGGCTGAACTGTTACCCACCCTTTCATATGGCACAGAAATTATGATTGGTGCAAAGACTGACCTTCCGGACAAACTAATGGTAAGATCAAGCTTTTCATCTACCTAGATCAACATCGTCCGCCCAAGTCAGACTGGAATTTTCACTAGTAAGTGTGGTTCTAAAAATTCTGGACCCATGTAATTTACTTTGCCACAGCAGTACGATTTTAGTATCAAAAGACCGATAATGACTAGTACAATAAGCATGAGCATTTTCGCTCAATTCCAGCAGCGTTTTCACCTCAAAATCGCCATTTTCGTCCTGCACTCGTGGCTCCCATTTTATACACGGCAGCCATTTTTAAAAGTTGCCCTCACATAGGCTTATAATACAGTCAGATTTGATTCCAAGGACACGTACACCTTGATTGACTTTTCTCTGACCTGGGCAAGCTGGAACCATTGTCTCAGGCCAAACCTGTTTGGTCAGTCCCTCTCCCAGTGGCCGAATCAGATAGCATCAAGGCACACCATGCCATAAAACCCTTATTATCGCTCACACACCCTGCCTAATCTTGCTCACACCTGCACCTGCTCTTTTCTTCTTCTTACTTTACGAGGGGGAGGTGCCCGTTTTTATTGGGGGTCCACACTTATCTGATGTAAAATACTAGGCCTTGCCGGGTAATTTATTATGGGTTGGATGACATGAAATATGAGGTTTCATCATGACACTGTTTTTTCCTTTGTAGTGAAAACATGTGAATGACCAACCAAAATGTCAAGAATGTTTGCCTGAAGCTTAAAAAACTGTATATAAGGAAACCTGACTTTGCATTGAAAGACAGTCTCCTGAGAACATACAAACCGTGCTGTTGTACTTCTAGGACGCTTGTTACTTGGTTGCAGCCAATAAATTTGATCTTTGACTTCACCTAGAAGACTCTGAGTTTCTGTGGTCTGAATCAGGAAAGTACCCGAGGTCTTTGGGTGTACCCTGGCACCGCTGGGTTACCGGATCAGTACCTGTTCTGAAAAACCCAGTACCTCATAAGGCAGTTGCTTGCTAGGCCTGCTGCATTTATAAAATGCTGTCACAAACTGCGGCAATCCACGGAAGGAATGCTGGCAAACCTAATATGGACAGAAATCAGCGTTGAAAGGGGTGATGGTGATTATAACAAATATTTGGAAAAAAGTATAGAGAAGCTTGAGTTGGGTTATCTTTTGGACCTTAACATGTCCAGTCCTGCCTTCAGGAAAGCAGTAAACAAATTCAAAGCCGGACAAAAGATGAACAGAAAGCATCTAAGCGGTTGCATGGGTGGCTAGGTCTAAATTTCAATAAAACCTATAAAGAGTCACCTATCCTGGATGTCTCCTACCAGGATAGATAAAGCAGAGATTACTGATGCTAAGATTCAGTGATATCCCAATGCTTGACTTTCTACCAAAGTGGAGGGATGATGTGCAAAGAGGAGACCTGAAATGCCACTTATGTTATCAGGTTGGCAAGAAGCTGCTGCTGCATGTTATTTGTATATGCCCTGCCTTGGCCCCACAGAGAAGAAGCATGCTGAATAAAGAATGCATCAATCAATGCATTAGGGATCAGATCCTGTATATCAGCCTTTATTGAGTTATTTGACCAAGAAATATAATGCTGAGCATCAGGTTGGTCCAGTTTCTTAAAATCTTTAAATCACTTATCAGGTGATAGAGATGAACAATGAAGAAGACCCCTGACAAAACCTTCTGCCTAAGTCTGGATATAATAAGCTAGTTTGCTGTCATCATGGACTGTTTTTTTTTAAACTATGATACTATGAGCTATGTCTTATTATGATATATGTTTTTAAGACTACATATCAGCTCCTTTGCACAATTTGCATATGTCTGCACATTGTAAACCAGCTTGGACAGCTTCTTTATATCTTGATATGTGATAGCTTGGCTAGTCATCTAGTACACTGATATTCATCTTCAAAATTAAGAGTAGTTCATTTGCATCTTTTAGGTAATTTTGCACATTGTACATGTTAGTGAATGCACCAATATCGATAATCCGCTCTGAACTGTACATGAACTATGGCAGATCGCGTGAGACCCTGATCACCTGCCTCCAAGACAGGCCTTTTAATATCATCATATTTTGCTAGCCTGGACAACTATTTAACATTTCGGTATTTGTCTTAAAATTTAAGATCAGTTTTTGCGTAATCTTGCACACTGTATATTTTAGGGAATGTTTTTTAATGCTGATAATCTGTACTGTATTGTACATAGCTAGTTCAGATTCTTTTTCCTCCTAGAGTATATGGTTTTTATTAACCAATAAATAAATCTTACTACTACTACTACTACTCTCAGCTATCAGCAGTTATATTTTTCTAAGCCTGTCCAATCAAATTTGATCAAGTGGTGGTTGGACTAGAATTGCGGATCATATCATATAGATATATATCAATGACAAAACCAAAGATTAAAGCTCAGTTGTAATTAGGGAAGCACTACCTATTTCTAAGATTTATAATATGAACAAACCTTCTAAAGTACACAAACATTACATATTGTACAGTTATAGTTAAAGCATACATTTGTGCAACTACTTTGCAACATTATAAGTAAATCAGCTACATAACTGATTTTTTTGAACTCAATAAACACTCACTTATGAATATAACTCACTCTTTCGCCATGCACGGATTATAGCATTTCATATTACATTAATTACAACACATGATATCACCATTTCATAACAGCAATTATAACATTTAAAATAATGACCTTGGTCTTTAAGCAGTGCATGGAGGTGCATCTTCCAGCGATCCACTCCTGAAGGTTTTCTCATGACAGGAGGAGGTGTCAGCCGTCACTGTTTCTGAGTCTGCAACAACCTCGGGAGCATCCACACCACTGCTATAGACATCCACTCCATGGGCTATACCCTCAGTACTCACTCCTGCTACCACTCTCCCGCTCATCTCCTCAGACAGGATCAGCAGATCTGTGACCACTATGGCAGTACAGCCACATACTGCCTACTCTGCCATGCAGTTATAATTGCCATTGAAACACAACTAAAAATCCATTAAAAACTAGTGATGGGGGTACATTATCCCTCCCAACACCCTTAGGATTTTTTTCATATCCTTTCCTTCCTATATCCTGTTCAACTATTTGTTTTGGTTTTGGTCATGTTGACCTGTTGAAGAAAAATAATTACAGAAGAAACTTAAAAACTACAAAAGAAGGCAAAAGGGTTATTTTAAGAACACTACCCACATATTTCAAACAATAAAAAGTGTGTGTTCATTTTAACCATTTTCTTCTACAGGCGAAATCATCATAGAAGTGAAGATTATATAGTCACGAATGATAAGCGGAAGTTGAATGATATATTTGAAGTTGATTTGAATGGTCTGGTGTATAGTGCAGTGTAGTGTTGTATTCATCAGTGGTTTTTAGCTATGTAATGTGTGATTGTGTGTCTTTGAGTCAACTCTTGTTCAGTAGAGTATGTTTCTAAAAAGTGCCAAGAAGTGTGATATAGCATGTAAAGTGTCACACCACTCATGTATAAGGAAGTATTAGCTTAGAGTATGTAACACAACCTATTATAAATAGACAAATATAATTAAATATATATATATATATATATATATATATATATATATATATATATATATATATATATATATATATAACATATAAACACAATGATATCTTATTTTATGTGATAAAAACAAATATAATCAATTTTTGCTCCTTATTTTAATGTGTGTCTAGACAAAAGTAACATAATAGTGTCCTACTTTAGAACCTTTGCAGATCAAACTGATCATATTGTCTTAGTCCTCAAGAACCACTGGGGAAAAACAAATCAATTGGGTTCTGAAAAATTCCACAGATGCCCTGCATATACAACTGCAGACACATCTATCTACCTCATCTAACATATGGAAAAATATACAATAGAACATTAGCCACAGTAGATTTCATAAAATGTCCTCAACTGTGCAAGGTCATATCATAGCATATCTACTGAATAATGGAAGCCCAATTATGTAATTATGTTTTTCTTTTCTATAATGTAACTGTGCAACTCAGAAATTTGGATGTTAAAAAACAGGTAAGAGTCTAGCAATGGTTTGGCCAGACTGTGCTTAAAAGTAAGAATGGTGTTATTATATTCTGTACAGCCTGTGTTATGTTTTAAGCAGATAGTATAGTGGCCAGATGGAGTATTTTCTTTAGGATTAAAAAATAATAGCATAGTAGTAAAAATGCATCATAGAGTAGAAATTTGAGAAGCAATAAAGTTAGAAATGCACATATTGATTTTCTGTAATCCACAGTACATCTTTACATCATCAAAATTGCATACATATTGTTACCATTGTTTACTGGAGGGATGAAACTACCGGTGCCTCACAGCTCATTCAAAGATTCATTGCACAGCCTTAGATATGACATTTTTGAATGGAATACATTTACAATCAGGTATTAGTGTATACACAATTCTTGAAGTAACTATAACTAAAACTGGTGAATTTCTATGGTTTTGTATGGTTAAAATCTGAGCCTAACTATAACGTCCCTATATATATATATATATATATATATATATATATATATACAAAGAGAAAGATTGTCCTGAAAAGCGTGTTACCGCGTACTTATTTCTCCGGTGGTGCTGGTTAAAGGCAGGACATCCATATTGCAGAAAAAGGATTCTCTTTCTATTTCAAAAAGAGAAAACTGCACTCCGTCGTTGTGCCAATAATAGTTAAACTTTAATTCCATTAGTGAGATCACAACAAAAAACAAAACAGGAATCCCCTGACGTGTTTCGGTCACACCGGACCTTGTTCACAGGTGTTTTTTGCTGTGATCTCACTAATGGAATTAAAGTTTATATATATATATATATATATATATATATATATATATATATATATATATATATATATATATATAAACCGTAGTGGCGGTCGATACTAGGTAGTTGTAGTTAGGACCTAGTTTCTATATAAAAATCATTTTCATGTGTGCCTATATCTTTGGCACTGCTTGAGGAATTTTCACAGAACTTCCCTGTGATCCATCCAGGGGAGGCTGAGAAAAAAGGGGGGGTCCTAAAACACATTTTCCTATTCAATCACAATAGCGCAAAAACTACTGGACTGAATTACATCAAATTTGGCAGGAAGGTAGGTTTCTATTATGGTGCAATTTTGTTCAGTAGTTTTTGAGATATTACAGGAAATAAAAGTAAAAAGAAAACAAAAGGGGCCAGGTTACAAACACCCTGACCCCTTAGCTCTGGTGGTGGGGTCCCAAAAGGACCCCCCGGGATAAAAAGCAAGTTTTTAAATTTTATGAGCAGAGACGCGGTGGATCCGTGATTCCGCTTATATTATTTAAAAAAACAAGGAGCTGTCCCCTGCCCTTTGTTCGTTTCGTGTGCCCGGGTGGGCCAAGTCGAAGGGGATTTTTTTTTAAAGAAGCAGGAGGGGTGTCGCCTGGCCCCCTCCTGATGCCCTAGGGCCTACCACTGCCCTGGGGACTGGTACCTCCCCAGGGCTTTAATGTAATATGCAGGGGTGTCTAGCCCCTCCTGCTGCCCCAGGGACTACCATCCCCTGAGGCAACACTGTAGGTGTAGCGGGGAAGACCCCTTCCTGGGGCAAATGTTTAAAAAAATAAAGGGGTCCCTATGGGACTCCCGCACCCCAAGGGGACCCACACCCCCAGGAGCTACACTGGATTCTGAAGGAGAGGCCGCTCCACCCCCTGCTGCCCGGGGACCACCACCCCCAGGCACAATATTGTAAAAAAGAAAGGGGGGCCCTATGGGACCTCCATTAGTCCTGGGGACTACCACCCTGGGGCTATCTTTACATTGAAGGGGAGCCACGCAGCCCCCCTCGTGAAGCCACAGATGTCCCTGGGGATCTCCACCACCCCCCAGGGCTGGGTCCTGTAATGGACATAGTTGTTTGCTGAGGCTTGGTTGCAATGCTGCAGCCAAGCCAAGCCATTGCAAACACTCTGCTGTTTGACAGCGGGGCCTTTAAAGCAGGTCCTGCTGTCAAACAGCAGAGCTTTTATCTCTGTCCCCTACACACATGCAGAGGAGAGAAATGAAATACTGCAGCAAGCACAGAGCTACTTTCAAAGCAGCACTGTACATGCTGAAGTATTGGCACTGTGAGGGAAGCCTTAAGGTTTCCCCTGCAGTGCCAGGTAGCCTGTAAATGCAAAATCAACAGATGATGGACGGAATGCAGTGCAAATCACACATTCACCCCCAGTCACAGAAGTGGGTTTAATATATCAGTTTTTTTGCTTGCCATGCCATTCTAGTTTGGACCCAGCCATATGCAAATCAGTCTTGACCATGTTCCCCATGGGAACAGTCCAGCCTGAACTGCCAGACCAGGTCTTCCCTGGACCAGAAACAAGCATCCTGGGACCAATTTCAGGGTATCACCCTTCATCAGCCAGGCTAGCTTGATGGATTAAACCCAGATCTGTGACTGGGGTGAGTGGTTGAAAAGTTTCAGCACTCCGTCCATCATCCTTTTGTGTTGCTGCAGTTGCCATAGGTGGGAAGAGTTTGCCCAGATGTGGGTCCCTTCTCACTGTGCCACTGGATTCAAGCTAGCCTGGCTGATGAAGGGTGATACCCTGAAACTGGTCCCAGGATGCTTTGTTTCTGGTCCAGGAAGGACCGGACTTGGCAGTTTGGCCTGGACTGTTCCGATGGGGAACAGGGTCAAGACTGACATGCATATGGTTGTGTGAAAACTGGGGTAGCATGGCGAGCAAAAGAACGATGGATTAAACCCAGATCTGTGACTACTAGGGGTGAGAGGTTGAAATGTTTCAGCACTCTGTCCATTATTCTTTTTTGTTGCTGAGATAGCCTGTAAAGGGCATTTTTTCCTTCATTATTAAATATATATATATATATATATATATATATATATATATATCCATACATATATATATCCATACATATATATATATATATATATATATATATATATACATGGAGGGACCACCGGGGTGCTCTTAAGGGCTCCCTTGCAGTCCCAGAGAGCCCGTAAAGGACATTTTATCCATGATTTCATTAAAAAATAAATAAATAAATAGGGACCATGGGGGAGCCTTCACAGTCCCACTCAGACACTCACACACTCTCTCTCAAACTCACACACCCACTCAGAGACCCACTCAGACCATCATACACTCACTCACAGGCCCAGTCAGACTCTCACACACCCACTCAGACCCACTCAGACAGTTATACTCCCACTCACACACCAACTCAGACCATCACACACCCACTCACAGACCCACTTACACCCTGATGTAACAACTCACAGACCCACGCATATACTGATGCACTCACTAAAACACTAATGTATACACTCTAACACTCGGACAGACACTCTGACAGCCACTCTTCCCCCCAGATACAGCCTCTTACACCTATTCTCACACCAGAGAGTCCAAGAACAACTTTCACAGTAAATGCGCAAAGGGCCATGCACAACATCGGGTTAGCTAAATATTGGCTGTTTTCGTAAATTGGTGTGGAGTCCTTTTGTGGTGTTTTCACTGTGTTACTGTGTGTTTTGGTACAAATACTTTACATATTGTCTACAAGATAAGCCTGGCTGCTTGTGCTGAGCTACCAAGTGGGTGAGCAGGGGTTATCTAAGCTGTGTATCTCACTTACCCTGACTCTAGTGTGAGGGTCCCTACTTGGACAGGGTCCAACTAGACTGCCAACTAGAGACTCCAATCTTAAATATATATGTATATATATATATATATATATATATATATATATATGTGTGTATATATATATATATATATATATATATATATACACACACACACACAGATACATGTATAAAGTTTTTATGCAGCAGGATGGGGTGTCTGTGCCAAAAAGTAGTCTCCGTGACCCCACATTTAATAATTTGTGCCTCGGGGATAACAAGGGGCTGGCTAGGCTTATAGAATTGGGAGTTGGGGAGATGGTTTGTACATCAGAAAGGGATTTCTTGGAGCATTTGGGACTTAAAACAGATGGAACTGTGATGAATAAATTTAAACCTAAATCCAGATACAATCCAACATGATAGTATAGACACCTTCCAAGAGGTCAGGATATGAGAACTGATACCGATTTAGAGGGACACCAAAAACTGCACATAATATTGCTGCAGGACAAAGGGAGGCGATTGGAACCCTGAGTAGGGATTCTAGTTTAGTCATCAAACTGCCAGATAAGAGGGGTGGATGTGGTGCTGTGGGACATACACAAATACAGGCAAGAAGCCAACAGACAACTTATGGCTTCAGGTAGTTATGAAGTAACTACATTGGAAGAATATAGATTGACGATTGTGAGGTACCATGATTTACTCCTTGAATGGAAAGAGAGGGGCTTGCTGAATGTGAATGAATATTCATTCCTATGCAATAGGAAACCCACTGCACTATGTTTTTATATGTTGCCCAAGGTACACAAGGATATGACGAATCCTCCTGGGCGACCAGTAGTCTCAGCAAACAGTAGTTTGCTTGAGCATACATCAAGCAAACTACCTATGTATCTGGATTATTTTCTGTTTCCATATGTGTTGAATCTTCCCTCCTATTGCAGGGATAGTACAGATCTGTTTAATAAGATCAGGGGAATACACTGGTTACCCACTTACTGGTTGGTCACCATTGATGTAATGTCCCTGTACACCTGCATAGAGCTCGAATTGGGGATTAAGGCATGCAGACATTTTTCAGTGATAAAACCTTATATCTCTACAACCATTCTATGATGTTGATTGACATGCTCAGATTTTGCCTGGAAAATAACATTTTCCTCTTTGAAGAGAAATGTTCTAGATAATTAGTTGGGCCCTGGTAAGTTGCTTTGCACCTAGTTATGCCTGTATATTATTGAGTTGGTGGGAGGAACAGTGTGTATGGACTGAAGAAAATGAAAAAATGACCTATCTTGTGGTATTGTGGACTAGGTATATTACTGCACATCACTGGGAGATTGGGACTGTTTGAGCTACGTAAAGAAAGGCATAGAGAACACTAACTCCTAGATATACTACTATCTTACTGACAGGTCAGAAGGGTCTGCATCACTTCCTGAATAATCAGCCCAAACAAGTGATGAGTAGGTAGCGCAGCACACCTGGCTAGCTCAGGCTGGATCAGATATTATTTGTAAACTTAACTTACCTCTGGGTGTGAGCAGCATTCTATTTGAAAGAAATATTAGCATTTTTTGAAAACAATAAATTATTATTATTCACCGAGCCCCATAAACTCGACACCCAGCAGGTCAATCATGTCCTATTCTCTAGCAATAACATCTGCTCATCAGTGGATTAGTTGCTATGTGGTGCGCTGCGCTGCGCCCACGTTCTGAGATGCATGCACCAAAACACTCCCCCCCAAAGCAACCGATGCTCCTGCAGGGCTTACCCTCACCTGCGCCTGCTGCCAGCACAGAGGGAGGTTATGCTGGCCCCGAAAAAAACAGCGCTCCCACCTCTGCCTCAGTTAAAATGGGGGAGCTACACCCCTGAAAGGCGCCGGTGCACACATGCTTCTGCCATGGGGCTGGGTGAAAAAAAGAGAAGTAGGACAGCACAACACACAAGTAAGGAGAAAGGAAGAATGAAGCAGAACACAAGGAAAATGAAAACAAAAAATTACAAAAAGTCACAAAAAAGTAAAAAATCAAAGACAAAAAGGTAAAATACACCCATAGACACACACTGCTAAAAAATAAGTAAATGATGGGTGGGTGAGTGGAATAAAGATCAGGTGGGAGAGGATTGACACAGATTAAAAATAGGCCCAACTGCATGCACAGAACAGCAGAAAGCAGGTAAAAAGTGGCTGTGCCCATGCCCATCTCGTGGTGCCCTTCGTGATGATTTCCAGCGTGAACTGTGCGACTGGTGTAAAAAAAAAAAACAGCGCTGTTTGTGGAATTCTGTGGAATCTTGTGAGTTTTTTTTATAACTACGCAGAATTCCACAGAGCAAAGCTCTGTGATTTCTGCCCAGGCCTAGATTGTGAATATTTCTGTACTCGTCCTCTGGGGGCAAATGACATTAGTGCAGTCTTGTGAAGCTCTCTCTAGGGGTGAGTGGTGTTAATGCAGTTTTATTGACCCTCCCTCTAGGGGCATGTGGTGGAATGGCATTTCTGCAGCATTGGGAAGCTCCCTCTGTGGGCAGCATTACTGCGGCAGTGTGAGGCCCCATCTAGGTAAGAGCAGCATAAATGCAGCTATGTGAGGCTCTCTCTAGGAGAATCAAACATTTGTGCACCTCATTTTAGGGGAAGGAAGAAACTCTGGGGCATATTTATACTCCGTCTGCACCGAATTTGCATCAAATATTTTGACGCACATTCAGCGCAAACCTTGCCCCGTATTTACACTTTGACTCCAGAGCCCGCAGATGTCAGAATCCTGCTGAGTGCGTCATTTTTTGGATACGGGAACCCGCCTTGCATTAATCATATGCAAGGTAGGCGTTCACGTCCAAAAAATGACTTAAACGGCCGTGCGCCGTATTTATGCTTTCAGGCAAAAATGACGCACGGCTGGGAGGTGGAGCTGGAAAATGACACACAGCCCGATTTGCATCAAAAATGTATGCCTGGGTCAGGGCAGGTGTTAAAATGGGGCAAACACATCTGTATTTAATCAGAACACACAGAAGCAACAGCAGAGCAGCAAAAGGGAGGCATGGAGGTGCTTCTCATCCAGCGTTCACGCAGACTCAGAACACACAGAAGCAACAGCAGAGCAGCAAAAGGGAGACATGGAGGTGCTTCTCATCCAGCGTTCACGCAGACGCAGAGCCCAGCAACAACAGCAGCAACCACAACACCAGCAGGGACCCCAAAGGCAGCGCAGAAGGCAGGAGAGGATATTCCGCACCAGAACAACCCTTCATGGCCTCAGGGAACATTACATCATCCAGAGGTACAGGTTGAACTGGCAGGCCATTCAGCAGCTGCTGCGAAACATTGAGCCACAGTTGGCACCCACCTTGCTGACACCACGCACCATCCCAACAGAAACCAAGATGCTTGCCGTACTTCACATGCTGGCAAGTGGCTCTTTTCAAACAACTGGTGCCCTAGTTGACGGAATATCACAGCCATCATTCTCTGCCTTTTTGCCCAAAGTACTGGATGCCATCATTGGACTCACACCCCGCCACACTTGCTTCCCTAACACACTGCAGAAGCAGCAGGAAACAAAACAGGGGTTCTACCTCATTAGTTGATTCCCACACATCCTTGGTGCAATCGACTGCACACATGTATGCCTTGTGCCACCTACTGCACTGAACTGAACACTTCTACCGCAACAGGAAGCACACACATTCCATTATTGTGCAGGCCATTGTCGATCATCACGGATTGATCACCAACATTGTGGCAAAATATCCTGGGAGTGTCCATGACTCATTCATCTTCCATCACAGCACCATCAATCAACACTTCCAGGATGGACGGTATGGCAATGGACTACTTGTTGGTAAGTACAGAAACCTACTGATATACACACTGCACAGCAACCCTGTAGGACACACAACACATACACCACGACAGCAACATGTCGACAGGAACACACTGAGGTCGTGACATCGCTAGCCATGTTTCATAGGTCACCATTGAACCTGTCACACATCTGAAATTAGTGTATAGTCTAATGTTAAGACGTCAATGATCACAATGTTTGGAGTGGGTTGCCTAAATGTCACCTTGCAAAATGTAAGTGTCTCAATGATGTTTACATTAATCCATTGCATAAGTCTAAAGGTATGGGATGTCCAGGGTACATTGATATGAACGTGTTAACAACACTGTCAAATTGAACCTGTGTATGGAACTATCATCTCACCCCCAGTGAAGACACAGGGACACCTGTATCACAAGTCACAATGCTAGGGAGGGCACACTGTACTGCAAATCCCAAAACATACTGCTGACAACCGGTCAGCAGCCAAACACTCATTCAGCCAAGGAAAAAACACAATGCAGATGGTACATCCTACAAGCCTAGGATGCAACACAATAACACAAAAGAGTCACAGACAACACAAGACAACTACTGCCATGCAAGGTGATTTCAATGGGGCAAGCTACATCAACATGATCCAATTCATTTTCTCTTTCAGCTGATCATGGGTATGGGATCCAGCCATGGATTATGACACCATTTGGCAACCCAAGCACTGCAGCAGAGCGTGCCTACAATGATGCACCTAGGAGGACACGCAGCATAGTCGAGAGGACCTTCGGCATCCTCAAGTCGAGATTCAGGTGCCTCGACATCACTGGTGGTAGCCTCCTATATTCCCCTGAAATGTTCTGTAAGGTTATTCGAACATGTGCCATCCTGCACAACATTTGCATAAGAAGGAACATTCCCCTCTTGGAACCAGAGCCACACATGCCTGAAGAGGAGGAAGAGGAGGATGGTGGCCTGCAACATGAGGGGGAACAACAAAACACAGCTGCTGGATTGCGTATGCGCCAACATACCGTGAACAATTTCTTTTAAAAATAATCACCATCACCACTGTATTAACTAATGTAAATAAATACCAATAATAATCACCATAGCATGGTCTGGCTAATCATTTGTGCTCACCTTTATCTCTAACTATCAGAATAAGAGTGTAGCCTCATGGAGCATTGCTGATATACCGATCAGGACACAGAAAATCCCAGAGCAATTGTGATGTGTATCATACAACGGTCACATACACACACACTGTAAATGACATATATCCTGTACATTTCACCTTTGAAGGGCAATAGCAGAGGACCACACCTATTTCACACATATATGTTGGCAACATGGTTCATCGCAGCATATTGCACACAACTAAGACACCATCAATCAATAAGGGGAAAACAAGCCTCATACATGAGGCAGTTGATGTGATATTGCATTGGTAACAGGAATGTATGACCAGACCCTTGACAGCAGTAAGTCCAACTGCATCCAATCTTTGCACGGACTATCTGTGACTAGAGTTCCATATAAGCAGAACATAGACAGCACAAGTGCCACACATATGACAAGCATTGCGCACATGACATACCATGTACATGTCAGCCCATTTCCTAACTCCTGACACACCCATGCTCTTGGTCACAACCCACCTGTCTGAAGAAGTCCCTGGAATATTAATATGTGTACCCCGATATTCCCTCCTCTACACACACAGACTAACAATAGTAATCCAGTGTGCTACACCCTTTCCTATGGTATGCCATTGTCATAGTACATCTGACTGCATGGACGTCAGGTTAATTGATACACTGGCTTGTAGTTTCTAAGCCCTGTTATCACCTGTAGATTGCTTCCCGTGTGAAAGGTACTGTTGGCCATTTGAATGCAAATCTCACCTACAGGACTTGTGATAAACTGATGCAGCACACAGCTGTGATCACCTCCATGCACACCACCCATCTGAACATGCACTGCCCCTGCTGATGCCTGGAACAGCATAGAAGTTGCCATTTTGTCAAATACACCGTTATGCATTGCTAGTAATTAAGCCGTGTAACACAGCCCTTGGGTTCATGTGTCACCTTCAAAAACACAGGACATGCACAGTTTTAGATGTTAACTGTCTTGTTCTTCCTCCAACCAGTCTTAATCAGACCACTGATTATGTAACTTCTGAAATTGCTCGATACTGATTGACCCTGCACCCTGTCAGCCTGACTGGCACCTGTCTGTGCGTTACCCTAAAGATTCCTTGTGGCTACATATGTACAAACTTGCTTTACCAAACCTCTCATTCCTCAGAGGGTATTTTGTCATGTGCTTCATCAATGCATACCCAAATACATTGTATAGCAACATCTGCCTTTTAATTGTACCATATTTGTTAAATTGTCTTTGAATACCAAAATCATGGCCCATCCCTTGTCTGGGTCTCATGTATGCATGAACGACAAAGTGTGACAGTGCCCCAGGGCGGTATGCAGGGATTGGGTATGGTGCCTCCAGCAGAAGCAGCTACCTCTGATGATTTCCATGAAAAGCCCACACATGTTAGGACCCTGACAGTTCACACGCTGAATCACATTGCTCACAACATATTGATGGGCCGTGCGTGGTGAAAAGCTGCGAGAATAATCAGCACAGAGGCATGATGTTCCCAGATGCAGTGGGAATTTTAGAGGCCAACCTGTGTACAAATGTTGTAATGACACCTGCCGGAACATGACACCTGAGACATTATCTCACTCAGCACACCAAGGTTGACCTATTGACAGTCTCATTACACGTCTTCAGTGACAGGGTGGGGCCATCCTCATGTAGGTTCTCATGTCCTCATCCACTTTACTCACATTGATCTCTGAAGGATACTCAGTAGATACAGGAATAGCTGCCACTGACTCATGATGAGACCTGGACGTAACTGTGACAACATACACCCCTAAAAATATACAAGATCAACATTGGACCACACACATGAACAAGACACCTCTGTGCAATTGATCACTGGAAAAGTGTGGACAAGTGCTGCCTTGCCTGCTGGTCCACCAAAGCTACTGGAGAGTTGTGGCTCAGTTATATGACCTCAACTGTGGCGTCATATTACATTTGTGGTTCACCTTTGGCTGTCTGGGCCAATTACATGGTACCCACTTCGTCTATGCATGTGCCTGACTCACTGTGGGATTCACCAAAAAGTGCCTAGGAAGCAGTTACCAAAAATCTAGGACATGGGATGGCCAAATTGTGGATGATTGACATGAACAAGCGTCTGCCATCTATCTGGTGCATGCTTTGTCATTTGTGGTGTCTACGTTACCCAAAATCTTGGAAGTGCACACAACGGATGTTGCTACATGTATGACTAACACATGTCCTCTCTCATTTCCACAATGACTTGCATCTGAGGTTTGGACACATTGACTTCACATTCATACAAGCATATTTGTAATAATATATCTTGTGATGCACACACACTGGGTCAACAACTACATGAGTAGCCACTGCACACACATTGAGCCATAGGCATTGAGGTATTGTACTCATGTGCGTCACCTTGCTATCCTCTCCTGATGCCAAACATGCCCAAATTGTGCAATACATATATGTAGGCCACACATATGGCCATCTAGTGTGTCAGCCAAGCGCCAAAATCCTGTTAAGGAAGTAGCGGGTCATGGTCCGCTGCAGTATGATGTCTCACATGTGAACATACACCATCAACACCAAAGTGGGTGCAATCAGCCTATCTCAGTTGTGTCCCAAATGTAACATAACATTAAAATGGAAAAAATCCCCAAAACCAGTTCATGCCCTGAGATTTCGACATTTTTAGCGTTATGCGTCATATTTTTTCACGCATACAGATTGTGCGTCATATTTTTCTACGCAAAGGAGTGAAAATTAGGCCGCATCCAAATAATTGTAAAGACTATTTACTATTATTTGGATGCGGTCTAATTTTCACTCCTGTGCGTCGAAAAATATGACACACAATCTGTATGCGTGAAAAAATATGACGCATAACAATTAAAAACGGTGGCCATTTTATGCAGGAAGTGATGTAATAGGATATCCTGTTTACAGAATATGTACAGTGGGTGTACTTTAACTTTCACTTTGCAGTCTGTGAATCTTCCAGACTGTGTGGCTGTGTTCAGAGTGTTGTCTAGTGATTTTGTGCTTTTGTGTCCTGTGTGCTATCTTACTTGTTACTTTGTGAAATAAATATTGTTTTTGTATACTGTCTGAGTTTGTTTTGTTTACAATTGTCCGGTATTGTATTGTATTTGTTGTTTGTGGGAATCTGTTGTGGGTAGTTCTAGTTTGGGGATAGTTGGGCTCTTTTAGTTGTTAAGTTTACTTTTTTTTTTGTACTTCTACTTTACCCTTTTTCTCCTTTCTTCTTCTTTATCCCCTATTCCTCTTTTCAGTGCTGAGATGTTGGGTAGGCCACGTCTTGGCAGGATGGGTGAGGAGGAGCTTGGGGGGTTTATAAGCCTGGTGTGCCATTTCCTCCCACTCATGATCGAGGCAGGGGGCAGGGTGATACAGGGGTATCACACTGAGGTGCGAAGAATCCGGTGGGAAAAGGTGCTGCATCACTTGCAGCACGTGTATGGGAGCCAGAGGAATGACCACCAGCTGAAGCACCGCTGGGCTGACCTCATCACCAGGGAGCAAAATCTGCTGGACCACCTGGGAATAGTGATTGGTGTCCCTGTTGGTGAGTACAAATCATGTAAATGTGCACAATTAAAAGCTCTGTAGTGACATCAGATGATTTGTACAAGATCTGGCGGCTAAGTTGCTGACTGAGTGGAATGCTGCGGAAACATACAGGGTAATTGATGGACTATGTGAAGGACCACAATTGCTAGCTGTCAGGAAGCACGTGCTCTGCAAACTTACAGAATACTTTTGCTTAATGTAATTTAGTGCCGCCTTTGTGTCAGACAGCAACACAAAATAGGAGCCAATCATGTCTATATAGGTCACATTTGTCAGTGAAGTATAGATTTACTAAAATATTGGCAACCTTTGTTGACACAATAGCTAGACTGGCTTTAGAAACCCTACATGATGCAGAAAATGAGTGCTGGCTTCACGTCAATTGATGATAGCAATGTGGCCCAGACATATGTCTCATGTGTGTCTGCTGAGTGTGTAAGGAAAGCGTTTTTGGAAGTTCTATGAATGTTAGGGATTATTGTGGTCCTTCATCTTTTTGGATGAAGATCTGGATTTGAAAACATCGGGAAAAGGTGTAAGGTGCCCTCAGCTAACATCTTAGACTGGTATTTGGAGTTTGTTGTGCCACATTCCAATTAGGAATGGCAGTCCAAAGGTATGCACATGGGTTCATATCTCTATGTTTGGTGCAAATCACCATTTCTTGGCCACATCAAATGAAGAAACTGTAACAACATGAGGGCTTACAAAAGTCCCTGCCCATCTGTACATTGTACCTATGTGTCATAAATGTGTCATGGCCACATAGGCTGTTTGACTGGTAATGCAGTCCTCAAGTAACCAGGCTTTGGATGTCTCTCTTGGATGCACATGATGAGACGATTACATCCCATTATTATTTCTGCTCACTAATGAAGGAGCATGTTTGCCACCACATGATAGTTTGGGCCACTGCATGTGGGCAGATATGTGTGTAATTGTCACAGGAGACCCATGTTATGTACATGTTAGCAGTGATATATTAGATGCAGTATCATCATGTCTGAATGGCTTTCATTACTTATGTCATCTTACACATTGTTTGTGTCTTTGGAATTGTTGGTCAGTGCACAGATTCTGAGCACATTTCTTCCTTCTATGCCTTACAGGTGGACCGGCACCCTACACTGTGGGAGAGGTGGCTACATTTGAGGACCCCGACCTCTCCAGTAAGTGTTGATATGTCTGTTATGTGTTTGCTGGTGATGTGTGATGGACTCGTGTGTGTTGAACACATAGCAAGGTATGAAGCGCTGGCCAATCATTTATCTTGTTCCATGAGCGGGATTTCAGTATCTCACCATTTTTGAGTTGGCCAATGATTATCCTATTGTATTATCTAGGGATTGTAGGTCATTCCTGTAGGCCCCGCAATGAGAACTGGGGTGAGTCATGTGGATAACACTTGTATCAACAAGAGTCGCACTGGAACTCATCTCAGATTTAGTCTGCCTGTCAGGCCCACATTCTCCCAGATATGGACTGCAAATCGTTTTCCAACAGACTTCTGCTTCCCTATTCACCAAAGTACCTATTAAAATGTAGGTACAACTTCCTAGTTGCACATGTAATGCATGTAGTTCCACATGTAGTGCTACAAGTATGTGGCGCGTGAGTGCAATGGCCTAGGTGTGCATGCAAATCATGATCATGGGTGTTCTCGCAACTCTGTGTCTGTTGTAAGTCATGGCTTACTGGAAGTATATGATGTGGACAAAGGTCTGCATTTCCTGACATGTGTGGCGCTAGCATTGGTCAAGGGTTTGCTGTCTCCTATTTGTTGATAGACCTTACCTGTGGTGTGTGTGTGTAGAGCCAAACACATGTCGAGCTTTCTATAGACTCCTGGGTGTCCATGTTGTTTGGAATTGTTCGTTGTTTCTCCACCCCACCGCCCTCAAACACAGGCATGGGTTTGTGAATAGGGTACCTAGGACTGATGCTACCAGTATTTTGCACATACATGTGAATAAATGAATGTTTGGTCAGAACATAGTATACACACTCAGGTATGGCACAAGAGTACTATACTAGCAAGTCCAATTACAACTTGCAGACCATGTGGCTTTAGATTTCCATCCCATACACTGACATCTGTAGCCCAGGCATTGGCGGAGGATGTGCAGCATGATTGTTAGCTGACAACTGGCAGAACTCAGGTGCGAAGTTAATGCCAGATGTTCTATGTGTGATATGACCTTTGTAGGCTGGCCTGCCATGTACTTCCGCAGGGACATTCAATGATCTGTATGATGATATGAGCTGTTCCAAGTACAGTAGATGTACTGTCTGATTTGCTTCTTCTGTCATTTCACACAATGCAGTTCCTAATGTAAATTGTTTGCCTTTGTCTTCACAGCTGCAAACATGACACCCATCCAGGTCCGTGAGTTCCAGAGGCGGGCTATGAGGTACCAACATATCCTCCTGGTAGAGTCGGGGTCCAGACTGCCCCAGCTGCTACAGTTGACCCTGCAGCTTTTCAGGCAATGGAACGAAAAATGAAACGTGTACTAAGGAAAATTAGTCACCTGCACCGGGATGTTCGACATATGAACAGGCTTGTGCGGTCCATAAAGTGGACCCTCCGGAGGGCCAACCTCTAGACTTTTTGATATGGACATGATTCCCTCCCCTCCCTCCTCTTTCCTTGTTCTCATATTTAGTGGGCTTAGGGGGCTTAGTGTTAGGTTAGTATAGGCTGTTAGTTTGGTTAGTGTTAGTGGGTGGGGGGTCCTGATTCTTCCTATTTTTACTTTTTAAGTGTGTGGGTGGGGGGATTATGTTAGGGTTCTTGTATATTTAAAAAAAAAAAACATTTTTTTTTTAAATATCACAAAAATACAAAAATATATATATTTGTTTAGGATAGTATAGTATGTGATAAGGTTAGTATCTGTTGTCCTCCATGTGTCCCGTCTCATAAGGGGGGCGGGGGATTGATGTTTAGAAAGTTTTGTTACATGTGATAAGTAAGTTTAGCTTAGGTTGGTTAGGGACAGTTGTGGGTAATGAGTAGTTAGGATAGATTAGGGTAGGCAAGACTTTTCCCTTGTTTCCTCTTCTGTGATTACCGTTTAATAAATATATAGTGAACCCTTTACAGTATGTGTTAAATGCTTGTTGATCAGGGCCTTGGCATTAGTGTACATTAATTTTGTTCTATTACATTTGTGTCCTATGCTACGAACAAATCCCAACTGAGCTGTAAGATTGGCAGCTACCCCAGAGCTACCTTGCAAAGATTCCACCATTCGTTGCAACCACCAATCACAGTTAATATGGATCCCAACTTGTTTTTGTCAATAAGTATGTTTTCAGAGTCACAAACAGTGCTTCCAGATTTGGTATTGGGGGAACTGTTTTAGGTCTGACTGCAGTGTGATGTTCAAGGACACCTTTATAAGGTGAGTTGTCGTAAGCACTCTTGTAGTATCGTCTTCATGACTCACATAGATCATTTGTGACACTGTTCAGCATGATTACCTATTTGGATGTAAACTCAGACATCTTCATTCATGCAGTTTTTGCAGTGTTTGCTTAGATTTGTGGGCACTGTTATATGTGTTAGTATTGCATGGTGACAACATTTTTCTGCAAATATTTGATGACTTAGATATCCCTTGAGGAAGCATTATTCTGTCCAACATATCCCTCAGGAAGGGCAG
Organism: Pleurodeles waltl; assembly: GCF_031143425.1. Classification (NCBI taxonomy): domain Eukaryota; kingdom Metazoa; phylum Chordata; class Amphibia; order Caudata; family Salamandridae; genus Pleurodeles; species Pleurodeles waltl. The sequence continues at coordinate 726,623,463 of NC_090444.1, forward strand.
AGTATGATGCAATCCTGGCCAGTGTGCCAATGTATCTGACTACATAATTTCAGGACAGTTGTATTGTCAAGCTATGTAATTTGACAGGAGGCACATTTCAGTTATCTACTGCACAGTTGATGTGTCACATTACACAGAGACAAATTTGTTGTGTAGGTGCTATTTATTGAAAAGTGCTGTAGTGCTATATGTACATTGTCCATGATTGTGAGTCCATTATAGTGACATCTTCCATTGTGATCCTACACAAGTGGTAAAGGAAAATGCTTTTGACATGCTGGGGTGATGTGTCAGACAGTGCAGAGGGACATGATTTTCCAATGAGTAAGAGAGAGACAAGCACTAGGCAGGCTGACAAGATATACAGTGGTTTGCAGAACAGTCATTGAGTACAGTTGTTGTAAGACTGGCAGGTTACAAAGCGCTGGACCTTGGTAATAGTTGGCCATGTGGCAGGGACTAGTGCTTCCGGGTACTGTTCCGTGTGAATGTGATCTGTTCCATGTTTTCTTCTTCTGATGTGTGTGTTGCCTCCTCTGTCCTTGGTGGTGGTGGTTGTGAAGGGGCAACACACACCTCAGTGTTAGAAGACGTGGAGTCAGACATCCCGGTCACTGCTACCTGTGAAGGTCTTAAGGGCAGTACTGCAGCAAGGAGTATCTGCTGATTCTTAAGAATAGCAGCCACATCACGATGGTAGCCAGCCAGGTCAGCCCTGAGGGGGTCATGATTGCATTTGTGCATGCAGTGGAAGGTTTGGGGTGCGAGGTGTTGTGGCAACTCCCTTACTGCAGTGGTGAATTCCTTGACAGTTTCTTGTAGTCCTTGCAGGATGGATGTTAGGGCTTGCATAGCTGCTGCCTGATCTGCAGATGACATCATGCACAAACGCACCCCCTCTAGGCTGTTCGCCATAGTTTGCATCCCCACCCGCACCTCCTTGGCCAGCTCCCGCTGTACTCCAACTACAGTTCTCTCAAAGCTGGTGCCTGTGTCATCTCAGTCCTCAGCTGTATTGGAGCTGGCAGGTCTTACAATTGGGGTGGTGGGTGGATCGTCTGCGATGGCTGCTTGTTCTGTGCTCCTCCTTGTGACTGAAGGTGGGGTGTGGAGGCTTCCAAGGACATCTTGGATGGTCTGCTGGGGAATGTTTGTCAGCTCGTCATCCATGTCATCAGGGTATTCCGGGACAGGCATATCCACAGGAGATCCATCGTCCTCTGAAATTAAATGGGGTACAATTAGTGTGTGTGTGTTGTGGCATTTGTGATGTGACATGCCTGCCTTGTGATGATTTCTCATTGTGATCTTGTTTCCTGTTCATTGCTCCAGTCTTTCAGATGGGCATTCTCCCAGGCCTATGGCCCACCTGCATGTCACATGTATAGTATTAAGTTATTGGACTTCTCAGCATCATCTCCTCTAGTCTTGTTTTAGGCCAAATAGTGAATTGCCACCTTCTTGTCCTACTCAGGCCTCTGTCTACATCCATTCTCATGGTGAGACCTTTCACTGGCTGTGGGTGTTCTGATGGCACTGGCACCACACTTAACAATCTGAACCTGCCCCCTCTCTGATCTTTCACATCCACTTATATGTAGTTGACATGTAGCGTATCCTATGCATAGCATTGTTATGGCACGATATGGATGTTGGCATTGGTAATGTGTACAGCGGATGTTAGGGAATGTATGGTACATTGGATTGCCCTGATAGTCGTAGCAGTGCCCTATTTCCTCCTTTGACTGGGCAGGTGTATTTCAGTGACCAGTTACATGTGTCCTCCCCCTCAATGCTGTTGTCTGAGCAGTGTGCCATTTGGGATGTTGCATTGTGACCCAGGCACAGGATGGACCCTGACATATGCAGCATGGGTGTGACCTTAGTGCTGTGTAGCTCCTAATGTGGATGACATTGGCTGATGTTTGCGACAACTATGGTCATTTTCATTTGACAGGACTGGAGCCTTTGTCTTGTTTCAGGGGATTGTTAACGTTGTCATCCTAAACCCTCTAATTTAGGTGTGTATGATCCATGGGGACGTTACTGCCATTGGCTACTTGAGCTGCACACAGAGCGGAGGTGGTAGTGGCAACTGTTGTCACTGTTACATTCCAGTTGTCTGCATGACTAGAGGTTGTTAATTGGGCCCTAGTTAATGTAGAGGGTATAGTGGCTGACGTGTGAAGGGATGTCAGTTTGACGTTGTGCCCTTCCCTCCTGGCGTGGCTTTACCTTTGCTCCATCGTTGGCATGGCAGCATGCCCCCAAGGGACTGTTGTTGGTGTAGTGTAATGGTGTGCCCCAGCTTCTCTCTGTGCAGGCCATGCCCCCATGCCATACCCCTTTACCCATGCCACTCCATGTATATGATGACTTCCATGCATTTGGTGGTCGGTATCCCCCCCGCTTACAGTTGACATTATTGCATTATAATTCCCCATGCGACTTACCCTGCATGTGCGTTGTCTCTTGGTAGTCTGCGTTGTCCTGTCCTTGAATCCCTGTGACGATCTCCTCAGGGATGACGGCTGCGACCATCTCCTCCATGTGGTCCAGGGCCTCCTGGTGTGCTGGACTCCCACCTCCAGTCTGCAGTGCTGCCTTCCTGTTCCTGGCCATCTTTTCCTTGGTCCTGCACTTGCAGTCATGCCAGCGTTTCTTGCACTCGATGACTGTTCCGCGTACTTCTGCCACGCTGTTAATCTTGTCAACAATTTGTTGCCATATTGCCTCTCTCCTACTGATTGGCAACTTTGAGGTGACAAACAGTTGGTGCTGGTGTTCCGTAACCTCTTTAACCAGAATTTCCTGCTCCTCTGCACTGAAGCGACACTTTCTTTTCTTCTTAAAAGTGTCCTGGTTCTTGTGTGGGTCCCCCTGACTGGTTCCTGGTCTGTTGTCATCTTCCTGGGGTCTGTACAGGCATCTGGGATCCATTTTGGCTCTCCTCTGCTGAAATGGCTGTGTTCGAGGGGATTTTGACACTATTGCGTCAAAAAACGCTGCATATCCGGTGTGCGGTGTCGTAAATCGACCCACAGTAATTTCCGCCACGTAAATGTCATTTTGCTTTACGACTTGATGCTGCGGTATGCGTAAAAAAAAATGACTTACACCTGTGGTTTGCGCCACCATGCGTGAAAGTATAAATTTGACGCCTGCACGGCGCACCAAAATGGCGTTAGCCGGAGGAAATATTTTTTACGCAAAACTGCACCAGCGCAGTTTTGCTTCAAAAAGTATAAATATGGGCCTCTGTATCAAGAAGGACATCAAGCCTCTTCAAAATTTGTTTTATTTTAGAGGAGTGTTGTCTGCATACTGACAGCTTGTACAATCTCTATCTGGTGTGATGCTGCCCCACAATGAGTTACTAGAGGCTTCTCTCAAGTCAGATAAAAGTGGTTGAAATGTCAACCACCATGCTTTGTGGGTGTCTCTGCAATCTAAAAATCGGAATATGTACTCCAGTTATACTAATGACATGCTAACTTTCAGTAGGATAAATGAACATGCCAAAGCTTCTTTACAGTGAGGAATCAACATTGTAATTTGCAATAAATGTCTTGAGGGTTCGGAAAACGGATGATGTAATTAATAGGGACACTATCAGTCATTGGACAATGCGTGTGTCTAACAATCTGTAATTTGGAGAACTATTTTTTAGTTGTAGGTATACATTTGAAAGCATTTTATGCAGTCACTCAAAGTGAAAGCATGACATTGGTAGAGTGGGCTGGTCTGTTGATTTCTATCTTTTGCTGGGATGGTAGGGAGTATACTTTGAGTGACATGCCAACCACCAACGGTGAAAGAGTGTTGATTGAGAACTCCATGTTTATGTATGTAGTTTCTGAATGACATTGTTTTGCAAACCATAAGACTGCCACCACCACTAAAGCTATCTTTAGGCCAAAAATGTAAATCTGCTTGACTGCCTGTGCCAACTTTTATCTTATTTTTTTCAAATGCAATCTGAGGGCCATCGGGAAATTCTCAAGGTTTGGCTCACTGATTTTAATACTGATTTACCAGAAGATGAGTGGGTGTCTCTGCATCTTTTAATGCATTAATTAATATTGGGATCGAATCTGCAATGTCTTTGCATTTACTGTTTATGCTGGACCACCCACCTAGAGAATGTAAGTCTTTGCTCCAAAAAGGCTGTTGGAAACTGGTATGCTTTTCTTGGATGGCCCCGAAATGGCTAATTATTGGTAGGGGATTTTTAATGATTCCAGCAGGACCTTAGGGTATCCCATATCAATATTTCCTGGCGCCAGTGTAGCCGTACTTGGGGCCGTATTTATACTCCGTTTGTGCCGAATTTGCGTCGTTTTTTTCGACGCAAATTCGACGCTAAACTAACGCCAACTAACGCCATATTTATACTATGGCGTTAGAGGCGAATAGCGCCAAAGTTCCCGGAATGTGCGTCATTTTTTAGCGTGAACCCCTTCCTTGCGTTAATGATATGCAAGGGAGGCGTTCCCGTCTAAAAAATGACTCCCAGGCCTTTACGTGGTATTTATACTCCCGGGCAAAAGAGACGCCCGGGAGTGGGCGTGGCTAAAAACGGCGCGTTTGCGCCGCTTTTTAACGCCTGGGTCAGGCATGGCGTTAAGGGACAAGTGGGCTCAAAATGAGCCCAGAGTGCCCTCCCCTGCCCCCAGGGACCCCCCCTGCCACCCTTGCCCACCCCAGGAGGACACCCAAGGCTGGAGGGACCCACCCCAGGGACATTCAGGTAAGTATTTTTTTATTTTTTTTTAATAATTTTTTTTGGCATAGGGGGGCCTGATTTGTGCCCCCCTACATGCCACTATGCCCAATGACCATGCCCAGGGGACAGAAGTCCCCTGGGCATGGCCATTGGGCAAGGGGGCATGACTCCTATCTTTACAATGATAGGAGTCATGTTGATGGGGGATGGGCGTCGAAAATAAATGGCGCAAGTCGGGTTACGACGATTTTTTCGACGTAACCTGACTTGCCCCATTTTAAGACGCCCATGCGCCATTTTCCCCCTACGCCGGCGCTGCCTGGTGTACGTGGTTTTTCTCGCGCACACCAGGCAGCGCCGGTCTGCTTGCGCCGGCTAACGCCATTCAATAAATACGGCGCCCGCATGGCGCTTCAGAATGGCGTTAGCCGGCGCAAAACTTTTTGACGCTAAACTGCGTTAGCGCAGTTTAGCGTCAAAAAGTATAAATATGGGCCTTGATCAGCAAGAACTCCTGCTTAATAATTAAATGCCTTTTTTCACTTTTATTGCCTCTCCGATTTGTGGTCAGTACTAACATCACACTAAAAAGAGGCAAACCTCCCAATGTTCTGGAATCGCTCAATAAGATTGAACATGTTAGTGTTTTACAAACAGTTATTTATCTGTAGCCTACAGTTGAACACAAACTCGGTGCTAAACGGGGAGACACGCATTGGATTCATATCCTTAAACCTTGAAATTGCACTTTGTTTCGCCACAAAGCATGTGAAATGTATGCGCATTCTACCCCGGATTTTTTTTCTTCTCTAAAATACATTTCTGTTTACCACGTTACAAATTATTTTCCAAACGGGGACTCTGATTATGTTTTTTCCAATATGGGTAATCTAAATAGTAGATATAGCACTGCATTGGTTGCTACTTTATATGTGGACACGATTCCTTTTTTGATGTTCCTATTAAAGATCTTAGCAGGGATATGTACTTGTATAGTTGTTGGTTTGCTAGAAGGTAAAGTGGCGGACTCATCTCTAAACTGAGGGCCGTATTTATACTCTGGTTGCGCCGAATTTGCGTCGTTTTTTTCGACGCAAATTCGACGCTAAACTAACGCCAACTAATGCCATATTTATTCTATGGCGTTAGACGCTTCGGGCGCCAAAGTGCCCGGAGTGTGCGTCATTTTTTAGCGTGAACCCCTTCCTTGCGTTAATGATATGCAAGGGAGGCGTTCCCGTCTTAAAAAATGACTCCCAGGCCTTTACGTGGTATTTATACTCCCGGGCAAAAATGACGCCCGGGAGTGGGCGTGGCCAAAAACGGCGCATTTGCGCCGCTTTTTAACGCCTGGGTCAGGCATGGCGTTAAGGGACAAGTGGGCTCAAAATGAGCCCAGAGTGCCCTCCCCTGCCCCCAGGGACCCCCCCTGCCACCCTTGCCCACCCCAGGAGGACTCCCAAGGACGGAGGGACCCATCCCATGGACATTAAGGTAAGTTCAGGTAAGTATTTTTTTTTTTTTTTTTGTGGCATAGGGGGGCCTGATTTGTGCCCCCCTACATGCCACTATGCCCAATGACCATGCCCAGGGGACAGAAGTCCCCTGGGCATGGCCATTGGGCAAGGGGGCATGACTCCTATCTTTACAATGATAGGAGTCATGTTGATGGGGGATGGGCGTCAAAAATAAATGGCGCAAGTCGGGTTACGATGATTTTTTCGACGTAACCTGACTTGCCCCATTTTAAGACGCCCATGCGCCATTTTCCCCCTACGCCGGCGCTGCCTGGTGTACGTGGTTTTTCTCTCGCACACCAGGCAGCGCCGGTCTGCTTGCGCCGGCTAACGCCATTCAATAAATACGGCGCCCGCATGGCGCTTCAGAATGGCGTTAGCCGGCGCAAAACTTTTTGACGCTAAACTGCGTTAGCGCAGTTTAGCGTCAAAAAGTATAAATATGGGCCTGAACATCATTAGTAACTTTCTCATACAACATATTTTGTACTGCCTTTTTTTATGCTTTTTTTTTTAAATAGTAGATGTTGGTGAAATATTGTAAGAATGTTGCAGATGCCTTCGACTTTGAATTTTTTGCTTCTTTTCTATATATTCATACGGAAAGTTGTTTTTGTACAGATTTAAACTTTGAAAGAGGTACACAAGTATAAGTAAGTTATCATCTGATATGCATGTATTAAAACTTTGGGCCATATTTATACTTTTTGACGCAAAGATGCGCCGGTGCAGCTTTGCGGCAAAAATTTTAACGCCGGCTAACGCCATTTCGATGCGCCGTGCGGGCGTAAAATTTATACTTTCACGCACGGCGGCGCAACCAACAGGTGAGAGTCATTATTTCGTGACGCACGCAGCGGCGTCAAGTAGTAAAGGAAACCAACGTTAACGCAACGCAAATGACTGTGGGTCGATTTACGTCAGCGCAACCCGGAAAGCGCTGTTATTTTGACGCAATAGCGTCAAAATTACCCGTGAAAACTGCCCTTTCAGCAGAGGAGAGCCAAAATGGATCCCAGATGATACAACAGACCCCAGGAAGATGACAGCAGAACAGGAACCAGCCAGGATGATCCATACAGGAACCAGGACATTTTCAGAAAAAAAAGAAAGTGTCGCTTCAGTGCAGAGGAGCAGGAAATCCTGGTTAAAGAGGTGACGGAACACCAGCACCAATTGTTCATCACCTCTAAATTGCCTATCAGTAGGAGAGAGGCCATATGGCAAAAAATTGTGGACAAGATCAACAGTGTGGCTAAAGAACGCAGAACAGTCACCGAGTGTAAGAAACGCTGGCATGACTGCAAACGTAGGACAAAAGAAAAAATGGCCAGGAACAGGAAGGCAGCACTGCAGACTGGAGGGGGGAGTCCAGCACACCAGGAGGCCCTGGACCACATGGAGGAGATGGTCGCAGCCGTCATCCCTGAGGAGATTGTCACAGGGATTCAAGGACAGGACAGCGCAGACTACCACAACACAACGCACATGCAGGGTAAGTCGCATGGGGAATCATAATACAATAATGATAACTGCAACCGGGGGGGGGGAATACCTACTACACAATGCATGTAACTCAGCAAATATATGAAGTGGCATGGGTAAAGGGGCACGGCAGGGGGGCATGGCCAGCACAGACTGAAGCTGGGGCATGACAAAATACAGCACCAACAACCGTCCCATGGGGCCATCCTGTAATTACAACAATGGAGCCAAGGGAAGGCAGCGACAGGTGGGAAGGCCACTACGTCAAACTTAGATCCAGGCACTCGTCAGTCAAAATGTATCCTACATAAACTAGGTCCCCATCAGTAATCCAGTAGCCAAAACAACAACTGCAATGTAACTGCGACAACAGTTGACAATAACACCTCTGATCTCTGTGCAGCTATAGTAGCAAATGGTAGGAACCTCCCCAGGGAACATACATACCTAAATTAGGGGGTGAGGATGACATCTGCAACTATTTATAGAAATAAGACAAAGGCACCAGTACACTCAAATGCCAATGCCCATACTTGACACATACATCAGCCAAAGTAAACAGCAATAGGAGCCACACAGCACTAAGGACACACACATGCTGCATACGTCAGGGTCCCTCACGTGCCTGGCTAACAAGGCAACATCACTAATGTCATACTGCTCAGACAACAACATTGAGGAGGGGACACATGCAACTGGTCACTGAAACACACCTGCACAGTCTGAGAACCAAATAGGACTTTGATACGATAAACAGGGCAATCCAATTAAACACACATTACCCAACATCATCTCGAAACATCAACAATGTTTACATCCATACCACATCCTAACATTGCCATGCATAGGATATGCCACATAACATGTACATTTAGGTCAATGTGAATAAAAAGTGTTTGGGGCAGGTCCTGAGAGGCAAGTGTGCTGCCAGGGCATTCACAACACCCACAGCCAGTCAAAGTGTAGTGTGGTAAGTTTTACGTATACTTTGCGCATTAGCTTCAGGCTTTATGCCTTTGTGCACCTTGCCCTGAATGTACTTTTACTCATTTGCTAACAGCTTAGAGCCTCTGTGCACTTTGCACTAAATGCTTTTTATTAGGCTTCGTATCAGTTATTTTGTAAATAGCCAATTCTACGGTGTTGTTTTTTAGTCATATCACACTGTTTTGCCTACTTCAGCACTGCAGTTCTCCAGAACATATTCACTCTGTGCTCCAGTCAAGGATACAGTCTGGTACATTGCCGATAGACGTGGTAGGAGTTCAGATTTGGCATTCCTGCGTAGGGACACTTTGTCATCACGATGACATGTGAGTTATAAAATCACTTCCTTGTCCCAATACACGCAAGAGGGAGTTTCCGAACAGAGAACCACAACTAGACGCTGCCTGCCTTGCTGCAGATGCTGAACCAGATCACAGGCCATTGCTCAGATATGAGGGCTGATGTCTCCCCAGTGATTCAGACAGGCAAGCTCGAAGCTTAACATGCTGTGCTCTAAATAGAACAAGCAGAGGGAGAGTAGAAATAGTTAGACACCATGATAGCTTTGTTCAAATGTTTTACACTCCTGGTGACTATTTCAATTCTACCATGTTGTATTGTTTGGGTTATTGTGGCTCACACCTAATTATCTAAAAGTCAGTTGTTTTCTGAAATCATCATATAAAAAAAATACTGTCTTTGTCATTTGTATATGAGATCATTCTGGAAAAGAGAGAATTGGTTTGGATCTGAGTGACCACGACTTCCCTGAGAAGTTCCAAAGATGTCATGCGCTCGGCTGTCTAATCATTTCTTTGCCGTGGGAGACATGAGGCACTGCTAGTTAGCCAGAGCAAAAATAAAGAATTAGGGTCAGACTCAGTCCCCCACACCATTAGCTATCCTGCTGCCTAGAAATCCAGTAATCTCATGTAGGATAATGAGAGCCCACGTGACAAAATGTCTCTCCATAAGAATAGATATACACGGAGGGACGAGTAGGACAAAAAGATGGCTATTCCCAAATTGGTACAAAGCAACACCTAGAGGCAATTAGGCAGACAAGTCTGATAACTCTATATCATACATGTGACACACAGGTGGGCCATAGGCCTATAACAATGCCCATATGAAGGACAGCAGATACCAATACCAAACCAGAGCACAAAGTTAAGTCATCCAAAGGCTTGCATCTTATGGCAAAATTGTCACAACACAGACACACTAATTGTACCCTGTTTCATTGCAGAGGAACATGGATCTCCTGCCGATATGCCTGTCCCTGATTTCCCTGATGACATGGATGACGAGCCCATAAATATTTCCCAGGAGACCATCCAAAAGGTCCTTGAAACCCTCCAGACCCCACCTTCAGTCACAAGGAGGAGCACAGAAGAAGCAGCCATCACAGAAGAACCACCCACCACCCCAATTTTAAGACCTGCCAGCTCCAACACAGCTGAGGACTCTGACGACACTGGCACCAGCTTTGAAAGAACTGTAGTTGGGGTACAGCGGGAGCTGGCCAAGGAGGTGCGGGTGGGGATGCAAAACATGGCAGCCAGCCTTGAGGGGGTGCGTTCGTGCATGACGTCATTTGCAGATCAGGCAGCTGCTACGCAAGCCCGAACATCTGTCTTGCAGGAACTTGCCAAAACACTAAAGGAAATCAGCACAGCTGTCATCCAGTTGACACAACACCTACAACTGCAATCCAGTCAATGTGTGCACGAATGCAACATTGAACCCCTCAGGGCCGACCTGGCTGCCCACCATCGTGATGTGGCTGCCATTCTCAAAAACCAGCAGGCCCTCCTTGCTGCAGTACTGCCCTTAATAACTCCACAGGGAGCAGCCCCCGGGATGTCTGCCTCTACGTCTTCTAACACTGAGGTGTGTGTTGCCCCTTCACAACCAACAACAACAAGGACAAACCAGGCAACACACACATCAGAAGAAGAAGACATGGAACAGATCACATTCTCACGGAAGAGTACCCGGAAGCACTAGTCCCTGCACCATGGCCTACTTTGACCAAGGTCCTACGTTTTGCCAAATGCCAGTCTCACTACAACTACACTCAATGACTTCTGCAATCCACTGTATGACTTGTCAGCATTGCCAGTGAATGTCTCTCTCCTACTATTTGCCAATTCCTGTCCCTCTGCACTGTCTGTGACATCACCCCAGCATGTCAGGAGCATCATCCACACCCCTTCTGTAGGATCACCATGTAAGAATGCACCAGAACGGACCCAGCAATCATGGACAATGGACATTTTGCACTACAGCACCTATAAATAAATAGCACTTGCACACCTATTATGTCTCTGTGTTATTTCACACTTCAACTGTGCAGTACATAACTCCAAAGTGCCTGTGTGGCAACCATGTAGCTTGTCAATACAACTGTCCAGACATCATGTAGTCTGATACATCTGTGCAGTGGCCAGGATTGCATCATAGCCTTACCATACTGAGGAGAATAACTGATGAAGGGACTAACCACACACAATCATGCTGTGTTGGACAGAATGATGCACCATCTATAGCAATTCTAGTCAACTAATGGTGGCTGAGATATGTAGGCACCATGCAATACTAAAACATGAAATTATGCTGCAACATGTAAGCAAACATAAACAAATAACACTGCATCAATCACCCTTTCTGAGTATACTTCCATGAAGGAAAGTCACGCAGAAGTAGTACACAAATGATGTAAGTCAGCCATGAAGGCAACAAGACAAGAGTGTTAACAACACCTCATCTACAAAGATCTCCCTGAACATCACACTGCAGTCCGACCTATGAAATTACCCACAATAACAAGTCTGGAAGCACACTTTGTGAAGTAGAATACATACTCACCAACACAAAACCTTGGTGATCGATGCAAACTACCAATGGTGTGTCTCCCAAATGGTGGATACTTACCAAGTTATCTCACGGGTAGCTGGCATGTTAAACCTCCATTTTCTGGGGATGGCTAGCATAGGACACTAATGTCATACAAAAACATTCACCTACACTGATGTCAAGGCCATGATAAAGTAGCACCTAACGCATCATGTAAAGGGTTAACTATATATTTATTACTATTTATTCACACAAGAGGCAACTAAGGGAAAAGTAATACCTACACTAATCTAACCTGACTACTACTAACCCACAACTGTCCCTAACTAACCTAAGCTAAACTTACTCTACACATATAACGAAACGATCTAAACATCAACCCCCCACCCACCATTATGAGACAGGACACATGCAGGACAACACTTAGTAACCTACACACATACTATACTATCCTAAACAATCATATATATATATATATATATATATATATATATATATATATATATATATATATATATATATATTTTTTTTTTTTGTTTTAACAAACAGGAATCCCAACATTGACCCCCACCCACCCACACAAAAAATAAAGATAGAAAGAATAAGGACCCCCCACCCTCTTCCCTAACACTAACTAAGCTAACTACCTATACTAACCTACTACTAATCCCCAAAACCCAACTATCAGTACAAAATAGGAAAGAGGAGAGAGGGGAGGGGTAAAAGTTAAACAAGGCAAATGTCCTAGAGGTTGGCCCTCCGTAGGGTCCGCCTGATGGAGCGAACCCTTTTTTTTATGTACGCCACATCCTGGCTTAGCTTGTCCACCTTATTAAACACCTTGTCCAATTTACGGCTCAATGCCAGGAATGCGGCTGGGTCCACAGGAGGGGCTGATGCTGTCTGTGTGCCGGCCGAGGTGGACCTTGTGCCAGCAGTTGAATGCCCACTGGACTGTCCTGGTTGTTGAACATGGCTGGGTCCAGGTCTTGATGAGGAGCCAGGGTCAACTGTGCCCGACGTTGCTGGGGCCACTTGGAGAGACCTGGTGGATGTGGTGGTGGTGGCTGTTGTGGGCAATGTAGGCCCACCCTGTGGTGAGGCCCACCATGCCCCGGAGGCCCGATCTGATTGATATTTTCGGGCCATCCTCCTGTACCCCGACTGCACCTGCAGGATGTGCCGGTATCGCATGGCACGCCTCTCAAATTGGTGTCTATCTGCGGCACTCATGTTTGCAGCTGTGAAGAGAAATGGCAAATATTTACCATGGGAATTGCATTGGGTGGAATAGCACAATGGGTTATTTGTACATTACTTGTACTGTATTTGTTACAGCAATTGTCACAACATAGTTCACTTAAAGTCTCAGAGGAAGTACATGTGAAGCCTGCATACATAAGGGCATCTCACACCTAGCATATCCATGTCTCTACATGATGGATGACATCAGCCTAAACTACTCATCCAAATAATGCCTAATGCAGCTGACATTATGGCTGAACCTCTTCTTTAAATAAAGCAGTTTTTTTTTCTTCCAATTGTAGCCCGTTTTCCTTAAGGGAAAACGAGCTGCACTTAGAAAAAAAAAAAAAAAACTTTAGTTTCGGATTTTTTCAGGGCAGGTAGTGGTCCCTTTGACCACTGCCTGCTCTGAAAAAATATTTTTGGGTCCACTCACGAAGGGGAAGGGGTCCTATGGGGACCCCTTCCAGTTTGCGAGTGGGTTACCATCCACTTCAAGTGGATGGTAACTGCGACTCCATTTGCGACCGCGTACTTGGTCGCAAATGGAATTGCATACCACTGCGAGTCGCAAATAGGAAGGGAACACCCCTTCCTATTTGCGAGTCGGAAATGCATTTTGCGAGTCAGTTCCGACTCACAAAATGCATTTCTGCATAGCAAACACACGTTTGCGACTTCAAACGGCGATTTTCGCCGTTTGCGACTTGAAAACTGTTTTCTACATCTGGCCCTAGGTTCTTAACAAAGTTGCAAAAGGTCACAAGTACGTGTAACATACTGGTTACTACAGTCCTAGGTACCCTATTCCCAATCACATGGCAGTCTTTGAGGGTGGGGTGGGAAGAACAACCAACAATCCCAGGTTCAATGCCCACCCAGGAGTGTATAGAAAGGTCAACAAGTATGTGCCTCCACACACAACACCAATGAAGGGCTAGCAACACGTTGGAGTTAGCCAAACATTGTCATATCCAAAGTCCACACATGTCAAAATGCTCTGACTCAGGCCAACATCACATACTATCAGTGAGGCATGTTTCACAACACACACAGAGGAGCAAGAACACCCATGATCATGAGTCGACTGAACACCTAGGCCATTGCACTCTAGTCACACACACTTCTAGTTCAACTTGTGGAAGTACATGCCCCCAGAAGATCCGACCTACAGTGTTCACAGTGCATCCTCAACGAGGAAGCTGCATATTTCATACAAGCCATTTGCCAAAGCTATCTGGGAGAATGTCAGTCTGATATGCAGACTCAGTTCAAGCCAAGTCCCAGAGCAACTCTTACATTAACCAGTGTATTCCACATGACTCATCCCATTCCCCATAGCGGGCCGACTGGAATGACCTACAGCCCCTAAATCTGAGAGATGGCTAAGTATTGGTCTACAGAAACAGAAGTGATATTTGAAATCCCACTAAAGCAACAATGCCAATGAACGGGCAGCGCATCAAATCATGAATTCTGTTGAACACACAGTAGTCCATCATGCATCACTAGCAAACAATAAAAATAGCACTCAGGCCACACTCACTGTAGGTATCGGGGTCCTCAAAATGTGCCACCTCTCCCACGGTGTACGGTGCTGGTCCACCTGTAAAGCATGAAAGGAAGAATATACTCAGACTCCGTGCACTGACAAAGAATTGCAGTTACTATGACACTGTGTGAATATGACATGGTAATGATACACTTTCCCACATGCTCATACTGCATGGATGAATTTTTAATCAACATTAATATTGGATGAGTCTCCTGCTACAGTTACACACCCTACTACACACATGCAGTGGCAAGGACAGTCATGTGTTGTCAAAGATACACCTCCATTAGTATGCCCCAACAATAATGGCTTACATTCATCTCATCATGTGCATCCCAGAGAGACATCCAAAAGCTGGTTACTTGAGGACTGCATGACCCCTCAAACTCAAACAGGCTAGGTGGACATTTTCAACACACAGCAACCAGACACACATGTGACATATGTGTGGACAACATAGCTAACTTCATGTGACGTGAAGGCACCACACATTTATAGCATCATCATGGGTTTACAATTTTCTGTCTAGCTATGGCGTCAACATATGTAGGTATGTTGTTTCAACATAACTTTCTCACTGGCCAATATGACCTGTAGAATTCAAATAGAGGCATTAACGTGTCGCTTGTCTGACACATAGGCAACACTACATTACATACAGCTACAGGCATCCGGTATGTGTTGAAAACATGAGCCATCTGACTGCTAGCATGGGTCTTCCTGCACATTGTGCAACAAATACACATTAGGTTTCCCTAGCATTACACACAGTCAGCTACTTATCTAGCAGATTGGGTAACAATCATCACATGTCCCTACACAGATTTCAATTCTTCACATGTAATTGATTTGTACTCACCAACATGGCCACCAATCCTGATTCCCAAGTGGTCCAGCAGGTCCTGCTCCCTGGATATGAGATCAGCCCAGCTGTGCTTTAGTTGATGCTCATTCCTAATGCTCCCGTACAGCCGGACCAGGTGATGGCGCACCTTCCCCCACCGGACTTTACATGCCTCCGTGTGATACCCCTGTATCACACGGCCCCCAGCCTCCAGCATGAGTGGGAGGAAATGGCAAACAAACCAAATGAATCCCCCCAATTCCTCCTCACCCATCCTGCCAAGCCGAGGCCTACCTGACATATTAACAAATTGAAAGGTGAAAAATGAGACAAACAAGTAAAAGTGGGAAATGGGGAAAGGTAGAGTAGTGAAGGAAAAATAAAACTTATGAAAAATACCCCAACTAACCCCAAAGTTAAACTACCCAGAACAGACTCCCACAGACAATACAAACAAAAACAGTATTGGACAAAAGTATACTAAACAGATTAAGACAATATTAGACAACAAGACTATCACAAAAGCACAAAATACAAGGTACACAGGACACAAAAGCAGTTAAACACAGGACTACACTTTTCACACAACCTAAGACTGCAAAGTGAAAGTGAAAGTTAACTCACAGTACAGATTTTGTAAACAGGATATCCTATTACATCACTTCCTGCATAAAATGGCCGCCGTTTTTATTTTCCCGTTATGCGTCATATTTTCACGCATACACATTGTGCGTCATATTTTTTGACGCATAACATTGCACATAATGCAGAGTCAAAAGTAATTTCTTCATTGTTCCCTTACATTATTGTGAGGCTGAGTTTACAGTTCTAGTGTAGAATTATAATTTCCTGGCAAATATGAGAAACATTTATGAAAATGTATATGTATATTTGACTCTGCATTCTGTGCACTCCTGTATGTGAAAAAATTATGACGCCCATGCTGTATGCGTGGAAATTTGACGCTACATGGACAATATGGTGGACATGTCATGTACCTTATTAATTTATTATTTTTCATATCATATTTTTTGACTCTGCATTCTGTGCACTCCTGTACGTGAAAAAATGATGACGCCCATGCTGTATGCGTGGAAATTTGACGCTACATGGACAATATGGTGGACATGTCATGTACCTTATTAATTTATTATTTTTCATATCATATTTTTTGACTCTGCATTCTGTGCACTCCTGTACGTGAAAAAATTATGACGCCCATGCTGTATGCGTGGAAATTTGACGCTACATGGACAATATGGTGGACATGTCATGTACCTTATTAATTTATTATTTTTCATATCATATTTTTTGACTCTGCATTCTGTGCACTCCTGTACGTGAAAAAATTATGACGCCCATGCTGTATGCGTGGAAATTTGACGCTACATGGACAATATGGTGGACATGTCATGTACCTTATTAATTTATTATTTTTCATATCATATTTTTTGACTCTGCATTCTGTGCACTCCTGTACGTGAAAAAATTATGACGCCCATGCTGTATGCGTGGAAATTTGACGCTACATGGACAATATGGTGGACATGTCATGTACCTTATTAATTTATTATTTTTCATATCATATTTTTTGACTCTGCATTCTGTGCACTCCTGTACGTGAAAAAATTATGACGCCCATGCTGTATGCGTGGAAATTTGACGCATTTTTAAATTATGTCTTCATTTTGTAAAGTTGAGGAAGGACATTTGTCATGACCAAACGGTGCTATGTGATACACATTTGTGGTTAGCTATGACACATGTCCCTTATTGGATGTATAGAAGGCATTCACACTGTAATATTTATGATACCTCAAAAAATGTATTAACCATATTTGTACACATATTTTGGGTAATTGCTGATGGCTATTTTGAAATGATGAATGGGATACCATGATGTATTCCTTCTCAAACATGTGTCCACATTTATCATGGTAATGCATTTATCTATAGTCCAAACAGGGAGTGCAATAGTCACTTACAGTTTTTATGGGGCTAACCATGTCCTATTATGATTTTGTGTATGTGATTTGTGTTTGACTTTTGACATGTAGGCCACACATGCGCCTTATGCATGTGTTTAGTTCACAAGTACATGGTTCTTGTATATTTGGGGGGCGGTAGAGGTGGACTTAGGCCCCCAGCACCCTAGGGTTTGCCATTCCAGATTTGCTAATTTATCCATGGCTTTCATTTATTCTGTTATGCAAAACCTGCAGCAGCAGGCTAATGTAAGGCCATAGGGTATGAATCACTGTTAGCCATTCATTCATCTCATTAGCCCATTTGACGTTTGCCCTATTGATTATTTGGAGCAATCTGACATACCATTTTGCACTGACTATGTTTGCTAAATCTCAGCGTTCCTCATGTGCTGATGACAAATAGGTTGTTGATGTATGTGGCCCTTTATGCATTACCTGGTTTAGTGGCATGTTACATTCTTCCTGCTAGGTTCGAACTGGGACACTACTGTGATGGGCTGCTTGCAAATATTTGGTTGATTGGATGACATATGTTTATATGTGTGTGCGAATGTGGATCCACTATCACCTGTCTGGGTGTATGTTGTCACTGTAACTTCAAGGTCTCCTCATGAGTTAGTGGCAGCTAATGTTGTTCCAATTGAGTATTGTTTATATCAAAAATTGAGAGAAGCCATTGAGGACATGGTCACGTACACATGGATGGTCCCACCCTGTCACTGAACACGTGTAATGAGACTTTCAAATGATCATCATTTTTGGGCTGAGTGAGAGACTGTCTCAGGTGTCTGGATCAGGCATGTATCATTGCCACATTTGTACTCCTGTTGGCCTCTGTGGATGGTAATGTATCATGTAAAATCCTACCCTCTGTGCAGACATTTGTGATGGGTTTTTTTTGTGTGATGAGTGTTATGTCATTATTGCTCAATGAGACGACATTCTTCTTCAGCAATTTCGAACTAAAGGTGGGCAGAAATGAATAGGCCAAAGCATGATGTGGTGTTTGTTATCTGTGTTTATTTACAATTGTGCAATAAGTGTTGATATGAGAAATTATGAAAAAAATCATTTACAAGCTGTTGGCGCCTACGCACTCCTGCTGCAGTGTTTGGTTGTTCCCCCTCCTGTTGCAGGCCAGCATCCTCCTCTTCATCATCTTCAGGCATGTCTGGGTCTGATTCAAGGAGGGGAATGTTCCTTTTTACACAAATGTTGTGCAATATGGCACAAGTGAGTATGATCTTACAGACCATCTCTGGGGAATAGAGTAGGCTACTGCCTGTGATGTCAAGGCAGCGGAACCTTGACTTTAGGATCCCAAAGGTCCGCTCAACAATGCTGCGTGTCCTCTTATGGGCGTCGTTGTATGCCCGCTCTGCAGCAGTAGTGGGGTTCCCAAATGGTGTCATTAGCCAAGGCTGGATGCCATACCCCTGATCAGCTGAAATAGAAACTCAGAATGGGATCAATTAGATGTAGAAAGCACTCTTGTACAGACCTTTGATGGCAGTAGTTGTCTTGAGTTGTCTGTGACTCTTTTGTGTACTAATGTGACAACCTATACTTGTAGGGTAAAAGTTTTGCATTGAGTTTTTTCTTGGCTGAGCAAGTGTTTGTGAGCTAACCGTTTGTCAGCAGTCTGTATTTTGATTTTCATAACAGTGTGCCCTCCCTTGCATTGTGACTTGTGATACACTTGTCCGTGTGTCTTCACTGGGGGTGAGATGAGAGTTCCATGCAGAGTTAAAACATGAAAGTGTAGTTAACACGTTCATATGAAAGTACCCTGGACATCCCATACCTTAAGACTTATGCAATGTGTTAATGTACAGGTTATTGTGACACTTCCAATTTGCAAGGTGACATTTAGGCAACCACACTCATTAACGTCTTCACATTAAGTTGTGGAGTACATTCCAATGTGCGACAGGTTCACTGGTGACTTATGACACATGGCTAGTGATGTGAGTACCTCAGTGTGTTCCTGGCTAGATGTTGCTAATATGATGTATGTGTTGTTTGTCCTAGAGGGTTGCTGTGCAGTGTGTATATGAGTTTGATTTTTGTCCTTATCAACAAGTAGTCCATTGCCATACCGTCCATCCTGGAAGTGTTGGTTGATGGTGCTGTGACGGAAGATGAATGCGTCATGTACACTCCCAGGATATTTAGCCACAATGTTGCTGATCTGTCCTTGGTGATCGGCTATGGCCTGCACGTTGATTGAATGTGTGTGCTTCCTGTTGCGGTAGAGGTGTTCTGTTGCAGCAGGTGGCACAAGGCGTACATGTGTGCAGTCGATTGCACCAAGGAAGTGTGGGAAGCCACTGATGGCGTAGAACCCCTGTTTAGTTTCCTGCTGCTTCTGCATTGTGTTAGGGAAGCAGATGTGGCGGTGTGTCAGGCGAATGATGGCATCCAGTACTTTTGGCAGGAATGCAGAGAATGATGGTTGTGATATTCCACCAACCAGGGCACCAGTTGTCTGAAACGAGCCACTTGCCAGCAGGTGAAGTACGGCAAGCAGCTTTGTTTCTGTTGGGATGGTGCGGGGTGTCACCAAAGTGGGGGCCAACTGCGGTTCAATGTTGCGCAGCAGCTGCTGAATGGCCTGCCAGTTCAACCGGTACCTCTGGATGATGTCGTGTTCCCTGAGGCCATGCAGGGTTGTTCTTGGGCGGAATATCCTCTCCTGCCTTCTGCGCTGTCTTTGGGGTCCCTGCTGTTGTTGTTGTGGCTGCTGTTGTTGCTGCAGGGCTCTGCGTCTACGTGCACGCTGAAGAAAAATCACCTCCATGTCTCCCTGTTGCTGCTCTGCTGCTCTGCTGCTCTGTTGTTTGTTCTGTGTGTTCTGATTAAATACAGGTGTGTTTGCCCCATTTTAACGCCTGCCCTGACCCAGGCGTTAAAATTTGACGCACATCGGGCTTTGCGTCATTTTTTTGCTCCGCCTACCGGCGGGGAGTCCTTTTTGCCCGGAAGCATAAATACGACGCGCGGCCCTGTGCGTCGTTTTTTGGACGGGAACACCTACCCTGCATATCATTAACGCAGGGCGGGTTGGCGCTTCCAGAAAATGGCGCACACTGCGGATTTTTCACGTGCGCGGCCTCGGGCGTCAGGGTTTAAATATATGGCAACGTTTGCGCTGATTGTTCGTCAAAATTTTTGACGCACATTCGGCGCAAACGGAGTATAAATATGCCCCTTTGTGTCTTTATCTGAAAGCATCTTATACTGAAAAAATAGGTCCATAATTATGAAAAAAGGTGCACAACTGCACTAGTGCAGTTGAGTCATTTGTTTTAACTTGAGGTAACTCCATTTCCTAACACCATCCGTGCGCCATATTTATAGAATAACGCACAATGTCGCTAAAGAATAGCTACCGTCTCAAAAAAAGAAGCTAGCCAGTGATGGATGGCATTAGGGGAACTGGTGCTAGTGGGTCAGAAATGACGTTAGGCCGATTAGAGGCAAAATATCTGTCGCTAGTCAGCCTAGCGTCATTTTTTGATGCACAAGCACCCAAAAATTACTCCTGTCTAAGAATAGACAGGAGTCATAACCCTATCTGTTGGAAAGTGGGGCATTAGTTGCGTGGCCTGCACAAGTAATGGATCCACACCCGACCACTACTGGGAACCAAACACCCCATTGTAGCACTTGACTCTAATAGGGTAGCGTTGCTGAGCAGTCCAAGGCTTACTCAAGAGAGGTGGTGTGGGCTAGTAATCCCCATTTGCAGGCACGCAAGCATGGCACTCAATAAATGATTGTCCAGTCAGTGCCTTTTGTTTTGATAAAGTAAAAGTACATTTATTACACACACACACACACACACTACTCAATAACAATTTACAAATATACACAAATGGATGGAAGTACCCTTGAATGGCATTGTGTAATCTCTCATGCCTCCCCCTAGGAGAAATACGATCCAACCACCCACATGGCAAAGCAGTCCTTGACATCCCAATACAACCTTTGTCTGTAATATAGAGTGAACACACTAAAGCCTGACAACGATCAGAATTACTGTACAGACGAATGGGTAGCAGTCCTTTCACACAACTCAGCATTATTAAGTATATTAGTATAACCTGATGCATTTGATCACTTTGGTATAGTACTGACTTATACCCCTAAGAGATACAACCACACAAGCTAAGAACAAAAGTCCTAACATGCTAATGATTTACATTTGCTTGTAACCCTTGGGGAGTTATATGTCCTTGGTCCCACATAACCTAGGGTGGTGGACATAAACTTGGCATTGGGGGAAACACTGTGCCGTTCCTGCAGCTCCCACTGACAATGGCCATCTTACTGGGGTTACCATGAGCTGAACAAGGTGTCCTGGCGGCCCTAGGCCCGCAAAGCCTTATGGGCCATATGCATATTTAATGAGCAGCTCTCCTGCTTTGCTGGGAAGAGCCGCTTCGCATTGGTCTTCGGGTGGGGGCCCTGGGACTGAGTCATGCTCCCCGGCTCAGTCTTCAGCCGCTGGCTCACCCTCTGCCGGTGGCCATCTTCACTGGGGACGCAACTGCATCCCCCGACTTTTCGCCCTCTCTTCGTTTTCACAGGCGTCACGACGGTGACCCCTGGCTTTTCTTCTGTTTTGGGGGCATCCCCTGGGCCCTGGCCCACCCAGGGACATTGAGCGGAGCAGTGGTGGAGCCCCAGAGGCTTCGCTGCTCGTTCTGAAATAGGTCAAAGGTCACAGACATTCTTCTTTGGATATCTCAGGCCCCCAAGGGCCGATTTGGATGGTTCTGGAGTCATTTTGCTCCTGGTGACGAGCTCTTGCCACCATGAGCACTCTCCTTAGGCCTCCCAGCGTGGAAGGGTCCCAGATGATAGGGGACCAGTCCCACTGACTCCCTGTTCTATCCTTTCCTCTGGGTGACCTCCTTTTCTTCTGGGCAGCACGCTTTACTTGCGCCAGCCCAGTCTTTCCCCCAACTAATCCTCAGGGGGAGTAAGGGGGCCAGCTCACCTGACCCTGGCCTGCACCTTGCTGGGCCTGAAGTCCTTCATGGGCAGTTTCCCTGCTCCAGGGGGCAGTCAGGGGGTTCTTCTTTCCAGTTGTCCATTACACCCTTTTGCAGTCCCAGTGTCCAGAGCTCTCCCCTGTGCAGGACCTTTTAAGTGGGGGCAGAAGTGTCCAGCAGGCCTGCACCTCGGGACGTGCCACATCACTTCCTTGCCCCTATCCCCTTCTCTCTGCACTGTCTTCTGGGATAGCTCCAAAAATGGCATCGTCCAGGAGCTTGGGCCGCATGTGCTGTGAAACTCAGCCCCTCCAGCATTACTTTCAGGGCTTCTCTGCCCATTTCCTGACAGAGGCTGACAGCTGGCTGATTGATGCAAGGCCCTGCTCAGGCAGCTAGACAGAGCAGTAATTGACCCTAATCCTGAGCTGAAGTCAGAGAAAGATGACATTCCTAGATGACCCATAAATTGCCCAACTATGCTTTTGTAACCTACTGCATCAATCTTTTGATACAGGTTAAATTGTACATTGTGCGACTCTGGTCTCTGTGGGCCCTAGGGGACCTGAGTTATGCCCTAGGCCACTCTTTCCTATTAACATTGAATGGGATGTCTCTACAGTGAAAAGACAGTAAGCACACTGATTTTGACATGTACTGGAGTGTCCCTAAAGTAAAAATACAGTAAGCACACTGACTATCCCTCCCCTAGGTACACCCATCTCATGAGGCCTACTGCAGGTCACCACCCCCTTTGCATAGTTCCTTCTGCGCCAGGCTCCCTAAGCACAGTTCTTGAGATGTGCATGCCAATCCCTCCCCGCGCAGCCCTTATATTGGTGCACACGCATGTGCACACATGATCCTGTGTAGCCAGCCCAAAGGCTCCTACTCTTGCTGCGCCACATCAGCCTTGTTTTAGCAAGGCGGCGGGGCGGGGGGTCACACGCGCAGTCCAAATTACCATGAGCTTACTGTGGGGGAGTGTCTGACTAGGAGGCTCCCTCACAGTAAAAGGTCAGAAACCAGGTGGTCAAAAAGTAAAAAAAATCAGGGCAGACCAGATGGTCAGAACCATCTTCTCACACTAACCCTAATGCCCACCATAGGGGACCAGTGTCCCCAGAGCAAGCCCAACATACCCAGTGCCAGTCAGTGGGCCCCATGTAAGGGGCCCCAATGGAACACCACACACATACACTTACCTGGGATGGGCTCCCTCCTCCTGTAGTGTCTCTGTGGTATGGGTGGTGGTGATGCTGGGGGTTGGGCATCTTTGTGCCAATTCCATGGTGTTTCCCCACAGAAATGGGCCTACCAGCACATTAACCCTGGTCTGACTGGGGGCTAGTGCCATTTTTAGAAAGGGAACACCTACCTTGCATCTCATTGACGCAAGGTGGGTTGGTGCTTCCTAGAAATGGCGCAATTTTGACACTAGATGGGTCTAGCTTCAAAATATAAATATGGAGTTAAGTTAGCGCTGCTTTAGCATCAAAATTATTGATGCTAAGGCAGCGCTAACCTCCCATAAATATGGTTCATAGAGTGCACTCTACATCTAATATTGACATTACAAAAAACAGTTCTCTGCAGTTAATAAGTACCACAACTAAAACAAAATAGCCAACTAGATGTACAATAAGAAAATAGGCTGTGATGAGGATGGGGGAGAAGGAGTGACAGTGTTTAGTGAGACTGGAACAGAAACATCAATCAATCAAACAGTTGTAAAGCCCGACTTATCACCTGTGGGATCTCAAGGTGCTGTTGCGGGCATGCGTAGAGTGCATTGCCATAGTTTGATTTGCTGCTGGCAAGAAAGTGTTTGACCATCCGTCTTGTCTCGGTGGGGATCCACATGAAAATCTTCTGAAGTAGGCACAGGGTGTGTAAGCAAGACGGTAAGACAGCGTTGACTTGATGGGTCATGGAGAGTGTGGAGTCCAGGATGATGCCCAGATTGCGTGCATGGTCGGTGGGGGTGTGTTGTTGGGCAGTTGGCCACCAGGAGTTGTCCCAGGTGGAGGGGGTGGAGCCGATTACGAGGATCTCTGTCTTGTCCAAGATAAGTTTGAGGCAGCTGGTTTCCATCCAGGCAGCAACTGCTCTCATTCCATTGTGAAAACTTTTCTTAGATATTGATGGGTCGTCTGTCAAGAAGAGGATCAGTTGGTTATTGTCTGCGTAGGTGACGATGTTTAGGCTGTGCTGCCTGGCGATTTTCAGCAAGCTGGCCATGTAGATGTTGAAGAGGGTTGGGCTTAATGAGGATCCCTTGTATACTCCCCAGCATGGAGGCCCAAAGGTTCAGAGTCTGGTGCGGCGTGGGGTCCGTGGTGGTATTGGTGGGTGGTGGACTTTGGTTCTGAAATCCTTTGTTTATGTCCTAGATTTTTTGGTGAAAACAAGCGGTGAGGTCTTCGCAGAGGTTCAAGGGTGGGTGCTAAGGTGTCAGCTCTGTGGTTCGTACATTCCTTGTTATGGTGAAGAGCTCCTTGCTGTTGTGTGCGTTGGTGCTGATGCATTCTTGAATGGTAGCTTTCTTGGAGGCCCTAATGAGCTTGTGGTGTATGGTGACTGTGATTTTGTAGGCTGTGTGGTCTTCAGATGTTTTGCTCTTTCTCCATTTTCATTCAAGTCATCTTCAGGTGCATTTAGACTTTTGGAGTTCTGTCGTGAACCAGCTTGTTTTCTTGCAGTGCTGGTTTCTGGTGGGTTTTCTGAGCGGGACTACACTGTTAGCGCATTCTGTGATCCAGCTGTGCAGGTTGGGTGCTGAGTCACTTGCAGCATCCAGTAGGGGGGAGTGGCTGAGTTCGTTGGTGAGCTGTGCTTCGGTCACCTTGCCCCAGCTTCTACCGGGGGGACATAAGGCATGGCGTGCAGTGGTCTTCGTGAAGACAAAATGGATGCATCGGTGGTCGGTCCACTGGTGTTCGGAGGTGTGAGAGATGGTGATGTTGTTTCCTGCCAAGAAAACAGGGTCGAGGGGTACCTTCCTTTATCAGTTGTAAGGTCAGCAGGCCTGTGGGACAGTGGGCCTAAATCACAAAGGTAAACTTGCACTTTAGTTTATAAGAGGTATTTTGCTAGTAGTATCTATACAACCGTGGAGTCTCCGCACATAAAAAGATAGGACAGTCTTCAGCCAAACACCATAGTGCAGACCATGGGCCAGTCACAGTCGGGCTTGGTCCCCTGCAGTGGCTTGGGCACCAGGGTAAACCCTTACTTCTCAAGGCTATGCACATTGATGAGCTGGGCACCCGTGGAGTGGTTGACTGCAGGGCCTGACCAAAGACCAGGCCCTGTGGTCAACCACTCCACTGTGCATGGCAGAAGGCCATTTGCAGCCCAGTTTGGGCAGCCGAGAGGGAGAGGGGCACAAGGTCTGGCCTGAAGACATATGAGGAACCTAACCATCTCCTATTATAAAATAAAAAACAACACAGAAATTCACTGAAAAAAAAATGAGGTGAAAAACACCCCCCTGCAACAAAATGAAAAATGTACCTAGTAGTGAATCACACAAACTACTATTTGGAGTACATGATAACTGGCCACTAAGGAAAAAAAAAAAATCTAAATTTTCATAAAAATAGCAATGATTGCCTTTCATTCACTTGGGCCTTCATATGTAGCACAATCCTACTAAAAGTAGAAACATTACCCGAAAAAATAAACTAGACTGCATATGTGAAGTTTCAGATTTACCACATGAACAATTGTAAGACCCCTTGATGGTCACATGCCAATGGAAATCTATACACAAATACATTACAAATAGAATGCATCTTACTGTTCATATGTTTTCTTCGCAAAAAAATTGTGCCCAACAAGTCAAACAAAAACTATCTTCCTTATGCACTCCTGTGTAACAAAATAGTGAAATGACTTAGCTGTCAGCTACACAGACTGCTCATGGACAGCGTGAAAATTGGGCATTAGAAATAAAAATTGTGTTCATTTTGATAACAACAATTGACTTTCATTCACTTTGGGCTTTATATGTAGCACAATCTTACTAACAGTAGCAAGGAAGCCCAATAATAACTAGACTGCAACTTTTCAGAATTACTACATGAACAACTAAATACAATAGATAAAAAGAAAGAAATCACATTAAATCTGATTGTCACTCTGTAGTTATAGTTAGTTTTCGCAAAGATAGGAATTCCTCAGATATTAGCTCCCTAATATCTCTCCACCCATCTGACGAATCACCACAAAACGTTTCAGACCTATAACACTTTGTAAATTTTCAGATGTAAATTAGTGTGATGATTTCTACAAGAGGAGTTCAAGATAAAAGGAGGTGTGTTTTCAACAATGCATGTTCCATAAACAATTATATTTGATGAAGTGCAGAAATGGCTGAATGGATTTACATGAAATTTGTCAGGATAGTACATTTTGGTGGAGAGATGATGCTGTTTGGGTACTGCAGTTGAGGAGGGTATTTTGAAGCCAGAAGGCATTTAAACGTAGTGATATCTGTTACTGCAGTATTCGCAGAATTTCATGAAATATATAAATAAAGTGGTAATAGGTAGGGATCTACTACTTATCCATATCCATATCTAAGACCCTAACACTGAACACAGTGTAGTGTAGTAAAAACAATATGGTTGTCTTTCATTCTCTAAAAACTGCCATTACCCAACTATTTAGTGGCTTGTCAGTGCCATGTTCCATGGTATACTACAAAGTTATCACAGTACACCATGGCCGAAAAATAACTGAGGCCTACTTGTATTATTGAATTGCGGAACCCTTGCATCACTCATATTGTCACATGGGCAATGCAATACTTATGTCATGTTTACAAGGGAACACAAGGCCACCATGCATGGCCCTGCATTGATTGGTAAACCTGGAGAAATGCAAGGCAGTGCAATTCGCTGTTTTGTGTTACTCTTCAAACCATAATGTACACTGCTGCTAAATTTCTCATAAATCGGTATGCCACACCACTGTAGTCTCTCCACTATATGCTGTTCCACTCTACACCACTCCACTCTATGCCTTTCCACTGTACTTGACTCCACTCTACTCCAGTTTACTCTACAATATTACACTGTACACAATGCCACTGTATGTCACTCCAGTCCATGTCATTCCACTGTACGTCACTCAATTGGACGCTACTCCCCTATATGTTATTCCCCTCTCTGCCATTCTACTGTATGCCATTCCACTCTACTCTATTCCACTTTATGCCACTCCACTATATAATACTTCACAGTACAATTTTCAACTGTATGTCACTCCCCTGTACGCTACTTCACTCTGCACCACTCCAGTGGACGGCACTCCACTCTACACTATTTCATTGTACACTATTCAATTAGACCAAACTATGGCACTCCACTGTATGCTATTACACTCTACCCCATTCCACTGTATGATACTCCAGCCTTCACCCCTCCATTATATGCCAGGCCACTGTACGCTACTCAACTCTACACTATTACACTCTACACCACTGCACTGTGCAACACTCTGCTCTACACCACTTCGCCTCTTTAGTGTACCCCACTCCACTGTATGCCATGCCACTATATGCTACTCCAGTATATGCTGTTCCACTTTATCCAATTCCACGGTATGCTACCCCACTCTGTGCTACTCCATTCTACTACATTCCAGTGTATGTCATCTCAGTCCACCCCAATCCATTCTCTGCTATTCCATTGGATGCCACTCTACTGTACACCATGTCACTGTATGTGATTAAACTCTACCCCATTCCAGTGTAAACCATTCCAGTCTATACAACTTCACTGTAGGCCACTGCACAGTATGCTACTCCACTATACACAATTGCAGTCTACCCCAGTCTACTGTACACCACTTCACTTTACACTATTTCACTGTATGCTATTCCACTTTACGCCACTTCAGCATACACCACTCCACTCTATGCCACTCCATTCTGCGTTAGTCTATTGGATGCTACTCCACTGTGCACCACTCCACTTTATGCCACTCCACTATATGCTACTTCACTCTACCCCACTCCACTGCAGTCTGCATCACTCCAGGGTACACAATTCCACTTTATGCTATTCTACTCTAAGCTAGTCCACTCTACTCTATTCTACTCTACGCCACTCCTCCACTCTATGTTATTCCACTGAATGCCACTCCATTCTATGCCCTTACTCTATATACAACTTTAATCTTTGCCCTTCTACTGCATGGTAGTCCACTCTACCCCACTCCACTGTACCCCACTCCACTGTGTGCTGTTACACTCTGCCCCATCCCACAATACACCACTCCAGTCTAAACCACATCACTGTACACCACCCCACTGTATGCTACCACACTATGGGGGTCATTCCGACCCCGGCGGGCGGCGGGCGCTGCCCGCCGGGCGGAGTCCGCCAAAAGACCGCACTGCGGTCAAATGACCGCGGCGGTCATTCTGACTCCCGCTGGGCCGGCGGGCGATCTCCAAAAGATCGCCCGCCGGCCCAGCGGGAAAGCCCCTGCAAAGAGGAAGCCGGCTCCGAATGGAGCCGGCGGATTTGCAGGGGTGCGACGGGTGCAGTGGCACCCGTCGCGATTTTCAGTGTCTGCAAAGCAGACACTGAAAATCATTGTGGGGCCCTGTTAGGGGGCCCCTGCACTGCCCATGCCCCTAAGGCTTCCCCTGCAGTGCCAATGCTTCAGTAAGCACAGAACTGGTTTGACAGCAGCTCTGTACTTGCTGAAGCACTTCATCTCTGTCCTCTGCACCTCTTTAGGGGACAGAAATGAAAGCTTTGCTGTGTGACAGCAGGACCTGCTATAAAGGTCCGGCTGTCAACTAGCAGAGTGTTTGCTGTGACTTGGCTGCACCTGCAGCACTGCAGCCAAGCCACAGCAAACAGTCATGTCCTGAGGGTGTACACCCCCGGGACATATCAGGAGCCGGCCCTGGGGTTAGTGGTCCCCAGGGCGAATTGTGGCTCCCTCAACTTGAAGATAGCCCTGGGGGTGGTGGGCCCCAGGGCTAACGGGGGTCCAAAACAGACTCCTTTTCAATTGTTTTGTATTTGCCCAGGGGGTGGTGGTCCCCAGGCACTGGGGGACCATGGGCCCCCAAAGATTCTTCATAGAAGCCCCAGGGTGTGTCTGTCCCCAGGGCTTGGGGGACCCCCTTTCTTTTTTTAAATATTTGGCCCAGGGGTGGTGGTCCCTGGGGCAGCCGGGGACCGCGTGCCCCCTGCTCCAAGTACCGTGTTGCCCAGTGGGTAGTGGTCCCCGGGACAGTGGGGGGCTGCGTGGTCCACCCTCAAATACAATGCAATTTGCCCTGGAGGGTGGTGGACCCCGGGGTGCAGGGGCCACAGCCCCCCCAAATAATATTAGCTCAATGCCCCGGGGAGGTGGTGGTCCCCTGGGCAGTGGGAGGGATCCAGATGGCCGCCCTCTCATATTACTTGAAAGCCCTGGGTAGGTGGCGGTCCCTAGGTCAGTGATGAGCCACAGGCCCCCTGCATACAAAAAAATAAGCCCCAGGGTGGTGGAGGTCCCAGGGTTATCAGAAGAGGGCCAGGACGTGGCCCACCCAGGGGCATTAGACTAACAAAGCGTGGGAGACTGCACTTTATTTTCAATTTTACTGCGTCTCCGCTCGTAAAATCACCAAAAATATGCTTTTTAGTCCTGGTGTGGGGGGGGTCGTCCCCACGAGAACTAAGAGGTCAGGATATTCGTATAAAACAAATGTAAACCCTTCTCCCATATTACTATTAAACAAAGTGTGCACAAATACTTTAAAAGGGGATTGTGCACAATTTCAAACATTGTCTGTGAAGAAGATTCTAGCGATCAAAATGCATTGCCAGACTAAAATTTTGCTGTGAAACCCAGTTCTGTAGTTCGAGTTTGGTGTTCAAGCAAGCAGTGCGACACTGCCCCATTGACTCGCACTGGCCCCGTGAGGTGAATCCAACCAGGCAGGGTTTTGAATATATATATATATATATATATATATATATATATATATAAATATGTATATATACACACACACACACACATATATATATATATATAACCTAGTGGCGGCCACCACTAGGTTGCTATAGTTAGGATCTAGTTTCCATATAAAAAGCATTTATTTACTTTCCAATAACTTTGACACGGTTTGACAAATCTTCAAGAAATGTTCTCTAAAAGTGCCATGATGATTCTTGTTGGGCATGGAAAGTTTTGGGGTGATCTGTGAAGTGGGGCCTGAGAAAAAGGGGGGTCAAAAAGTTGTATTTCCCATGTTATTTCCCGCAGGACCTTTGGACACAAATATAGCCCAAACCACTGGATGAAATTAAAGCAAATTTGGCAGAAATCTAGATTTCAGTATGCAGATGGTGCTTTTGGTTATTTGGTGTAAATCCGTTCAGTATTTTTTCAGAAATCAGAGGGAAAATAAATTTGTGGTTCTCTGACTACAAAATTTTCCACATGATCAAGGCAAATTTTCAAATGCGGCTAACAACAGGAATGCTGTGATTGGCTGGCCACAACCTGACTAGAAAGTTGCGCCCGCCATTTTATATTATGGGAAAGGGTCCTCCGGGCTGAAAATAGAAATGATAAGTGGTATAAGGGGTCAGGGTGGCGGTACGGTGACCCCAGGGGTGTGATATGGTGGTTTTTGAGGGTCAAATTATGGGTTTAAAATGTTTTTTCGTCACCATGCGCGATATTCAGGAATATTCAAGAATTTCCTTGAATATCATCGAATTTCCTCAAATGTCCTCAAATATACTTGAATATTCAAGTACATTTGAGGATAATAGAGAATATGGAAACACATTTTAAAAAACATTCTCAGACTCATCCATACACTAATTCATTCACTCACACATATACTCAGAGACTTGTATACCCACTCACACACCCACTCAGACACTCATGCACCCACTTTGACCCACTAATAGACTCACATACCCACTTTAGGACCCACTCAGACACTCTCACACCCACTCACAATCTACTGACATAGACAGGCCCTGTGGCCAACCTCTTCTGTGCATGGCCAAAGGCCATGTGAGGTGCGTGGTTGGGTGGTTATAAGGGCTTAGATGCACTTTTCCCAGAGCATCCAAAGGCTGTGACTGGCAGTGGTTGGATTAACGTAAAGTTACTTTACGTTAAAAAAATATAGAAATTCACTGAAAAAAAACAAAGGTTTCAGGAATGTTAGCTATGTTCTGAATTTACCCATACAAAACCATGAAAATCAGCAGTTATGGTTAGAGGTATTTCCCTAGCCTATTTTGGACCCCAGGCACCCCATCTCCCAGTGCCATGCATTTTTAAGGGGAGTGGGTGCATGGCTCCCATCCCTAAGCTGTTTTTGTC
Source organism: Pleurodeles waltl (assembly GCF_031143425.1). Taxonomy (NCBI): domain Eukaryota; kingdom Metazoa; phylum Chordata; class Amphibia; order Caudata; family Salamandridae; genus Pleurodeles; species Pleurodeles waltl. The sequence continues at coordinate 726,655,029 of NC_090444.1, forward strand.
CCCGGGTACCCATCCCCTCAGCCCCCATGCAGTTTTTAAGGGGGGGTCTGAGGCCTGATCCCTGAGCTATTTTTGGCCCTGGAGGACCCATCCCTGGGCCTCAATATACTTAATAAAGATAGGGAGGCCATGTGGCCCCCTTTTCCAATCTTAAAAAAGGTGGCGATCCCAAACTCCAGGGCTGTCACTTAATTATTGATTACTTGGGCCCAGGGAATGTGGTCCCTGGGGCCAAATAAAGCTCAGGGTTGGAGGAGGCTGCATGCCCTCCCCTTTTTTAGTACGTTTGGCCCCTACGGATGAGGTCCTTGTATCCCAAAAAGGCTTGGGTAAAGGGGATGCATACCTTACTCCACTTTTTAATTGGCTTTGCCTCTGGGGGATGGCATCCTCAAGGCCTTTTAAGTCTCAGGGAGGGGGGGGCCCTTGCAACCCCGTCTCCTTTTAAACAAAAAACAGCCCCAGGGATTGGGATCCCGAGGGTCTATAAAGTCCTAGGGAGGAAGCCACACAGCCCCCTCTCCGTTTTTATTGGTTTGGCCCTAGGGATGGGATCCTTGGAGCCTGGTACGACTTAGGGAGGGGTAGCAGGCAACCCCCTCCCCCTTTTCATTATATTCACCTCCAGTGCAATGGGGTTCCTGGAGTCTAATAAAACTCAAGGATGGGGGATGCACACCCTTTCCCCTTAGATATTGGCTCTAGAGAATGGGATTCCCAGGGCCCAAGAGGGTTTGGGAGTGGGCCACATGGCCTCCATTCTATTTTTACATGTATTTGGCCCCAGGGGATGGGGTCCCCGGGAGCAATTAGGGGAGGGGAGTAGGATACATGCCCTCCTTCCCATACTGTGGCCCTCATTATGACATTGGCGGGGTGGAGGCCACCCACCAATGTCTTTCTGCCATCAGTCCACACGGGCGGCCTGAACCCCGCCGGCCCTATTTTGATTTCTCCGCTGGGCTGGCAGGCAGAAACAGTGTTTCGGCCTGCTGGCCCAATGGGGAACAGGGCCTTAACATTGCAGCCGGCTCCTAATGGAGCCAGCTGCAATGTGGCAGTGCAGCGGGTGCAGCAGCACCTGTCGCGCATTCCACTGCCCGTAATTCGGCAGTGGAATGCACGATGGGGCTGTGCATGTGGCCTCTGCACTATCCATGCCAAGTGCATGGGCAGTGCAGGGGCCCTCAGGCACCCCCGAGTCCCCATTCCGCTAGCCTTTCAGGACAGGCTGGCAGATGGGGACACGCAATTCCCAGGGCAGCGCTGCTTGCTGGCAGATTACAACCCACTGAGCCTCCACAGGTGCAGACCAGAGAGAGAGAGATGTCAACCATGCATAAGATAATGAGATTTTATATTATCAGCTCTGTGGTTTAGTTATATTTACTTCTGAAATGAGAAGCAGTTTGTGTCCAAGTTTTCACTACATCCTCTCCTTAAGAATGTATTAAATGTAAAATAAAAGTTACTTTTTACCTGAAAAATGAACAAAAACAACCAAAAGGTAAAATGTTTTCCAAGGTCTAAAAAAAAGATACAAAATACAAGAAAGTATTTTTAAGAGCTTCCCTATATTATGATTTTCTAACAGTTTATTAAATCTACCTTTTTGTGAAAGTTGCTCTCCCACAGGATTCCAGCGGGATCAAATGAACATAAATATCATGTTCCCCTGCCTCCCATATGCCCCCTGACTGATAGACAACTCTAGTAGAGGGTGCAGAGGGGTGTGCAGAAGGAATGCTCTCTGTGCTGAGAGATTTTTTAAATGATGTATGTGTATAGTAGCATACATAGAGAGGGACAGACCTCTCCACTAACAGTTGTCCAGATAGTAACATACGTTTTTGGGAGTGATTACCGTCTTTAGTAACACTTTTTACCAGGATAAGATTTGTTCTTACTACAGTGTGTGCAATAGAGTGTGGACATTGAAAGACAGTGACCTGTCCAGTTCTTGTTCTCTTTTTGATAAGAACTTTGAGTAGTACAGTACTTAATAGGATTGGTCTCTGTTGCGAGACCTGTCTCTTTGACTACAAGTATGCAGTAAAGTATGTGAGGGGAGTGGCTTCTCTGCTCAGGTCTGTGTGTTTAATGTTGAATATACATAGTACGTTTTCTGACAGACAGTCCTCTCTTGTGAAACTTCTCTTTTGTATGACGAGAATGTGCACTAGTATGTGGGTGCAGATAGGCCTTTGAGCTGATTCCTCTATCTTCAGTGACAACTGTGCATAGTTCGGTGTAGAAAGAGAGTGTCTTCTTAAATTGCACATCTCCTTGGAGTGAAAGGTGTATGTGGAAGCATATAGAAACACATTACCATCGCTAATAAGACTCCTCCCCAGGGTTATGGGTGTGATAGTACTGTGTAGGGACAGACTAAAATCTCTTATTAACCTTCTCCCCGGGTAACAGGCATGTTTAATGCAGTGTCAGAAAAGATTAACTTCTGCATTGAGACTCCTCAACAGCATGACAGTTGACTGTTCTGGTATGTGTGCACACACTATCTGCTTCTTGCACACTTGTGTCCCAGAATAATATGTTTTTGTAGTAGAAAGAGCAGAAGCACTGACCTCTTTCCTCAGACATATCTTGTAAATGATGTATGTGCTTAGTAACATCTAGAGATGGACCGTACTCTCAGCTGAGATCTCTGTCTAGGGAGACAAGTGTATATAGTAGTATGTATAGAGACAGTGACCTGTCTGTTTTAACATGTCTCAAGCATGTGGGTATGCATAACATGGTGTGGGAAGAGTAGGCCTCTCTGCTGACATCTCTTCCCATAATGACATGTGGGCATAGTAGCATGTCGGGAAAGAGTCTCTTTACTAACACCGCTTTACAGGGTGAAAGGCCTGCATAGCAGGGTGTGGTGAGATAATAGCTCCCCCCTATTGACATATGTACCCAGGGCGAAAAACATGTTTAGTAGATTGTAGGAAGTGACATGCCTCAGCTGAGCCCTGTATCAAGGGTGACAAGTGTGTGGAGTAGATTATGGCAGGCAGTGGAGAAGGAGTGTTCGCTTTGCTAACACAGTAGTTGTTTGGTGCCTGCACATCAATAATGGAATATTGTCTACATACTACAGTGGCTGTTTTTTGTGTATTAATGATTAGATGCTCTGGTGCGGCTGCCTGATTGATGAAACCTGATACACTGATATGTTTCTTGAGATAAGTATAACTATAACTTTTTGAATCTCCATAGTTTTGTGCATGTAAAATTTGTACCTAAGTATAATGTCCCTGCAACCTTTGGCTTTTTCGAGTTCTATCTATCTATCTATCTATCTATCTATCTATCTATCTATCTATCTATCTATCTATCTATCTATCTATCTATCTATCTATCTATCTATCTAATAATATATATGTATATATACACACACACATATATATATATATATATATATAGAGAGAGAGAGATAAATAGATATATATAGAAATATAGATACATACTGTATAGATATATATTTGGAAAATCAAAGGTTACAGGGACATTAAATTTAGGTTCAAAGTTTACATGCAAAAAAACATAGAGATTCAAAAGTTATAGTCATACTTATCTCAAGAAATATTTCAGTGTATCAGGTTGTGTTTCATCAATCAGGCATCTGCACCTGACCATTCATTCATCAATGCACAAAAACCAGCCACTGAGGTATGTAGATTATATTTCTTTATTGGTGTGCAGGCACCAAACAACTACTGTTTGTGTACACAGGAGTCGCGTCCAGGCAATAAAGCCCTGGTCTATTTCCAGGAGGCGAATGACCTCATATAAATAGTTCCACTCATGGCTATCAAACGCTTTTCCAATATCAACTGTCAAGACAGCTTCTGTATTCCGATCAAACAAGACATCTTCAAGTATGGCCATGAAGCGCTGAATATTAAAGGCAGTGCTACATTTGGGAAGGAAGCCTGTTTGGTCTCAATGGATCAGCTCATTTATAAAGGGAAGGAACCTGGAGGCCAATACCCTGCTCAAGATTTTATAATCAACATTAAACATGGATAGAGGGCAATATGCCCCTACCTCAGTGGCAGATTTACCCGGCTTGAGCAGGGGAATAATCAACGCCTCCCTGCTAGTTGGAGGCAGACAACCTCCTGTGTGTGCCTCATTATATAACCTCACCAACTACTGGGACAGTTCTGCTGCATAAGTACTGTGAAACTTGACCGGCAAGCTGTCCAAAACTGGGACTTTGCCGCAAGCCATTCTCTTGATTGCCCAAGGACCTCCGGCAAGGTAATCTCTTCACCCAGGGTGTTAGATTCTATAGGATCCAACGGAGGGACGATGACAGCCCGGAGAAACCAAGCTTGCCCTGGTTTATCCAGAGACAATCTGCTGGTGTACAGGGTCCGGGAAGCAAGAAGCAAAACAGGCATTAATCAGTTCTTGAGTCATTAGTTACTCCCGGTTATTCGTAATTAGTTTAATCTCCGGGGAGCCTTGACAGGCTGGGTCAGCAAGCCACACCAGCAGCCGCCCCGCCCAGTCCCTCTTGGTGTGCATTCTTTCAGTGTATGCCTTACAGTTAAAAAAGGGAAGCCACTGTGTGTGTTCTGCGACCTCCTCCAGGGCCTCCAGCAGCCTCTAATTAAGGTCTGGGTGACCTCGCCTCCACAATTCTAAGAATTGGCATCCAGACACCGCAATGACGATCTTTCAAAGAAGGATGGTGCGAATCCCCACGGACTCAGAAAGGCAATGCCCCGGATCACTATTAAACGCCTCCCCCTATGAGTGGAAGTTCAAGGTCGACCCTACATTGTCAGTAAAGTAATGTATTATCCGATGCTGAGCAGCTTCCCGAAATGGAGTGCCCTCATAGGATTCCGGCTTCAGCAGTTCTGGGTTGTGATCTGACAATATGTGGGATAGATACTTAATTCCCACAAGCGCAGTATGGGCATCTGGGGAGCATAAAAATGGAATCAAATTGTACATGCAGCTTGTGCATTGACGAGAAAAAATAATCATCCCTTTCCAGGGGGTGTAGGGTGTGCCAGCTATCCTGGAGCCCCCATTGCTCACGCCAGTCACAAAATGCTTTTGCCACCTGATGTATGGGCAAATCTGGCAAGAGGGGATGGGAACGGTCGAGACAAGGATTGGCCACACAGTTAAAGTCTCCCCCAATCATCATCTTGCCCACCAGTGTATAAGAGAGCCGGGAGGTCAGCTGAACAAAAAAGGCGGGCTGATTGTATTAGGGTGAAACATATTAATAACAAAATATCCTACCCAGTTAATTTGCCCACTACACCCACGTACCTCCCCTCAAGGTCTACTTCAGCATGCGCTGAGTGAGAATTTTTTACACATGCAAAAACGATTACATTCTTCACTTCATTAGATTTTATAATTTTGGAAGTCTTTGTAGATAATATACTTAGTTTTGAAACATTTGAAAAATCTTCAACCTTAGCACTTTTTCTCTTCCTATAACTTCTATGTTTCCCAATGATATAAGCTCAGATGAGGTGCATACAGCACTCTCAGACAATTGTATTCTTTCACACATGAGCCATTATAGACTTTGCTCTCATCAAATTTAAGAATGCACAGTCCTGACAATGGCTTCAATGACCTAACCCGTGATAATACAACATAAGCGACGCCTTCTTTGAAGACTGTGTGACTGATATTATTCATTGCTACATCCAAATTTGATCCTTAAGATTAATGAATGGTAAAAGCATAGACAAAATACAAAGGAAACTATTGTCCTTTCTAATAGAAAACTTTCGCCAGCTGATAGCTAGCAGTGCACCTGCCAATTGTTTGCCCCTTTCAATATGATAAAATTTAATAAAAATATACTCATACTCTTCTTCTTTAGTGGGATATGTAATGATGTCTATCATATTCCTCACTGCTCCCATTACTAATTTCTCCTTGTGGATGAGATTTTGTCACAAAAATATTTTGCAACTTTTACAGAGATATATGGCCAAATGTACAAAGCTTTTTTTTTGGTTGCAAATGTCCTGATTCACAGAATCGGGCCACTTGTGACCAAAAAAAACCATTTTTGGATGTACCAACCCCTATTTTGTGATTTGGTAATCTATTACTGAATCCCAAAATGGGTTTGTGTGTTGCTATTTGGAAGGTGTGTGTCAAGGGTGTTCCTTCTGAATACCGAGTTGCACTGGTATGTATGAATGTTTTGCAACCGGGAATGCAGACGTAAAACATTCCTATCCTACCAACTACATGATGGGACCCTTTCACCTTTGTGAATGGGGACACCAACATGTATCAAGAGTAAGCACTTGTAAAAAATGAAATGAAAACTTTTCATTTTTATTTTTGTAATGCATCCCGTTTTGGAGAATGGGCTGCATTAAAAAAAACTGCTTTATTTAAAAAGCAGTCACAGACATAGTGGTTTGCTGACCCCAGCAAACCACTGTCCCTGTGAGTGTCAGCCAGTCCCAATGGGTCGCAAATTGCGATCTGCTTACTGGATAATAATAAGGCAGATCCCTTGCATCCCATTTGGAAATCGCAGACACTGTCTGAAACACTGTCGTACATAGCTGTTTGCGATTTCCTAATAGCAAATTGCAAAACATTTGCTACTAGGAAATCGCAAATGCCAATCTAGGTATATCTGATCCCTAGAGTATTTTCTAAACCAGCAGTATATGAAACTGATTCCTCTAAAGATTGCAGTTTCTTTAGCATTGATTGACATTGAAGTAAGTTTAAACCTTGATGTTCCATCTTCTCTTTACTATTAAGACTTGCAATCTCTTGTTTTCCCAAATAAAGCATTTCTAAGTTAAATTTAGCTCACTCGTCTAGTGTTGGCCTGAGGCACACAATCTGTTTTAGTCTTTTCAACAGAGGTCATGTACAGAAGCAGGTGAGTCGTTGTGAGGGAAAAGAGAGTTAATCATGCAGGAAGTTAGAGATTTCTGTGCTTCTTTACTTATAATTCCAATTCTCAGGTCTTTTAATATATTTCCATACCTCACATCTGAAGCATGTCTAATATTTTCATTTAACTTAGCATATTGAAAATGTGACTTTATGTTAACATTTCCAATACTTCCTAAATAGTTTTTGGTTTCTTCATGAAGCAGTTTGTTAAATAAAAAACTGGTTGACATTTGACAGGAGACAACTGTAGGTCATCAAAAACTATGACATGCTTACCAGCAAAAAGAATATCATGTTCAGTCCTGACAACCTTCAATTTTTTCAGAACCCTGGAAACCTCATGACAAGCATCACCATATAATTTCAAATAATCTATCTTGTCATGTTCCACAGGCAACATAAGTAGTTGATGCAATGTGATCCCTTTATTGTTGTGAGCAGCTAATCCAGTAGGAGCAGTCACAACACACAAGAGATTATAACTAGTCCTCTTATGAAGAAATGCATTCACTGCTTTAATTAGAAAATGTTTGCCTATACGTGCCTGACCACTAACATAGAGAAGTGCCAGCTTGAATGCTGTACAAGAACATTCAGACCTATCAAGTAAAAGTCCATGCTGTACTGATTTACTTATTTATTCAAAAATGAGTAGCTGTTCTTGAATCAGTTAAGACATCAAGGACCTTATTACAACTTTGGAGGAGGTGTTAATCCGTCCCAAAAGTGACGGTAAAGTGACGGATATACCACCAGCCGTATTACGAGTTCCATAGGATATAATGGACTCGTAATACGGCTGGTGGTATATCCGTCACTTTACCGTCACTTTTGGGATGGATTAACACCTCCTCCAAAGTTGTAATAAGGCCCCAAATCTTTTTAAAAAATGCTCTTACTCCTCACTTGTCCCATGGCATTTTCCACTTCATTCTTAGTTATGGATGCCTCATTCTCATTGATAGGCTGGCCAAGGGGATGTTGACTATTAGGGTCTGAGTGTAAACTGTCATTTGCAACCTCAATAGTAACTGTTTCCTCTTATTGAGTTTCATCATTTAACATTTTCTGATACCCAGGAAATATTTCACATTGACTGCTGTCAAGAGAGCCATGTAAAATAATTCTCTTTTCTCACATGTTTAACAGCTCAGTTTACAGTAATTAATGAGACTTAACTTTGATTGTCTCGCTAAGCACCTGTTACAGCCAGTCACTCCAAATTTCCTTGCTCAATTTTTTTATCCATGTTATTTCTGTATGTATGTTACTGCAGTACTTCATACAGACACAGATTTTCTAGGGGAACACTCCAAATAGGGTAAGAAGTGTCCATCATATTGGTTTTAAGTAGGTCAGTGATCCCTGGATCAAATTGAGGAAGATATTCAATTTCAGGAAATTATTTCACCACACATGTTTGTCATGATGCTAGACCTAAACTTGCCCATTATTGATTTGAACTTCCTGTATAAGCTACAAGAACTTAGCTTGTCGCAGGCTTCATAAGATCCAAACTCCCTGTGTGAAAGCAGCTTTAAAATTAGGCTGGAAAGACTTTTACTTGAAGACTTCTCTGCTGCTGCTATATCTCTTCCCAAACATCCTTCATTTTAAGATTAACTCTCTCAAATACAACTCTATACACAGTCAAGGCTGGGTGTAAAAGAATTTAATGAAAAACTGACCTCTCTGAAATGTATTTTCTCTGATTGAACAGGCTATATGATTTGGCTTACTAAGAGCAACCTCTCTAATGATACTTCTGAAGGGAGTAAAATGTCTGCCTGGAAGATTTCACAGAAACCTTATACCTTGTTCTACCATATTTCAGTATGGTACATATTCTGTGTTGTACACTGTTGTGAACGACTGTCTCTCTCGTACAACTCTATACAAATTGAATGGTTCAGTTTTATGACAACACACCTACTCTACTGACACCTTTTTACAGACTAAAAGCTGGGTATAAAAGGCTTTAGTGAATAACTCATACCTCTACAAAGGCCACCTCTGTACAAGGTAATTGCTGGGTGTAAAAGGCTTTAGCAATGAACCCATCTCTCTCTGTTGCAACCTTTTTTCAGAGTGAATAGGGTGTATGATTGGGTTTACAAAAAGCAACCTCTCTGCTAACACCTCTAAAAAGCATAAAGAATCTTCGAAGACGGATCCACAGAAACACTAGGCCTTCCATTAGCACAATGTAAGAGGGTGCAGGTTTTGTATGGTACAGTTTGATGAAAGAGTGTCTTATTTTCTTGTAACCAATTACAGGGTGAATGCTTCATTTTTTCCAACCAGGTGTCTCACCTAAGACCTTTCTGATAATAATTGCTGGGTGTAAAAGGCTTTAGTGAGAAACCCATCCCTGTACAAAGGCCTTTTCTGTGAGTCAACCACACACAAACGGAGCCATCTCTAGTGACAGCTCTGAAAAAAGAGTAAAGGGTGTGTGTTGAGGGTTTCAGAGAAACAGTAGGCCCTCTGTTGCCAATTTGTAACATAGTTCAGATTTAGTATGATAAGGTTTGCTGTAACAATAATTTGGTCTAATACGATTCTATACAAAGTGAATGGTTCAGTTTTATGACAATATATCCTCTCTACTGACACCTCTGTCCAAGTTAAAGGATGGGTGTAAAAAGCTTAAGTGAGTACTTCAACCTCTCCAAATACCTTTTCTCTGAGTTAACTGGGTGAATGAGTAGGTGTACAGACAGCAAGTTCTCTACTGATATTTCTGAACACAGTAAAGGGTCAGTGTACAAGGTTTTAGAGAAACACTAAGCCCTCCGCTACCACATTTTTAACAGAGTGAAGATTGAATATGGTAAAGTTTGATGTAGGAGTAAACCTTTCTAGTACAATTAAGTCTCTCTATCAATACCTCTTAAAATTCAAAGGATCTGTGTAGACAAACACTAGGGCTTGTGCAAAAACATTCTAAGACTGCTCAGGTTGTGTATGGTAGTTTTTGAAGAAAGCGTCCCTTCTTTTCTTGTAACTGTAGACAGGGTAAATGTTTCATTTTCATGACAACACAGCCTCTCTGCTGAAACCTCTCCACATGATAAATTCTGTGTAAAAAAAGGCTTTAGTGAGAAAGTTATCCCTCTACAAAGACATGTTCCCTGAGTGAACCAAATGTAGGATTGATTTCTCAAAGAGAACCCTCAGTAGTGACAGCTCTAAACAGAGTAAAGGGTACATGTATAAAGTTTAAGAGAAATATTAGGCCATATGCTAACATTTTAACAGGGTGCAGAATAAGCTTGATAAAAGACATGAGGGCTGATTTCACAAAGGGCCTCTGCACTCATGGTGGAGGCCCCACAGTTGCATTGGGGGTCCCGCACTTGTAGCGGGACCTCTGTACTGCATCTACTGATTGCTGAGGTCCCGCCATGAGTGCGCCCCCGTCATGACTGCTGGTTCTATGTCATGAATGCGGAGGCCCTTTGTGAATCAGCCCCTGAATCAGCCCCTGGGTCATTCTCATACAACTCTATACAGGGTAAATGTCTCATTTTAATAACAACATGATCTCGCTACTAACACCTCTCCATGGGGTAATAGCTTGGGGGCTGGCAAATCTTGCTTGCACTCTCAAGCATGCCTTGTGGAGCCTCCCATTTTCCCTGTGTGGTGGGAAGGGCAAAATAGTTCTGTCACATGTCGATTGGCAGAATTTGGCGGGAATTCCATATTATGAGCCTAACACAAAGTTACCCAAGTTCTGCCAATTCTGCGAGCGTAATTATAAATCCAACAAGGACTAATATTAAACTCAATACAAAAATATCGCAATAGCCACAATGAGCCCAACAATATATCACAGACTGAGGGGCCAGATGTAGCAAATTCCGGACACCATCTGCGAGTCGCAAGGGGGTCGCAAAGGCCCACCTCAATAATATTAATGAGGTGGGTCGCAATATGCGACCCCCTTGCGAGTCGCAGCACTCACAGGGATGGTGGCCTGCTGGAGACAGCAGACCACAGTGTTTTTTTTTTGTAATGCAACCTGTTTTCTTAAAGGAAAATGAGTTGCATTACAAACGAAAAAATGAAACGTGTCAGTTTCATTTTTTCAGAGCAGGCAGTGGTCCATGGGACCACTGCCTGCTCTGAAAAAAAAAAATTCAGTGCCGTTCACAAAGGGAAAGGGGTCCCATGGGGACCCCTTCCCTTTTGTGAAAGGGGTTACCACCAGTGTGACACTGGTGGTAACTGTGAATTGCTTTCAACCGCGTTTGCGGTCACAAAGCAATTCTGCATCGCGATGCGACTCGCAAATAGGAAGGGGAACACCCCTTCCTATTTGCGACTCACATTCCCATTTTGCGAGTTGGTAACCAGGTTACCGACTCGCAAAATGGGAATGGGCATCACGATGTGGGTTTTGCGCCTTGCAAACAGCGATTATCGCTGTTTGCGAGGTGCAAAACCCTTGCTACATCTGGCCCGAGATGAGCTTATGTTCAACAGGAAGCACAGTTAATTTATATATGGGACTAATTAATGTAAAAAGTATAACATTTTAACAGCAACAGAGTGAAATAAATATCTATAATAAAGACAAAAGTCCAATTAAAACCAGAACAACAACATTTCTTTTTAATTGTCAATATTCATTTCTTATAATTTTTTTACTGTTTCAATATTAAATTCTTTGGCAATCACATTTTAACTATTATGAGCAAACATTTTCAAACTGTTTTTAAAAAAAAAGAGTATATTATGTAAATATGTATTCACAGACTTCATAATTTAATTACACTATGTAGTCAAGTACCTGTAAAAGAAGCTACATGAATACACCAATCTCCTTTACACAATAAAACAAATGACCTCTGCTTAGCACAAGCCAGAGATAGCATTTGCTTCACCTCTAAACCACCAAGGGCAATTTCCGGTGTCCGAGGTTAGACATTAGATGTAAGGCCCTCATTCTGACCTTGGCGGGCGGCGGAGGCCGCCCGCCAAAGTCCCGCCGTCAGGTTACCGTTCCGCGGTCGAAAGACCGCGGCGGTAATTCTGACTTTCCCGCTGGGCTGGCGGGCGGTCTCCTTCAGACCGCCAGCCAGCCCAGCGGGAAAGAGGCTTCCACGATGAAGCCGGCTCGGAATCGAGCCGGCGGAGTGGAAGCTGTGCGACGGGTGCAGTTGCACCCGTCGCGTATTTCACTGTCTGCGCAGCAGACAGTGAAATACATTTAGGGGCCCTCTTACGGGGGCCCCTGCAATGCCCATGCCAGTGGCATGGGCACTGCAGGGGCCCCCAGGGGCCCCGCGACCCCCCCTACCGCCATCCGGATCTCGGCGGTCCGACCGCCGGGATCTGGATGGCGGTAGGGGGGGTCAGAATCCCCGCGGCGGTGCAGCAAGCTGCGCCGCCGCGGAGGATTCAATGGGGCCGCGGTACACTGGCGGGACCCCGCCAGTGGTGCCGGTCCGACCGCGGCTTTACCGCCGCGGTCGGAATCCCCATTGAAGCACCGCCGGCTTGTCGGCGGTGCTCCCGCGGTCCTCCGCCCTGGCGGTCAAAGACCGCCAGGGTCAGAATGAGGGCCTAAGAATCTAAACCTTCAAACCTTACAGCTAACAACATTGTAGCTTTTTTTAAATGTTGTAGTGGGAATGTCAACTATTGGTTGACCCTAATACTACCTCAGCCTTGCATTCTTCACATAGCAAAATGTATCTCTTCCCCACTACATGTACCATAATCCCCATTAATGAGCTTTCAAACTTTTTAATTTTACTTTAATAACATGCAAAACATGTGCTTAGTTTATAGTGTTTGAATCAGTTAATGACACTTGCACTGTGCTAGTACACACATTGTAGTCTCCCTGTCCGATCCAACTTGCAAGACTCTTGCGGCAACAACAACTCCTGGAACAGCCACTCAGTAACTTTCTATGCAACTCTCATGAGAGTCTTGTGGGATCGTATGAGTACACACAACAAAAGTCACCAGCAGACGCATATACTTGCTCTTGAGAGACTCATGGAGGATCGTAGCAGAATTTCAAACTCATCCAATAGTAAAATTCATACTTTAACTGTGAATCATATAAACAGCAGTTGCTCAGAACCTAGCCTATTTTCTGTCATGAATCTATCAATAGAATGTGTACATTTACCTCCCTCCCATTTTTTGTCCTCTCATGTATGTCTAGGTTCTTTCTGAATATTACTCCTTCTCCTGAGCACTTCTGTCATGACTGACATCCCCATTCTGTTGCACGGTTCGCCTCTGGGGTTTGGGACACAGCTTCATCCTCTGGGGTAAAGAATAAGCCATTAATTGTGGTATTGACAAAAATCTTGAATTTCCAAACTTGGACATTATTTGTATTGGCCACAGAGGTATGAAGTGACATCAGTTGTTACCAATGGTTGAGAGCATTTTAGATTGTGTGCAGTCATAGCTTATAATAGTGCACTGTGGTGGCAATGACCTAGGCACAAACAGAGGTCTTTTCACAATTAATGTTCTCTTTCCTCACACAACCTTTGTATCTTATAATAAATGTCAAATGCGAAAATGGCAATGATTAAAACAGTTTTGTCCTAAGATTGAGAAGTCCCAGAAGCATGTTAATAAAACAATTTCCACTTTTCTTCATGACCATGAAAGGCGTTCTATTTGACACACAATATCTGCATTTTATGCCGAACATCTATAGGCAAGATGGAGTACATTTTATTGCAAAAGGAAACAGAATCTTCCTTAATAACATTCAGGAATGCATCCACTTCCACATGTGGCATATATAACTCATGCACTAAGGTAACTATAACTCGTGACACTGCCTTCCCGCCATGCACAGTTTTCTCATCAATAATTTAATTGTAAATGTTGCAGTGATATTATTAATAATGCCATAGAAGTTGTCATGAGTGATGAGTTATAGTTACCTTAGGGCACAAGTTATAGTTATGTGAGATTGCTATAACTTGTGAAATTCTGTCTTTCTGTCTGAGTTTGAAATGTTGCATTGTTACTGAACATTTCACCTAACTATGAAGTAACTTTCACCTTTGTTTTTTAAGTGAATTTCTAGGATTTTTTTTAAACATTAGTAATGATTTATTACCATATGTAATCCAACCCCTTCAGCGCTGTGTGGTGGGTGGTTGGCCTATAGCCAGGCCCTGCTTCCAACTCCCTGTAGGCAGCCAACCCAAAATTAACCATGGCTTCAGCTGTGGCCCCAATCAACGTGCCTTAACAGGCCCTGGGGATCCTATTCCCTGTGCACGGTTTGCAGAAAAAAAAGGGGAGTGGTATTTGAGCCCCCTAATCCCCAGTAACCCCAACAGGGAGGTGGGTGTGCAGAGTCCACCCTAGCCTTCTTGTGCCCCAGGGCCAGATTTCATGGGGAAGAGGGAGTGCCCTCTCTCCCCGAGCCTTAATAGGCCACAGGGACCTCATCAGTGGAACTAAATACAATAAAAAAGGGGAGGGAGTCCATGTGGTCCTCTACCCAAGCCTTACTAGTCCACGGGGATCACACCCCCAGGGCCAAATATAGTAAAATAGGGGGGGGTGTGGACCCCTTCCCAAGCCTATTTTGGTTTTGGGGCCCCAATCCCTGGGGCCTCCAGTAATTACAGGTGGGTGCCCCTGTGCCCATTGAGGGTACCAACTAACATGTTGGTGGCCATGTCGGGAATCCCAGGGCCCCCGCAGCCCCAGCCTGCATGGCTTCAACACAGGGGGAGCAGCTATCCATGCTTGCTCCCACTGGGTGAGAGCAATATGTGTTCTGTTTCCCTGCCGTGGGCACTGAAACAGAACATAAGTCTACTCCCCAGTGGCAAAAGCATTTTTAAATCTCCTGCCAGAGGGGAGCAGGCTTCCATGTTTTCTCCTGTTTGGTGAGAAATTTAAAAATGCTCTGGCCATACAGGAGCAAAGATATGTTTCCTTGACGGGGGTAGTTCGGGAATGGAAACTACTGTGTCCCGGAGTAAGCCACCTGGCCTTTTTAGTTTTGGGGAGGTGCCCACATGGCCCCATCTCCTTTTTAATGTATTTTGGCCTAAGGATAGGGTCCAAAGGGCCTAATTAGGCTCTAGGAGGGGGGCTATGTGCCCCCACCCTTCTATTTTGCCTTGCGCCCCAGGGGGTGGGGTCCCTGGGGTCTCTCAGACTCACCTTCCTGAGCCCTAGCCCACCAATGAGTATTTTAAGGAAACAAGTGCAAGGCCTGTGCTCGTGTTTTTTTGTTTTTAAATGATGCTGCAGGTTCACAGATTCTCCATGGATATGCCGCAAGTTTTAAAAAAAAAATGTTATTGGTGCCACGTAGTGGCCAGGGTATCCCTACCCTGCTCACTTATGTTTTTTTTTGCTTTTTTCTTAGGACTTTTTTCTTAGGACTCAGGGCTCAGTCCTGAGTTCTAAAATAGCTGCTACCACTTTCTGGTTGACGTGGTGGCAGCCAATCAGACCTTAGCTTGGGATCTGTCAGATCTTCTAATATTTCCTTAGAAGTCCCCAAGTTCTATAATGACTGCCTGCAACATTTTTTTGTCAGAATGCAGCACTGGTGCAATGTGGACAAAACAAGAAAAAATCAAATATTTCTCCTCATTACACCAGCCTAAGTGAGGTATAGAATTTCCATCAAAATACAAAGTAACGCAAGGTTGCTCACTGCACTGTGTTACATCATTTATGGTTATGAACCAATACAAAATTTGACTTTTCTTGATTTGTAAATACAAACCTCATTTTTGTATCTGGTCTACGTTTAAATAGTAATGCAAGCCTGAGGCAAAATCTTTGTAAACGTGGCACAAATCTATTGTTATATGTATTTGATTTCGCTTTCACTTATAACAATAAAGCTTAACTCTTATTGTTAGGGATAGACTGCTATAGCAGACTATAATGATAGAGTAACAATCAGACAGACATGACAATCAACATTACATGTCTATTTTTTTCATAATTGTTTTTATTTTTGTATTCATCCGAATAAACATAAGACAACATAGAAAATTTCCCATTCAAGGAAAGGAATATTTCACACACGCTGTGTACAATAAGTAAGGAATGTTTAGCAAGAGCAACACTTTACAGATCATATACAGCTACACATATTACATGCAGCAATTTGTTTTCATGTCTATACTGAATTATGAAAAGGAGAGGGCCAGGGGCCTCCATATTTTTCAATGCTTACTCGAGCACCCTCTCTATTTATAAATTTCCTTTTCAGCCCCTTCACAATGGTTCATTCCTCTGAACCTCACAATGATACATAGGGACAGGGGGCTCCACCACCGTCCAGTATCTAGCAACATCTTGTTTAGCCACCAGGAATCCTATACCTGACACCCTTATCTGACTCGGTGAATCTGTTCTACTTTCCATTATCTCTAGAAGTGCCACCTCAGGATTCAGGGTTGTAGGGGTCTGTAAGGTGGTAGTTAATGACCCCACCACATATAAAATTACCCTCCAGAGTTACCACAGCAAGAGCATTCAGATGACCTGGTTCTGGCTTGCCCACGGAGGTCCTCTTCCTACCTCGGGTTCAGAAAACACAGGCAAGCAGGTGAGACATCATCAATATTCTCATCTTCAGAGGTCGACTAAATCTTTGTGACTTGATGACGGATGTAGGAGTCAGATTCATACAATCACAACTCATTGCCATTGAACCATAAACAAATCTAAATACCATGAACAATTTAGACTCCAATCATAATTCCAATCTGAAAAAGTTTCAAAGTTTTATTATAATCCCAAAATCAATGTCTCGTGAATGGTGTGCAAAACAAAGTTAAAAACATACATTAATTCAAGGCCTGTCCAAAGCATCTGAAAAGTTTTAACCTACTAAACAACAATACTGTTAAACACTCCATGAGAATGACATAAATCAGCAAACCAACAATAGGCACGTTAATTTCAAAGCAACAGATGGTGACATCAGTAAATCATCAAAATACAATTTTAACAATAACATTTTAGGACTGGGCCATCCTTACCCCTACCACGGATTGGGACTTGCATGTGTGGGAAAGGGCTAACACATGCGGGCAAAAGCAAATGAAAGACAAACATAATTTAGAAAGATCGTCTAAACTAGGGCAACTCACTATAAAAATATGCTGGTGTAAATGACTAAGCTGAAAAAGAAAATAAGAAACCACATTTAGTTATCCCTCTCCTTATGGGACAGCAGACAGAATGATTCTCCAGCAGTGACGTTCAATTTGTTCTGGCAGCAGTTGACAGCAGCATCAGGATGGTGCAGAACACGGCCTGCACATAAGACAAATCAGCAGTTCAGAATTAGTTTGGCTTATGAGTACTGAACAGCATAACAAATTAGGAAATTAAAACTATAATGAGAAACTCATCAGGGAACTTAGATAAAGGAATGTGGCATGAGCTAACAGAATCCAAGATAGACTAATAGGACCTGAACCCATCTATAACTAACTCAAGGGAGATCTCAAGTTGAACTAACTTCAATTTCAAGGTGTTTCACTAATTCAAATATGCACATTTCATTAATTGGTCCTTCAGGTGGGCATACTCTGTGTGTCAGATTCAGCATCCAATAGCCGTCATTGGTGCCACCAAGTTTGAAACTTTTTCAAAATCTTCTCAGCCAATGTGCATTGTCATCTTCCTGACTTCATATCTTTCTGCCAAATATTACATTTTCTAATAGTTTGTTACATTAGGAACCCCTCTCATGGCACACAATAAACTACTAATATTCTTTCACATGAGAACTACAAGTTTCCTGTCTTGTTCTACAGCTAGAACAAATACTGCAACATTATTTGCGAGGAACATGCTCTTCTGCATGCAATACTACAGAACATTCAACATGACTTTTGCAGCAGAGGAAAATAATTCAGGTTAAAGGGAACTGAATAAACAAGCAATTTTCTTCTACTGCTGAAAAATTGAACTTCAGGCCTAGTTCAGCTAAGAAAGCCTAAATTCACATTAATACAATTAACATATTTATAAAACCTATTGCGCACCTTACAATTAATCACATATGCAAAGCAAATTATTTTATTGCAAACATTATCTATGACATCCTAAACAATTTAAACATGCATTTATTTTTCTGAACATGTTAAGGGAATCCATTTAATCAATATAAGTATGATTAATTCATCTAATAATATCTTAATTTCTGCTGTTTTTCTTCCTCAACATACTTTTATGTTAATTCCGATTAATAATTAATTCAATGATAAGTTCACAATGCTTTCATATTAAACGTGATGACAAAATACGAGTAGCAGCCACAGTAGTCCCCCACAATTCAAATGTGCACATTTACATTTCAATGTTAACTCTCTATTAGACTTTTAAACTGAAGATTGAGAAATTGCCATATGCTGACTTCTATGCCAATAATGTATTAGTAAAATCTGATCTCTATCAGTCCCTCCAATTATGGCAATCTATGCTGTCACAAAAGGGCCTTTCTCATTTACAATGAGACAAATCAAAACCTTGTAGTCTGAGAACGCTTAGGTCTAGGTCTCCGATAATCATCATTTCTCTTCATTGTTTGGTAATATCTCTTTCTCTTCATCTACAATTAGATTTCTTTCTTCCTCTGTTTATTCTTTTCTCCTTGTCTTGTCCAGAAATTGTAAGCCTTGTAAAATCAAAGGGCACAAATGATGCACACTGTCACAATCAATAAAGGTTTCAGGATCATTTTCACAAATCCATTTCCCAAGTTTCCAAACCAAGATCCTACCTTAGAGAAACCCTCACCTATTCTCTCCCAAGCATTTGTCTGTTCCAGGTCACTCAAGTCATGTTTCAAACTTGTCATATTAGATAGATACATTCTTATTTCCCTGATGTTGACAGGAATGTATGTGCAGCAGTGCTGTGACTTTAAAACTCGATAGACTCCACCTTCCCTAGCTAAAAGGTTGTCTAACGCAAACGGTTCTGAAGAACCATAAATCTCACCACAACTCCTTAAATATCTATTGGAAATTACCCTTTTTGCAGGGTTATCCCTAAACTTTTTGCCTCCTTCCACCTATTTTTTCTTACCTGCTTTTGTTGGCTTTAGTACTCTGGGCACTTTACCACTGCTAACCAGTGCTCAATTGTACATACTCTCTGTGTAAATTGTATAGTTGATAGGTTTATCCATGATTGGCATATTTGATTTACTAGTAAGCCCCTAGTTAACTGCACTAGAGGTGTCCTGTGCCTGTAAATCAAATGCTACTAGTGGGCCTCCAGCTCTGGTTGTGCCACCCCCAATAGTAGCACTGGAAAAATGGCTCAGACCTGCCACTGCAGTGTCTGTGTGTGCAGTTTTAAACTGCCAATTTGACTTGGCAAGTCTTCCCATTTGCCAGGCCTAAACCTTCCCGTTTTCTACATGTAAGGCCCCTAAGGTAGGCCCTAGGTAGCCTCATGGTCAGAGTGCAGTGAATGTTAAAGGTGGGACATGTACTGATGTGGGTTACAAGTCCTAACAGTGAAATACTGCTAAATTCAGTCTTCACTGTTGCAAGGCCTGTCTCTCTCATAGGTTAACATGGAGGCTGCCTTTAAATATTATTTAAGTGAAGATTCCCTTTGAGAGCAGCTAGAAATATGGAGTTTGGGGTCTCTATACTAACAATTTAAAAATACATCTTGTAGTGAAGTTGGTTTTTAGATTGTTATTTTTTTGAAAATGCCACTTTTCAAAAGTAGACATTTTCTTGCTTAAAGCATTCTGTCACTCTGCCTGTTTGTGTATTGCCTGTCTGGGTCAATTTGACAGTTGGGCTATTTGTAAATCACTTCTAGACAGACAAATGGGGCTCGGGTGTCACTGATGAGCCATCTGTGTTAGAGTGGAGGGAGGAATGGTCACTTACACCTGAATGGGCTGTGCCTGCCCTCACATACTACAGTCTTCAATCTCCCTGGTGTGTGTCAGCGGCCTGGCCTTGGCACGGCAGGAAGTTTTGAACAACAGAAACTTTCCTTTGAAGTTGCCTACTTCAAAGGCAGAAAGGAGTATAAGTAGTGGACCCAAAACCCTATACTTTAGATTTCTTCAAGATCACTCCTGGATTCAAGAGAAACCTCTGCCAAGGAGAAGAGCTGAAGAGCTGAGGAGAAGTGCTGCCCCTTCCTGTGACCGTGTTTTGTTGGGCTATCCTGCAGCTGCTGCTTCTGCCTGTGAAAGGGGACAAAGAGTGGACTTTGTTGTGCATTCCTGCTTGTGAAAAATCTCCAAGGGCTTGAGTTGAGCTTGCCTCCTGTTTTGAAGTCTCAGGGCCATCAAAGACTTCCTCTGCTAACATCTGGACTCCCTGCTGAGGCTCCTGCCCTGCCAAGTGGTGTCCTATCCAGTCCCTGGCCACTTGACAGGTGAAGTTGGCAGAACAAGAGGTGAAAATCCACACACAAAACGCTGTGCGGGGACATTTATGACACACCATCTGCAACGCGGCTGATAAATGACACGTCGCTGGCTTCGCGTCTAAAATCGATGCTCCATCTACATCGAGGCTGGGAGATCAATGCAATGCAGCTGGAGAAATGACGCGCAACACCCGCTTGCTGATAATGACCCAAACCCCATGCATTGTGGTTTTCTAACTCCTTGCAACCGGATTTTCCCATGCATCGTCCCTGGGTGTCAAAGTCAACCTGACTTTGCACGGATCCGAGGTGCCCCGTCCAGAAATCGCCGCATCACTCTTTTGCGAGGGAGAAAAATGACGATTTGCTGACTGGAGAAGAAACGACACACGGCCTCCCTTGTGAGGAAGGAATCTATGCATTGCTGCCTTTTCTGACGTACCCTCACCCGTGGGGCTTTATTTTTAACACTAACCAGGTACTTTGTGCAAAATCAATGTTTCCATTGTTTTCTATGGAGTAAGACTCTTAGGCCCTCATTTTGACTTTGGCGGTCTACCGCCCACCATATTACGGGTACTGGTGGATTTCCACCACACTTTGGTGGAAATCAAGAAGTAGTTGTATTGGCCGGTGGAGGGGCATGGGTCGTTCCACCACTGGTCCAACCCCACCAGAAGGACACCGCGCACAGTATTATGTGCAATAATACGGCATGGCAGTGTCTTGATGGTGGGGCACTGCCGGAGGTGGAAACGCCCGTTCCCTGCTGGATGACCTCCTCCCTGGACCAGGTAAGTAGATCATCCGACAGGGGAAGTGGTTGGAGTGCAAGGGGTGTTGTGTGTGCATGTATGAGTGTGTGTTTGTCTGCGCATGTGTATGTGTATTTGGATGGGTGTGTGTATGCGTTTTTGGATGGGTGTGCGCATGCGTGGTTGAATGCGTGTATGAGTGCTGGAGTGAATGCGAGTATGGATGCATGTAAGTGAATGCGTGTATGTAAGTGTAGGTGAATGAGTGTATGCGTGGTGCGTGTGGGTGTCTGTGTGCGTGTGCATGTATGCGGGGAGAGGGGGTGGGAGATGGGGGGCGCTCTACCTGGAGGGGGGTGTTGTACCTAGAGGGGGGTGCTGCACCTGGAGGAGGGGCGGGGGTAGTGGGGTATTGTGCTTGCTGGGGAGGGTGGGGGAGTCATCTACCAGTGACAGGGAAGAAATTCCCTGTCACAGGTAGCCTTTCCGCCAGGGTTTTTGTGGCGGTGCTACCACCGTGGAAACCCTGGTGGAAAGGTCACTCTTAACACTGCCTGTGGTCTTCAATGGACCACCGGGTCAGAGATACACATCTCTGGCCCGGCAGGTCCAACCGCCCTAACTGTATGAGTGGAGATGTGGCGGGTTGGCAGAGGCCAACCCGCCACACTCATAATTTGGCAGTCTTCACCGCCAACCTGTTGGTGGTGAGACCGCCACCTTTGCGCCAGGGTCATAATGACTCCATTATTTTTAGAAAATTCATATTTTAACTTCTGTATGTTGGCTTTTTGTTGCTTTGGTCTTGATTGATTTAAATAAATATTACCTATTTTTCTAAACTGGTGTGGTGTCCACTTTGTAGTGTTTTCACTGTATTGCTGTGTGTGTTGTGTAGCAGGCTTGCCTGGCTTATAGTGGGTACCTGATGGTACTTACACCGTTTGCCAGGTCCAGTCATCCCTTATCAGTAGATTAGTAGTGTTCTAGCAGCTTAGGCTGATAGAGGTAGCTATAGCAGAGCAGCTTAGACTGAACTAGGAGACATGCAAAGCTTCTACTATACCACTTATGTCATTTAGCAGTATATCATAAGAATCACAATAGATTGTTACTAAAAATAAAGGTACTTTATTTTGGTGGCAATGTGCCACAAATATCTCAGAGGATATACTCCCTTAGAAGGTAAGTAAAATACATTAAATATACACACAAACCAAAATCAGGTAAGTAAACAGATAGAAAAGTAGTGCAAACACTGTTGAATACAATAGGATGCAATAGGCCTAGGGGCAACACAAACCATATACTAAGAAAGTGGAATGTGAACCACAAATGGACCCCAGGCCTAGTGTAGTGTGTAGAGAGTCGCTAGGAGTGTAAGAAAACACTAAGGGTGTCCAAGATACTGAGTAAAGGTATCCTACTTCCCCAAAAACACACTAAAGTCGTGATAGGAGATTCTGCGAGGACAACAACTGACTGCAAAGCACTGAAGACGGATTCCTGGGCCTGAGGACCTGTAAAGGAAGGGGACCAAGTCCAAGAGACGAAAGTGTCCGGGGGCAGGAGCCCACTAAACCCCGGATGAAGGTGCAAAAGGGCTTTCTCTGGGTGGAAGAAGCTGAAGATTCTGCAACAACTGAAGATACCAGGAACTTCTCCTTTGCACAGAAGATGTCCCACGGCATGCTGGAGGATGCAGAGTTGTTTCTTTACAGAAAAACTGTAAACAAGCCTTGCTAGCTGCAAAGGTTGCGATTGAAGAAAATGGGTGCTGTCTGGGCCCAGGAAGGACCATGAGGTCGCCCCTTGGAGGAGGAGACAGAGGGGGCACTCAGCAATACAGAGAGCCCATGCAAAAGCAGGCAGCACCCACAGAAGCACTTGAACAGGGGTTCAAGAAATCTGAGCACAGCAGTCGTCTCAACACTACAAAGGAGGGTCCCACGAAGCCGGTGGTCAACTCAGCGAGTTGAGCAATGCAGGATGGAGTCCTATGGACCTGGGCTATGCTGTGCATGAAGGATTCCTTGAAAGATTGCAGAGAAGCCCTAGCAGCTGCAGTTCACGCAGTAAACAGTATTACTGTCTGGCGTAGGGAGGCAAGGACTTACCTCCACCAAATTTGGAAAGATGGACCACTGGACTGTCAGGGTCACTTGGATCTAGCTCCTGTGTTCCAGGGACCACGCTCGTCAAGATGAGAGGGGACCCAGAGGACAGATGAAGCAGAAGTTTGGTGCCTGTGGTAGTAGGAGGAAGATTCTGTCGACCCACAGGAGCTTTCTTCTTGGTTTCCAGTGCAGGGTGAAGGCAGACAGCCCTCAGAGCATGCACCACCAGGAAACAGTCAAGAAAGCCGGCAGGATTAGGCGGTGTAATGTTGCTGGTAGTCGTCTTTCTACTTTGTTGCGGTTTTGCAGGCGTCCTGGAGCAGTCAGCGGTCGATCCTTGGCAGAAGTCAAAGATGGAGATGCAGAGGAACTTTTGCATTTGTTATCTGACTAGAAAACCACAGGAGAGACCCTAAATAGCCCTCAGAGGAGGATTGGCCACCTAACCAGGTAAGTACCAACCAGGAGGGGTGTCAGACGTCACCTGGTGGCACGGCCACTCAGAGGCCTCCATTGTGCCCTCACACCCCTGCATTCAAGATGACAGAGGTTTGGGACACACTGGAGGAACTCTGGGCACCACCCCTGGGGTGGTGATGGACAGGGGAATGGTCACTCCTCTTTCCTTTGTCCAGTTTCACCTCAGAGCAGGGGCTGGGGAATCCTTGAACCGGTGTAGACTGGCTTATGCAAGGAGGGCACCATCTGTGCCCATCAAAGCATTTCCAGAGGCTGGGGGAGGCTTCTCCTCCCCAGTCCTTAACACCTATTTCCAAATGGAGAGGGTGTAACACCCTCTCTCAGAGGAAATCCTTTGTTCTGTCTTCCTGGGACTGGGCTCCTCAGACCCCAGGAGGGCAGAAGCCTGTCTGTGGGTTGGCAGCAGCGGTAGCTGCAGTGAAATCCCAGGGAGAGCTAGTTTGGCAGTACCCTGGGTCCATGCTGGAGCCCCGGGGTAGCATGGGATTGCATGGGGATGGCACCCCAATACCAGATTTGGCATGGGGGGACAATTCCATGATCTTAGACATGCTACATAGCCATATACGGAGTTACCATTGTGAAGCTACATATAGGTATTGCCCTATATGTAGTGCACACGTGTAATGGTGTCTCCGCACTCACAAAGTCCGGGGAAATTGCCCTGAACTATGTGGGGGCACCTTGGCTAGTGCCAGGTGCCCTCACACTTAGTAATTTTGCACCTAACTTTCACTAAGTGAGGGTTAGACATATAGGTGACTTATAAGTTACTTAAGTGCAGTGTAAAATGGCTGTGAAATAACATGGATGTTATTTCACTCAGGCTGCAGTGGCAGTCCTGTGTAAGAATGGTATGAGCTCGCTATGGGTGGCAAAAGAAATGCTGCAGCCCATAGGGATCTCCTGGAACCCCAATACCCTGGGTACCTAGGTACCATATTATAGGGAATTACACGGGTGTTCCAGTGTGCCAATCAGAATTGGTACAAATGGTCACTAGCCTGCAGTGACAATTTTAAAGACAGAGAGAGCATAAGCACTGAGGTTCTGGTTAGCAGAGACTCAGTGACACAATAAAGGCACCACACAGGGAACACATTCAGGCCACAACCTATGAGCACTGGGGCCCTGGCTAGCAGGGTCCCAGTGAGACATATAAAACACACTGACAAATAGGGTTTTCACTATGAGCACTGGGGTCCTGGCTAGCAGGATCCCGGTGAGACAGTAAAAACACTATGAGATATACTCACAAACAGGGCAAAAGTGGGGGTAACAAGGCTGGAAAGAGGATACCTTCCTACATGTTGGTACAAATACTTTACACATTGCTTCTGAGTTAAGCCTGCCTGCTCACACCAAGCTAAATAAGGAGGTGAGTGGGGGTTAACCAGGTGTGTTTTTACTTTGCCCTGACTAGAGTGAGGGTTCTTGCTTGGACAGGGAGTAACCTGACCTCCAACCAAAGACCACATTTCTAACAATATCCATGAAGAACATTGCTGCTGAAAAATCAATTGAAATCTTATCAAGATGCAAGGTAGGCGTTCCCATGCAAAAAATGACTCTATGGCCTTAACGCCATATTTAGGGGTATATTTATACTCTGTGGCATATTTATACTCTGCGGCATATTTATACTCTGTTTGCGCCAAATTAGCGTCATTTTTCATACTCTAATTTGGTGCAAAACTAACTCCATATTTATACTTTGGTGCTAGACCCGTCTAGCACCAAGGCCCTGATTTATACTTTTTTTGCGCCTCATTAACGTCATTTTTTGACAAAAAAGTGTCACAAACGTACAAAATATTGGCCCTTATTTATACTTTTTGGGCAAAACTGAACTAACTCAGTTTTGCACCAAAAAGTTTAGCACCGGCTTACACCATTTCTGTGCACCAGCCGGGCACCATATTTATGGAATGGTGCAAGCCGGTGCAAAGGGGAGGCTAGAGTAATTTTTTTTTTACTTTAGTCAGGTGGGGCTGGCAGTATAGAAGAAGAGGGTTTAGCATCAAAAAATGACTTTAGGCAGGTTAGAGTAAAAAGGAATGACTTTAACCAGATTAGCGTCATTTTATGGTGCTAAACCTACCATGCCACATGACTCCTGCCTTAGAAAAGGCAGGAGTAATGCCCACCACCCCATTGGCCAGCACAGAGGACAAGGGTCCACTGGGCATGGCCATTGCACCCTATGCCATGTATGGGGGCCCATTTCGGGGCCCCCTATGGCACTTTCAAAAATAAAATGCAATCTTACATGTACTTACCAGGGATGGGTCCCCCATCTGCAGCAGTCATTCTGACCGCAGGCTTTAAAAAATGGGGCAAAGCAAGCTTTGCCCCATTTTTTGACCCCTCCACCCTCCCTTGCACCATTTTTGCATGGGAGTATAAATATGGCATTAAGGCCATAGAGTCATTTTTTGCAAGGGGAACACCTACCTTGCATCTTATTAAGGCAAGGTAGGCGTCCACTTCCAAGAAATGACTTTAACTCCACAAATGTGGCACTAGATGGGTCTAGCACCAAAGTATAAATATGGAGTTAGTTTTGCACCGAATTAGAGTGAAAAAAAAGATGCTAATTCAGTGCAAACAGAGTATAAATATGCCCCTTAGCGTAAACAAAATTCGCTAATCTGGTTAGAGTAATTTATTTTGACTCTATCCTGCCTAACGTCATTTTTTTTTACGCTAGCCTACCCTTTGCACCGGCTTGCACCATTCCATAAATATGGTGCCCAGCTGGTAATAAAAAGTGGTGCAAGCCGGTGTATAAATAAGGCCCTAAGTCTGTCACTCCCTGGTGACTTGTCAATTTTGTCCACTTGATAAATTTTAGTAAAGACTACTCCTAAATAGCATGAGCCACACCTTTTCGGTAACTTGTAATAAGCATTCTTACCACAGATGTAATATACACCAGGTACAGTGGAGTCTTGTCCATTCAGCATAAAATCCCATACACTCTTAATCAAAAACACGTGCATTCACTCCTTCCTACAAACTTATTGTCAGCTTTTGACCAAGGTTTATAAATAGAAAGCTTCCCTATATGTTACCAATCTAAAGCTAAGTGCCCTAGTGTATCCAGTGTGTTATGAAGTGTTTTCCTTCTGGAAACTATACCCTTGTCTGTTTTGTCTTTCATTGTTTCTCTTCTGTCACCAACTTGATTAATAAACTCCTTTTCTACTAGTGTAAGAAGACATGTTAAGTTTAGTCCTGTGTGCATACGCTGTGCCAAATGTCAGTGTTGGTTTAAAGAATCCACCTATGTCTATGTTCTTAACCTTTGCGATATTGCTAAAATGCTTATTAATGGGAACGAAAGAGAAAACTAAGTCACAGTTAAAATACAAAAACTGAAAGTATTCTTGATTGTAAAAATGTGTAAATAATAAACCACAACTAATACTAGTCAAAGGCAAACTATGATAAGTGATCCCTTCTTGTGCTGGTGAAGGAATGTGTGCACACATAACAATCACGCACTTTCATTGCAACCACATACTCACACAGCAAGCTGTAATATGCACTGGAAGATAAATCTCCCTTTGTGACCTCTAAATGATGCAATCCCTCGTCTTTATAAAACATGTTGTCAATCTTTGCACTGGAATTGTTGTGCTTTGAATATCTCCTCTCATTGAACACTAATTGCCGCAATCAATAAAATGCACGCGATCATGCAAACTTCAATCAAACCAATGCACATATATTTACATTTACTGTGTTTACCCTGTTCTGGGTGCACAGCTTTCAAAGAATCAGAGAAAAAAAACAAAAGAAAAAGAAAAATATAAAATGGCAAAAACAAGCAAAAATCAAAAATGTTTTTCAAAGTCTCTTTACACTATCTACAGCAGCTCTTGATCTTCAATAATTTTCCCAATTCAGCCAAAATGTTGTCAAAAATAGTTCAAATGTTCATTTTCAATAGAACACAGTTTGTGGAACACTTATAGTTATTTCCAGAGTGTAATGTATTTGTTGATCAATTGACAAGATTATTTCAAAGCTCAGTTTGAATGCAATTTCAAGTTCCAAAAGGTGTAGCTGAATTCTCACGGTCAAAACAAGAGGCCATAAACTCACTCTCCCATTCGTTGTGACAAGATTAATTCAGGCGAAGAGTATCTGCGACTTGGCACTCTTTTTCTTTTAGTTCTCCTTACAGCACCATCTTCATCTTCACTTTGATTTGACTCTTCAACTGCTTCTGTTATTGTTGGGAGTTTGTCAGCACCCAGTTCTTGTGCAGCTGCAGGCCATTTGTCTCTTTTCATAGTTCTCTTTTCAGATGTAACTGCATTCACAACATTTGCTGTGCTGGCAGGAGTCGATTGACTTTGACTTTGCTTTCCTGCACCTTTGTCTGCATTCAGGCTACTTGCACATTCACCACTTTGTTTTCTGCTTCAGCCACTTTCTCAGTCCTCACAGCTTCGTCAAGCTGAACCTCTCCTGCATCAGTATCTGCTCTAGCAAGATCAGACTGTGTTTTCAAGAGTACTCAGGACTTTGCATGCGTGGTTTGCGTGAATCCAGTTTGGAAGACCAGTACACTTCACAGCTGTTGTAATCACCAGGATAACTTGAAATGCTCCTTTCTGTCTTGGCTCTAGGCAAGTTTCTTCATCTGTTTTTTAACTAGGATCCAGTTGCCAGCCTACAGGCTGTGACTCTGTTCTGGAGCTGGTTGAACTTACTGCTCCAACCTGATGAGACAAAGAGCGAACCACATCAGCCAGACCTTTCCAAAAATCCATTGCTAAGTCACCTGTTATGTTCACAAGTGCATTTGTAGGTACTGCTGGTAATCTCATTGCAAGGCCTAATAAATTCTTGTGGGGAAACAGTCATGTCTTCCTATCAGGAGTGCTACACTTGTTCATCAGGGCAAGTAGCAATGCATCAGGCCATTTCAACACTGTAGAGGCACAAACCTTTACGAATCAAGCTTTCAGTGTTCCTTTCATTTGTTCCACCAATCCAGATGCATCTAGTCTGTAACTACAGTGCAATTTTTGCTCAATATTCAGTGCTTCACAGAACAACTTTATGATTTCATTATTAAAATTAGTTCCTCAATCTGATTCCAACTCCCTGAGCAGCAGCCTGGCTACATTGAGACTATCATTACTACGTGTTAGATAAGCCTCAATCTAATCAGAGAATAAACACACAACTAATACATACTTCAACCCATTGCAGGCTGGCATTGCAATGAAATCAAGTTGTATTCTGTTAAATGAACCTCCCAATCTGCCTATGTAGCTCAAATTAACCACTGTGCATTTATCTACATTCATTTGTTGGCATGTTACACATCTGTGACCAATTGCTTCTGTAATCAATCTAACTCTGAGATTATACCATGTCTGTTTGAATTTGCAAATCATTGCATCTCTACCAAGATGCACCTGACCATGATAATATCTTGCCAGTGAGTTCAGCAAACAATCTGGCAACACAACCTTCCCATCATTTGAACTCCAGACATCATCTTCCTCCCTTTGAGCACAACCTGATTTTATCCCACCTCTGTGTTCTTCCTCTGTTGCCTCTTCCTGAAATGTGCTAATCTCACCCCAGGTATCAACCACCGACATCAAGAAACTTTAATTTGTCTGACCGGTGTCATTTCCACCCTCCACTCTTCATTAAAAGTGACACAATGGAGCTCACAATATCTGGCAATTTGGTCAGCATAGGCATTACCCATTGATACATAGTCATTTGATCTTAAATGAGCGGTACATTTTACAACTGCAAACTTCTCAGGTAACTGCTAAACATCTAATAAATTGTGAACTCTTTCACCATTTCGGTCGGTGATCGTGATGAGGTCATAAAACATTGCTGGTGCCATAACTGCCCAAAGTAACACTAAGGGGGTCATTCTGACCCTGGCGGTCATGGACCGCCAGGGCCAATGACCGCGGAAGCACCGCCAACAGGCTGGCGGTGCTTTCGGGGGCATTCTGACTGCGGCGGTAAAGCCGCGGTCAGAAAAGGGAAGCCGGCGGTTTCCCGCCGGCTTCCCGCTGCCCCAGGGAATCCTCCACGGCGGCGCTGCAAGCAGCGCCGCCATGGGGATTCAGACCCCCTTCCCGCCAGCCTGGTTCTGGCGGTTCTCACCGCCAGAACCTGGCTGGCGGGAACAGGTGTCATGGGCCCCCTGGGGGCCCCTGCAGTGCCCATGCCACTGGCATGGGCACTGCAGGGGCCCCCTAACAGGGCCCCACATTGATTTTAAGTGTCTGCGTGGCAGACACTGAAAATCGCGATGGGTGCAACTGCACCCGTCGCACACCAGCAACTCCGCCGGCTCCATTCGGAGCCGGCTTCCTCGTTGCTGGTGCTTTCCCACTGGGCGGGCGGGCGGCCTTTTGGAGGTCGCCCGCCAGCCCAGCGGGAAAGTCAGAATGACCGCCGCGGTCTTTTGACCGCGGTACGGTCTTCTGGCGGTTCCCGCCAGGCCGGCGGCTTCCGCCGCCGGATTGGGTCAGAATGACCCCCTAAATCCTTATTGACTATCTGTGAATATTGTCACTTTGAGCTGCTCAGACATGCAGCATGCCTTTGTAAGAACAACCAATTCAGCTACATGGGTAGAAATGACTCCTTGAAGCCATGAAGCTTCAACTACTCCTGAGAGTGTGCAACCTGCAGCACCCACTCTCAGAGTACCTTCACTGTATCTGAAACAGGAGCCATAACAAATAAAACGTGATCATATTCTTCTAAAGGAGTATCCTGAATATCAGGTCTGGGTTTGGTGCACAGTTCTGTAACATTGAGGCAGTCATGTTCCACTTCATTAACACCATGTGAATCATTAACATTAACAGGCAGAAATGTAGCTAGGTTCAGAATGGCATATCTCTTGACCACAACATTTAGGGACCCAGGAATCAATAACTCATAAGAGGTGAGACAAGCACTAGTCAAGTACTGGGTTTTGGATCTGGTCAAAAGTATTTCAACTGAGTGTGAGACAAAGACAGTAAAGGGGTGTCCTATCACAATGTCTTCACATTGCCCTATGCTCACACTAGCAGATGCCATGGCTTTCAAACAGCCAGTCAAAGAAGCAGCTACAGGATCTAATGTGGCAGAAAAATAAGCCATAGGTCCGTTCGTTCCTCCATGTAACTGCGTCAAACCAGAAAGAGCACATCCATCACGTTCATGGCAGAACAATGAAATCTTTTTGTATAGCCAGGCATTCCCAAAGGTGGAGCTCTGCACAAACTCTCAACTCAGTGGAAGCTGTCATGCACTTTTCACTAAAGGGGTCTGGATCTGTAACTTCTTTGTGTGTTAACTTCTGCAATGGCTTGGAAATTACTGAAAAATTGGGGATCCATTGGTGTCAGTAACTCACCATTCCCAAAAGCATTCTGACAACTCTCAGCGTAACTGGGGGATTCAATTGTATAATAGCTGCAATGCTCTCTCAGGACACTTTCTTTGCACTTTTCTCAACCTGGTGACCCAAATATTTTACTTACTTCCGACAATTCTATAATTTTGTAGGGGAAGCCTTTTGATCATTTTCACCAAATGATTTAACAACTCTATGGTATCCTGACTGCACGTCTCTCGTGTATTGGATGTAACCATCAGGTCATCAATGCACTGCACTACGGCAGACTGAAATGGCATGTTCAAGGATTCTAGCGTTTTCTTAAAAGTCTGAATCTAAATGGATTGTGACTCTGAAAACCCCTGTGGAGTTCGGCATCACAAATACACACAGTTGCCAAATCTGAAGGAAAAGAGGAACTGACTGTCCTTGTGTAGGGGTACAGTAAAGAAAGCCTGTGACAAATCAATAACAGAAAAACATTATGCTTCACATAGAATCTGAAATTAAATTACTGCTGGATTGGGGACTATTGGACAGCAGGACAACACAATTTCATTCACTTTTCTCAAATCCTGAACTATGCAACATTTCCCACTTGGCTTTTGCAATCCCATAATTGGATGATTATATGGGCTGCTCATTACTTCTCTCAGAACTCCCTGCTCAACAAAGTCTGCAATTATCGGGGTAATTCCTTTAATCACTTCTGGGGTCATGTTATACTGTGGTGTTCTAGGATAAACTGCATCAGGCTTCACAGTTACTTTAACTTGTTCAACACCTCATATAAGTCCAATATCCTCACCAAAAAGATCCCAAACTCTCACAGTTACTGTGTCTTGTAATTCATCTGTCAGGGCTTTAACTGTCATAGCAGGAAACTATGTAATGAGAGGGCACATCTCATCAGTTTGACTGGAAGTCTCATCATTACTATTAGTCAGAATGTCTATGCCTTTATGTGTACAAATGATGGAACATTTTAATTTGCATAGCAAGTCTCTCCCAAGCAGACTCACAGGACTGGAATCACAAACTACAAATTTGTGCAAACCCTCAAAGGTTCCAATTTTAACTAGCATGGGCTCTGTAATGGAGTTTACTGAATGCTGGTTTGCTACTCCTACAACCTGAACTGTCCTTCATGAAAGTTCCTGCATGTCTGACAGTTGAACGGGTTGCTCCGGAGTCAACCAGAAATGAAACATCATGACCCATAACACTTGCATTCACACAGGGAACACGCTGATCTATCTCCTGTGAGGCAGCCAATACAAATTCTTCCTCTTCCAAACTCTCACTTATGTATTCTTCACTCGCTTCATCACCATTGAAATCAATCAATGGGTATTCTGTGATTAACTGATTTGCATTTGCATTTGCTCTTTGGTTCATGTTCTGCTGAGGAACTATTACCTGTTGCTGTGCTAACAGAGCTTGTAGAATTTACATTTCCTGTAGGACTTGAACCTGCTGTTGGGCAAACTGCATTTGCACTGCTCCAATAGGAACATTCACATTTTGATTTTGGGGCCTTTGAAATCTTTGATTGTGAAATTGACTGTTGTCACCATCTGTGCAAACCACCACCCTGCACCAAATTATATACATTACTATAGGGACACTCCCCTTTCCATTGTCCGACGATGTCGCACACATGAAAAGGCAGCATTTTCTTCATGTTTTGAATGTCAGCCACATTAACACTCGGATCTACTTGAATTCCATGACCTGAGTTGTCCTGTCAAACCTTTGCCAATCAATATCTTTAGGGTAAATTGGTTTTCAAAAACTTAATGACGTAATACTTTTTCATCACCTTTTCAGACGACGCACCTGTTACTGAATCTCTTGGCGGCTCTCGTGTTGGCCAATCAACACTCTCCTTCAACTCAACCCACAAGTCTGCTGAAACCACAATCTAAGAAAAAGTATTCAAATCTTCCCACAGGCACTTTGCAAGCTTGACAAATCTCTCAGTTCATTGGTACCACTCCATTGGTTTCTCCCTCAACTTTGGGAAATCATATGTAAAAGCTAGTATGTCACTTCTGCTCCAAGCAACATGGACAAAAGTCCCTCCCTTTCTTCTGATCTCTTTTCTTTACCCATTTGCTTTCCCATTTAACTAATGCTCCCCATGTTTGAATGCTCTGGAATAATTATTTATTGTGAATCTCCATTCTAGGTGACCTCAAGTTTGCAATGTCTCTTGAATAGAATTCTAATCTGTAACTCCTCTTTTATTGTTTGGATTTATTCATTTTGATTTCATTTTCTCTGCTAAATGAGTTAGTTTCTCATAAACCTGTCCTGCTCGATGAGTGATATCTTTACACATGAAGCGCAACTCGTATTGTGCTCCCTAAATCATTTAATTTAATTCTAATTTCAGTCTTGCCACGTTCAATGATTTCTCCCCTCTGGTGTGTTCCTGCAGCTGAAGTTTCACTTAAATTTTCTAACCATTCAGACAATTGTTGGACTGTCAATCCTTGTAAACTAATATTATTACCATTGTGTCGGGGCATAGGCTGTGGAACATTGCATGGAGCTCTCATAGCCTGTTCTTGAGTCATCACAGATGAGCCTGTAGTGCATGGGAGACATGTCACATCAATCAGTGGACCGACTGTATCATGTGTCTGATTCGAACCAAAATAATTCATAGGGGTCATAACTGGCACCATAGTGCTCAATCTCTCCATTTCTGCGTTCAATCCAAAATGTGAATTCTTTGCTTGTACCAGATTTGGAATATGGGTACCACTCTCATTATTACCCTGGGTGTACAACGGAACAACCGGACCTATTGTTACAGGAACTGTTAAAGCATCTGGTCCTGACTAATTTGTTTGACTTGGTGGAAACATTAATCCTTTACCTTGGCCAATCAATACTGCACCAAAAGCCTGACTTATCTGATTTGGGGCAACATTCTGCAGTGTCGTTACTGGGGAAGACATAGGCAGTGTCTGTCTCTGGTTCATTATTTGTGCAGACGTCCTCACACTAGGGGTGGGGAGGTGGACTCAAATTGAGCCTTTCCCACACTCTGTGGCATAGCTGAAACTGTGATATTCTGGGCTGCATTAACATCAGGAACTGTCGGATAATCCGCTGGCATCTGTGCAACATTAGCAATAGGCACATTTGGAATTATATGACTCCGATTTTGTACATCTAGAGCTGTGGCAAAACTTGCCACCACATTCTGATTTGCTGGGGGCACCGCATTATACGGTGGAGAACGATTCTGCAACAACTGCGTTATAAATTCATCCTCTGAATCACTCTTGGTGTCTGCTACCTTTTATTTTCACCTAACGTCTGTTCTGGATCTTCTTCAGATTTCTTTTTGGCTTTAAATTCAATCAATCAATCAATCATGGTATTTGTAGAGCGTGCTACTCACCCGTGAGGGTCTCAAGGCGCTGGGGGGGGTCACTGCTGCTCGAAGAGCCAGGTCTTGAGGCGCTTCCTGAAGGCGAGGTGGTCCTGGGTGGTCCTGAGGTGGGCAGGGAGGGAGTTCCACTACTTGGCTGCCAGGTTGGCAGAAAGATTGCCCTCCAGCGTTGGTTCGGCGGATGCGAGGGACGGCGGCGAAGGCGAGGTTGGTGGAGCGAAGTTGACGGGTGGGCGTGTAGAAGGCGAGGAGATTGTTGAGGTATTCGGGGCCTTTGTTGTGGAGGGCTTTGTGTGCGTGGGTGAGGAGCCTGAAGGTGATTCTTTTGTTGACGGGTAGCCAGTGCAGGTGTTTCAGGTGGGCGGAGATGTGGCTGTGGCGGGGTGCGTCGAGGATGAGGCGTGCAGAAGCGTTTTGTATGCACTGAAGACGTTTCTGAAGTTTTGCAGTGGTTCCTGCGTATAGGGTGTTTCCGTAGTCCAGGCGACTTGTGACGAGGGCGTGGGTCATGGTTTTTCTGGTGTCTGCGGGGATCCAGCGGAAGATCTTTCGGAGCATGCGGAGTGTGTGGAAGAAAGAGGACGAAACGGTGTTGAC
Organism: Pleurodeles waltl; assembly: GCF_031143425.1. Lineage (NCBI taxonomy): Eukaryota > Metazoa > Chordata > Amphibia > Caudata > Salamandridae > Pleurodeles > Pleurodeles waltl. The sequence continues at coordinate 726,690,087 of NC_090444.1, forward strand.
TTGCTTGGTCATGGTGAGAAGGGGGTCCAGGATGAATCCGAGGTTGCGTGCGTGGTCTGAAGGGGTTGGTGCGGTGCCCAGGGCCGTGGGCCACCAAGAGTCGTCCCAGGGAGACGGGGAATTTCCGAGGATGAGGACTTCCATCTTGTCTGAGTTCAGCTTCAGGCGGCTGAGCTTCATCAAATCTGCGACGTCTTTCATTCCATCCTGTAGGTTGGCTTTGGCGGTGGCTGGGTCTTTGGTGAGGGAGAGTATCAGCTGGGTGTCGTCGGCGTAGGAGATGATGTTGATGTTGTGTTTGCGAGCGATGTCGGTGATGGGGCTCATGTAGACATTGAAGAGCGTAGGGCTGAGCGAGGAGCCTTGTGGGACGCCGCAGATGATCTCGGTGGGTTCCGAGCGGAAGGGCGGGAGGTAGATTCTTTGGGATCAGTCCTAGAGGAAAGAGATGATCCAGTCCAGGGCCTGTCCTTGTATACCGATGGAGCGGAGGCAGGTTATTAGGGTGCGGTGGCAGACGGTGTCGAAGGCAGCTGAGAGGTCAAGGAGGATGAGGGCGGTTGTTTCTCCGTTGTCCAGCAGGGTTCGGATGTCGTCGGTGACTGCGATGAGGGCGGTTTCCGTGCTGTGGTTGGCTCGAAGGCCGGACTGGGAGGGGTCGAGCAGGTTGTTGTCTTCGAGGAAGTTGGTCATTTGCTTGTTGACGGCCTTCTCGATGACCTTAGCCAGGAAGGGGAGGAGCAAGATGGGGCGGAAGTTCTTCAGGTCGTTGGGGTCTGCCGTAGGTTTTTTCAGGAGAGCATTGACTTCCGCGTGTTTCCAGCTCTCGGGGAAGGTGGCAGATGTAAACAAGCTGTTGATGATGCTCTGGAGATAGGGGGCGATGATGGCGTCGGCTTTGTTGAAGATGTGATGTGGGCACGGGTCCGAGGGGGCGCCGAAGTGGATAGTGTTCATGGTTGTTCTAGTCTCTTCGGTGCTGATGGGTGTCCAGGCGTTGAGGGTGATGGTTGGGGCTGTGAGTTCCGTGGTGATCGGCAGGATCTGTGGTCCGAAGCTGTTGTGTAGGTCGGTGATCTTTCGATGGAAGAAGGTAGCGAGGGAAATTTAACACCCCTATCACCTTCCTGTGGAATTGCTGGGGAAAACCTCACTGCATGTAATGTATCTGCTCTTCACATTCTCTGCTCCTCATCCCATCTAGCTTTCACTAATGTCTTTTCTGCTTTCCTCATTCTCCTTTTGAATTCTTGATCATCTTTCTGCTGTGCAGTTAATTCCCAAATAGCAAGTGCTTCAAACTGTGCAGGTCTCGGAAGGGGTTTTGATTCATACAACACCCTCCTCAGATTCTCAAATATTCTTAAAATAAAAGTTCCATGACAAGGAAAAGCTAATGCGCCTTCCTTCTCAGGTATTTTACAGCATTGATTTACCCAAAGACATGCTGAAACAACTCTTTCTTCCATGACCTCAAATACTGGTGTACCTTCAGGTGGAGTAGGTTCACCCTCCCTAACTGGTAAAAAGCATCTCCTCTCAAAGAAAGCTTTGAAAATGTCATTCTTACACAATTCTAATTCACAAAAAAATGCCATGAAACCAGGAAGTAAATTTCAATCCCACAATTCATTTCAGGAGCTGTCCTCGACCTATAGCAGTGCAGTCTTGTCCACAAATCTGTGTGCTGCTTTTCTCACCAACCGACCTATCCCAATGTGGACCAAATGACATCACCCTCGCTTTCACTTGGCAGCAGCAACTCACTTCAGAGCTGTCTAATGCACTTTCCATGCAAAACCTGAATACAATATTACAAACACAAAACCCAAAACCTTTCTGCTCACTACGGGTAGGACTCAAATGCTTTGAAAGCTGTACAGAACTTTCGACTGTGGTCTTTCACACAAACAGCTAATCTTGTGGCTGTGGCTTTCTCACATGCGAAAATAAGATTCGACCAACAAATCTCACTCTGTTTGATGTGGATTCTCCCTGTGCACTCAAGTTTCACCTATTACTAACCAACAACTCACTCACAATCAAGGGAAGTCTAAGTGTGTTGCTGACAGTGCTCAATCCACCAACACCCCACTGAAGACAATAAATTAACCAAGTGTCTCCATATACTTTTACAATACTACTCCGGAGCCTTAGACCACGCAGGACCTGCTAACAACAACAACCCCGTTGGCAATTTATTAGCAAAACTGTCAGTATTCACTTGGAGTACGGAAACTCCCTTCTTAATTACCTGGAGTACTCAAACTCCCTACTCCCTTCATACATCACACTTCACCTCGATTTAGCCAAAGCGTTGCAAGCATGAACCCTACTCAGAACACATACTGTACACTTGTAACTCAAAGATGGAATTTCATCAACCCTTATACAACACCAAAACAACTCATAATCTGGGCAGACTGTGACTCTACTCCTCACAAGTACTCTACTCGTCCACAGAGGTCCTCCTCCCGCCTCAGGGTCAGAAACCACAGGTGCACGTGTGAGACACCATCCCTATTCTCACCTTCAGAGGTTGACTAAATCTTTTGACTTGGTGACTGTAACAGAGTTACTGTGCATGTGGACAACACCGCGGGTTGGGGCTGAAAATCACGTACGCCGGGGGCACTACAGAATGGGAATGGAAATGGAGTACCTGCGCAAACCTGGATATCCGGGTTTCAGAAACGCCACGGGAGTCGGCAAAAACGGAGGATGAAGAAAACGCCGAGGGAGAGATCACTGAGGACAAGAGACCTTCAAGAGAAGAGCCCTTGGAGAGCGGAACAGAGGAGAATGGGACAGCGAACAGAGGAGATATCGGAGAGAAGGCGGCCATTGGGACGGAGGAGAGACGATCCGTGAAGGAGAACAAGACAACCCGATACGTCCCCGGAGCGACGTGGCTTATGCAGGTACATGCCTGCTTTCAACATCCCACTAATTATTTGTGGAAGTGGAGAGGAGGGGAGGACGGAGAGAAGTAAAGGGAGAGGGAAACTTGATGTGGATAGAGATGGGAGTGTTCACATATAACCGTGGATACTGGAACATCAGGCTGCATGTTTTCACCAACAAGAGAGTGTGGCATGTTAACAGAGTAATAGAGGACTAGCACAAAGAGGTGTGCACACTATCCATCACTTATCAATATGGGTCTTTCCTTTCCCTGTCCACTTCTTCTTTTCCCTCTGATCTTTTTTCTCCCCTTGCCTGATTTGTTGGTTTATGAAGAGACAGCACACAAAGCTTACTTATGTTCACTGTCCTTCATGGATACATTCTACGGCGGGAACTCCTACCAACGAGGCCCTTGGGAAGACACCTAAAGGAAAGAACAGAAGGAATTCTGAGAAGACAGTCACAGAGTCACCACATAAGAACTGAATGAACAGAAAACACAGAAAGACAGAGAGCTTTAAGAAAGGAAAAGGAACATCTAAATAAGAAAATTCTGAGAACTAAGATTTTTGTGGACAAATACGAACATAATAAAAACCACCTTCAATAACCTTCACCATAAGCCGTTGTTGATAGTATTACGCTACAACACATACTTACCAACCCACGACAGTGACTAATGAAGTTGTCAGATTCATACAATCACAAATCATTGACATTGAAACATAAAAAAATCTAAACACGATGAACAATTTAGACTACAATCAAAACTCCAATCTGAATAAGTTTCAAAGCTTTACTACAATCCCAAAATCAATGTCACGTCAATGGTTCACAAAACTGAGTTATAAACATACATAAAAATCATAGGCTGACCAAAGCGTCTAAAAAGATTTAACCTACTAAATATCAGTATTGTTAAACATGCCAAAAGAATCACATAAATCAGCAAAACAACAATATATATGGGAAGCTGTTCATGTCAAAATTACAGCTCCCTATATAGGACAGCTCCTGGAATGCATAGCGTGTTGCAAAATGAATATGACATACACCAGAATTAATGTACTATGTGTCAAAATAAATATGATACCTGGCAGAGTGAATCTGACTTGAACCAAAACAAATATGAAACCAGGTAACGTGAATATGCTACTTAGTGATTATAATGAATAACTCACACTCAGAATTGAATAAGAGATACACTGAAATATATATCAATCGTACTGAAATAAATATGGCCCTCACTGTAAATAATAAAGCAATCACTGAAACACATACAATATTTGTCAAAAAGAATGAGACACTTCTTGAAATGACTGACATGTGCCAAGAGGGATATGACACACATTGAAATGAATATGACAGCTTTAAATGAATATAAGGTACTGAAATGAAAATGCATTATTCTGAAAGAAATATAATGTGAAATGAACATTACATTTATAAAAAAATGAATATGGTTTGCATTGAAAGTAATATGATACACATTGACATGATTATAATATGTGTTGCAATTGGTATGAGTCATGTTAAAATCAATATCATGCGTTAATATGAATGAGACATCTATTGAAAGGAATATGACACATGCTAAGATGAATATGACATGAAATTAATATGAGCCCTTTTGAAATTAATTCAACATGCCTTAAACTGAATATGACCCATGCTGACATTAAAATGAAACTTGTCAAAATGAATGTTATGCTTTGAAATCAATACTGTATGATACACAGCGACATGAATATTGCATATATTGAAATGAATTTGTCCTATGTTGAAATGGATATGACCCATATTAAAATTATAATGTCAGGTGTTAAGATGAATATGACATCCACTGGCACGAATATGCCATTCATTTAAAGCAATATGACACATGTTAATATTTATATGAACCATATTCAAATGAATATGATATCTGATGAGGTTGATATGACCCATATCAAAATTAATATGACATTCATTAAAATTAATATGAGACTTATTGAAATGGATATGAAATTATATGAGATACATATACCATGCTTTGAAATTAATAAAGCACATATTGAAATGAACACAAGCCATGTGTGAATAAAATGCTCACTGTTTAAATATGGCTAGCTTTGAATCGATGTTGATTTGCTTTAAAATTAACAATACATATTGTACTTAACACAAATTAATTAACTAAAATAAATATATGTTTTCGACTATGTGCTACATTTAGTTTTTGTGGGTTTTTGGACTTTGAGCACTTTACCACTGCTGACCAGTGCTAAAGTGCAAGTGCTCTCTGTCTAAAATGACCTGATGATTGGTTTATCCATGATTTGCATAGTTGTTTTACCCGTAAGTCCTTAGTATAATGCAACATGTGTGCCCAGGACCTGTAAATCAAATGCTACTATTGGGACTGCAGCAATGATTGTGCCACCCACATGAGTAGCCCTGTAAACATGTTTCAGACCTGCTACTGCAGTATCTGTCTGCAGTTTTAAACTGCCATTTCAACCTGGCAAGTGCACCCACTTGCCAGGCCCAAACCTTCCCTTTTACTACATGTAAGGTACCCCTAAGGTAGGCCCAAGGCAGCCCCATGGGCAGGGTGCAGTGTATTTAAAAGGTAGGACATATACTGGGGTATTTTACATGTTCTGATAATGAAATATTGCTGTAGGAAAGTACCATCTTCCTTAGCATGTTACCCCCATTTTTACCTGTATGGCAGTATGTTTTTGCCTGTCTCACTGGGATCCTGATGGTCAGGGCTCCAGTGCTCATAGTTTATGGCCTAATGTGTGTGTCTGTATAGTGCTTGACTGTGTCACTGAGGCTCTGCTAATCAGAACCTCAGTGCTTATGCTTTCTCTGCTTTTAACTTTGTCACTGTGGGCTAGTGACTTCATTTACCAATTTCAATTGGCACACTGGACTCCCCTTAAAAGTCCCTAGTATATAGTACCTATGTACCCAGGGCATTGGGGTTCCCGGAGATCCATATGGGCTGCAGCATTTCTTTTGCCACCCATAGGGAGCTCAGACAAACACTTGCACAGGCCTGCCATTGCAGCCTGCGTGAAATAGTGCACACACTATTTCACAGCCCTTTTCACTGCACTTAAGTAACTTATAAGTCACCTATATGTCTAACCTTCACTTGCTGAAGGTTAGGTGCAAAGTTACTAAGTGTGAGGGCACCCTTGTACTAGAAAAGGTGCCCCCACATAGTTCAGTGCCATTTCCTGGGACTTTGCGAGTGCAGGGACACCATTACACGCTTGCACTACATGTAGGTCAATACCTATACGTAGCTTCACAATGGTAACTCCGAATAAGGCCATGTAACATGTCTAAGATCATGGAATTGTCCCCCCATTCCAAATCTGGTATTGGGGAGCCAATTCCATGCATGCTGGGGGCTCCAGCACGGACCCCCAGTACTGCCAAACCAGCTATCTGAGGCTTGAACTACAGCTACAGCTGCTGCCAGCTCACAGACAGGATTCTGCCCTCCTGGGGTCTGAGCAGCTCAGTCCCAGGAAGGCAGAACAAAGCATTTCCTCTGAGAGCAGGGTGTTACACCCTCTCCCTTTGGAAATAGATGTTACAGGCTGGGAAGAGGTTGCCTCCCCCAGCCTCTGGAAATGCTTTGAAGGGCACAGATGGTGCCCTCCTTGAATAAACCAGTCTACACCAGTTCAGGGACCCCTTGTCCCCTGCTCTGGCACAAAACTGGACAAAGGAAAGGGGAGTGGCCACCCCCCTGTCCATCACCACCCCAGGGGTGGTGCCCAGAGCTCCTCCAGTGTGTCCCAGACTTCATCCATCTTGCTTTGCAAGGTGTGGGGGCACTCTGGAGGGCTCTGAGTAGCCAGTGCCAGCAGGTGACGTCAGAGACCCCTCCTGATAGGTCCTTACCTGATAAGGTAGGCAATCCACCTCTCAGGGCTATTTAGTGTCTCTCCTGTCGGTTTTCTTCAGATTCTGCTTGTAAGTTTCCTTCAGGAATTCTCTGCAACTACTACTTCATCCTCTGACCTCGGATCAACCGCAGACTGCTCCAGGAACCGCTGTAACAGCAACAAACTATCCACAAGCGATACTTTTCTTCTGCAACTTCAGCTCCAGCCAGCAACTGCAACAGGTTCCACGGAGTGCATGCTCTGGGGACTCCCTGTCTTCATCCTGCACTAAAAGGACTGAAGAAATCTCCCGTGGGGTAACGGAGTCACTCCCCTGCTCATGCAGGCACCTTCCAAGATGACGACTGGTACACTTGGACTCCTCTCACTGCGACGAGTGTGCTCCTAAGGACACATAGGATGGACCCCATCAACATAGGCTGTCCTGAGGTCCTGCTGTCCCAATTTGGAGGAGGTAAGACCTTGCCTTCCCTGAGATCGACGGTACACCTGTGTACTGCGTCTTCTTCACCTCCTGAGGCCTATGTGCACTTTTTGCCGAATTCCTTCGTGCACAGCCTGGCCCAGGTCCCCAGCACTCCATCCTGTGGCTCTCAACTCGCTGAGTTGTTCTCTTTGTGGGTTAGAAACATATGTTTAAAGGAGTTTTTTGTGGTACAGGTACATACCACCGAAACCTACTCTGAAGTGACATGAGTCTGCATTTGCTAGGCCACATGTCCACACATGCACAGGGAAGATACTTTCCGTGCCCACTATGCCAGCCCTTTCATTGTCACTCATTGTTAGGGTGAAGTCTGTACTATGATAGATGCCTGTAGGGACTGTATGCATTGAGTCAGTGTTGCAGAGTGTAAATGTGTTTGTCCAGTCAGGCCTAACAAATTTACCCTTCAGAAACCACATTGCTGTGTGGTGTTTCATTGTGGCTCACATCACAGTACATATTGCTGGAAAATCGAATACCTGATGTCATTAGGCTTGCTTAGTCATTGTAGGCCTTGAGCAGGGTAGTGGGTTAGTCTCTCAGATTAATCCAAAAGTGTGTAGTCATGACCCTGTACTTATTGGCATGTGATTCACACTTGTGGTGTGTTGACAAATTGCCCATTTTATGCTTGGTGGTTCTGATGTGTGTGACACAACCATTTGAGTAAAAAAATGTGTTTGTAATAACTTGATTTGTCGCTTGCATCCATATAGGTAAAAACCCATCAAAAGAAGAAGATTTGGAGAGCCATCGCCCAGGAGGTGCAGACTCTGGGGTTTCATAGCCGGCAAAGTGCCCACTGTTGCAAGAGGTGGAAGGACCTGAGGTGCTGGGCCAGAAGATCTCAGAGATTCAGATAGGGCTGTCCTCCCTACATGGGTGGGCACACCTCGAAGCATGACCCCCCAAGGGCCCGCATTCTGGCAGTAGCATTCCCGTACCTTGATAGGCATTTGCAGGGAGCACAGCAGCCACAATGAGTACAGGACATATTACTGCCTGTCACACAGCCAAGTTAATGTGTTAGGTTCTGACATCTCCTCCTGATGACTGGGGATGGACCATGTGTGATGCACAAGATGAGTAACTGTTTGTGAAGATATGTAATTTGGTGCATATTGATGTGCCTTGCCTAGTAGCCCAGGGATCTAGATCACAACTGAGTACAATCCACAAAACAATTGATCTCAGAGGACAACACGTTGCTTTGTACAGTGATCAATCAAGGAAGGTTTGTTGTTGTAGTGGGTCTAAAGTCTATGCAACAGACCCCTACTCCTCGGTGTTACAGTCCAAAGAAAAAGAAGTGATGGATCACTGTCCTCAGCCATGTGTCTGGTTAAGTGAGTAAATTAGCATCTGCTCCCAAGAGGCCACTTGTTTTCAGTGTGTGATGAGTCCTGGTGCCTCACTACTGTCTGACATGTGAAGGTGGCATCACACATGTGAGAGAGCACACATTGTTCTTTGGGTGCAGCTACAGATCAAAACTTTCCCTTGGTAAGTGGTGAATGTGTATGACATGATTCATGTCCCTTTTTCACTGTTGCCAAAATTCCTTGTGCTGACATGTTAGCATATGTCCCATTCTCTTTTAACAAAATATGTACACTGTTGTTTCATGCTTTGTCTACCTGTGTTCACAGCAAGATATCTGTATCCCCTCACATATAGTTGCATGCCAACCTGTCTTTGGAATTGGACATATGCAATTGGGCTACATTTTATGTGGTGCCACAGACAGGAGTGTGTCACCATTGATTGTTGGCTCACACATACTGTCTCCCGTCAGTGCATGTCATTTGGCATGTACAACTTCAGTAGCAATGAGAGATATGACATGTAGGACTAGAGTTTTTACACACAATGTCCATTTCCATGCCATTGATGTGGCATCAAGTGGCAAAGTGCACTGCACATGTTAAATGGGAAAGATTTGTTGCCGGACTGTTGGCACACATCATGGAGTGACTTGCAGTTTTGTTGGAACCACATGTGGTTGAGAACAACCATTCAACCACGGACATCTGAGTTTGCAGGGCCAAAATGGAGACAGTGATGTAGCTTCCCATTGGGCAACATGTCCAGGGCCTTCTAAAAGTTATTGTAAATCCCTGGGCCTCTCCAATATACAAAGAACTAATGGCTTCTAGTGATGCAATCAGAGTTTGTCAGTGTAAGGGGTGCCATATAGTAGTTATGATTTTCCGGGGGCTAGCTGTTTCATTGTGTTATGTATTTTAACAACATACCTCCGTCAATTTGCACATTTTGACTATAGTGTACATTTCCTTGCCAAATATGTAGTATATCTGAGCAGCATTAGTACTACCTCCATGACTCAATTAGGACAATTTACACATGGTGAAATGTGCATTGCTGACATGTTTCCAGTGTGACGTGAGTATTTCCATGTCACCTTCTTCAGGATACTGTGCTGCTGTCAGCAAAATGGCAGGATTTGGAGCATCATTTCTTATTGTTGTTTTATTGAGTATGTGACAAATAGATGTCTGCATGACTTTGTGTGGGATCTGTTGGAATAAACTTGGAGTTGGCCTACTATTGTATGACAACAGGTAACAGGTATGCTCCATGAGGCAAAGCATTGAAGGTGATGTGGTCTTCTACTTGTTCAATGGTTATTATGATTGTACAACTTCACCCATGCAATTGGAGATCTGAGACCTGATTGTTCTGTGGGCAACTGTTGACAGTTCATATGACATACATGCATATGTATAATTCAAGTAGGAGCCACCTTGAAGTAGTTTGTTAATGGGGCCTACTTGACATCATGGTACTGTTTGTAAATCACAGCTTTTGTTCAGGTGTGATCAGGAACATGTGGAGACCCTTTTCCCCTTTTGTATTTGGAGCATCATCCCAGGCAAGTGAAGGAGACAGGGCGAAACCAAGTTGGGAAGCATCTGGCCAGGGTACCTCCAGTCAAGACACCACCGACACAGAGGGACCCAGTGGCCCGGAAGGTGAGGGGAGTGCCACCGAGGACACAGGATTAACCTCGTCATCTTTAGATTCTACCTCCAGTGGCCACTCCCTAGTGGTGGGGTCCTGTGCCATCCTTGTCTGCCACCCCCAGTACTAGCACCACCCTTCCTCTTTGCTCCCCATCCAATTGGCCATGCCCACTTACCTAAGAGGTTGGGCATCTCCTTTGCCCTAGGTACCTCAGTGCCAGCCCCTGTTACTCCTGCTGCCCTGAGTGAGAAGGATATTGACCTCCTGAGGAGTATCAGGAGGTCAATAGCATTCTGTGGGGCAGACTGCCATTGTGAATACCATCCAGGGGTTGGTAAGCCAGCTTCAGAAAATGCTTTCCTGGAAGACATTCATAGTGACATGTCAATCAATCAATCAATCAATCAGGAATTTGTAAAGTGCACTACTCACCCATGAGGGTCTCAAGGCGCTGAGGGGGGGAAAGGGGGAGTGTTCCTCCTGCTCAAACAGCCAGGTCTTGAGAAGTTTCCTGAAGGTAAGGATGTCTTTGGTCTGGCGCAGGTGGGTTGGAAGAGTGTTCCACGTTTTGGTGGCGACGTCCGAGAATGATCTACCGCTGGTTGTAGTTTTGCGGACGCGTGGGATGCTTGCGAGGGCGAGGTCGGCGGAGCGGAGATGCCGAGTCGGGGTGTAGAAGGAAAGCCATCTGTTGAGGTATTCTGGTCCGGTGTTGTGCAGTGCTTTGTGAGCTTGGGTGAGGAGTTTGAAGGTGATTCTTTTGTTGACTGGGAGCCACTGCAGGTTCCTCAGGTGGTCTGTGATGTGGCATTGGTGGGGGATGTCCAAGATGAGGCGTGCAGAGGAGTTCTGGATGCAGTGCAGGCTCTTCTAGAGTTTGGCCGTGGTTTCTGCGTAGAGGGCATTGCCGTAGTCCAGGTTGCTGCTTACAAGGGCTTGGGTGGCTGTTCTTCTGGTTTCGGTGGGTATCCATTTGTAGATCTTTCAGAGCATGCAGAGGTGTTGAAGCAGGAGGAGGAGATGGCGTTGACTTGTTGGGTCATGGATAATGGGGAGTCCAAGATGAATCCTGGGTTGCGTGCCTTGTCGGTGGGAGTCGGAGCGGCTCAGAGAGTGGAAGGGCACCAGGAGTCATCCTATGCGGATGGGGTGGAGCCGAAGATGAGGACTTCCGTCTTGTCGGAATGGCCTTCATTCCTTCGTGGAGGTAGGTCTTGGCGGAGTCCTTGGCGAGGGATAGGATCAGCTGGGTGTCATCAGCGTATGAGATGATGTTGAGGTTGTGGGATCGGGTGATGTTCGCAAGCAGGGCCATGTAGACGTTGAAGAGGGTCGGGCTGAGGGACGAACACTGGGGTACGGCGCGGATGATTTTGGTGGCCTCCGAGCGGAATGGGGAAAGCGGGCTTTCTGGGTTCTGCTGGTGAGAAAGAAGGTGACCCAGTCCAGGTCTCTGTTACGGATTCCTGCATTGCTGAGGAGTGAGCGTTGGGTGTGGTGGCAGATGGTGTAGAATGCTGCCGAGAGGTCTAGGAGGATGAGGGCCACGGTTTCGCCTTTGTCCAGTATGGTTCTGATGTCGTCGGTGGCGGCGATGAGGGTGATTTCGGTACTGTGGTTGCTGCGGAATCCGGATTGGGAAGGGTCCAGGGTGCAATTTTCCTCTAGGAAGCAGGTTAGTTGCCTGTTGACAGCCTTCTCTATGAATTTTGCCGGGAAGGGGAGCAGGGCGATAGGCCGGAAGTTCTTGAGGTCTTTTCGATCTGCCTTAAAAAAAATTACGAGGGCGTTGATTTCGGTGTGTTTCCAGCTCTCCGGGAAGGTGGCAGACTCGAAGGAGCTGTTGATGATCTTCAGTAGTTGGGGTGCGATGACGGAGCTTGCTTTGTTGAGGATGTGGTGAGTGCAGGGGTCATATTGAGAGCTGGAGTGGATGGTGTTCATGATTTCAATGGTGTCTGGCCTACAGAAATCTTTTGAGGCTCTGGCCTCCTCAACGATGACAGCAATCTATCCCCAATCCTCCCTCCCACATCCTTTCTCTTCTCTTCCCTATCCAAATTCCCTATTCTCCTACTTGTCCTAAGCACACAGACACATCCGCATGCACCAACCTCAACACACACAAGCAGCACACAGCGACACAAACTCTACCATGCACACCGGCATGCAGGCACTCAACATTCACCCACAGACACCACATCAGCCACCATTTCAACAGACACTCCCACTGACCCACACACCACATCCACCATTCCCACAGACACCACCACAACACCCAGTGACACGTCCATCACACCCACCATACACCCAGACAACACCTTTGAGAAAGTAGCCTCTTTGTAGCATGGTTACCCCCACTTTTGGCTTGTTTGTGAGTGTATGTCAGTGTGTTTTTACTGTCTCACTGGGATCCTGCTAGCCAGGAACCCAGTGCCCATAGTTTGTGACCTACTGTGTGTGTTGTCAGTAGTGCTTAACTGTATCACTGAAGTTCTGCTAACCAGAACTTCAGTGCTTATGCTCTCTCTGCTTCCAAATTAGTCACTATAGTTAGTGACTTCATACACCAATTCCAATTGGCACACTGGACCCCCCTTATAAGTCCCTAGTATATGGTACCTAGGTCCCCAGGGCATTGGGGTTCCAAGAGATCCTTATGGGCAGCAGCATTTCTTTTGCCACCCATAAGGAGGTCAGACAAACCATTTCACAGGACTGCCACTGCAGCCTGAATGAAATAGTGCACACACCATTTCACAGCCATTTTCACTGCACTTAAGTAACTTATAAGTCACCTATACATCTAACCTTCAATTACTGAAGGCTAGGTGCAAAATTACTAAGTGTGAGGGCACCCTTGCACTAGCAAAGGTGCCCCCACACAGTCCAGGGTCAAATCCCCAGACTTCGTGAGTGTGGGGCCACCATTACACATGTGCATTACATTTAGGTCAATACCTATATGTAGCTTCACAATGGTAACTCTGAATATGGCCATGTAAGGTGTCTAGGATCATGGAATTGTCCCCCTATTCCAAATCTGGTATTTGGGGGGCAATCCCATGCATCCTGTGGGCTCCACCATGGACCCCCAGTACTGCCAAACCAGCTCTCTGAAGCTTGCACTGCAGCTACACCTGCTGCCACCTCACAGACAGGGTTCTGCCCTCCTGGGGTCTGAGAAGCCCAGTCCCAGGAAGGCAGAACAGAGCATTTCCTTTGGGAGGAGGGTGTTATGTCATCTTCCTTTGGAAATAGGTGTTACAGGCTTGGGAGGGGTAGCCTTCCAGAGCCTCTGGAAATGCTTTACAGGGCACAGATGGTGCCCTCCTTGCATAAGCCAGTCTACACCAGTTCAGGGACCCCCTGTCCATGCTCTGGCACCAAACTGGACAATGGGAAGGGGAGTGACCACTCCCCTCTCAATCACCACTCCAGGGGTGGTGCCCAGAGCTCCTGCATTGTGTCCCTTGCGTTAGCCATCTTGTTTTCCAAGGTGTGGGGACACTCTGGGGATCTCTGAGCGGCCAGTGCCAACAGGTGATGTCAGAGACCCCTCCTGATAGGTACATACCTGGGTAAGTAGCCAATCCCCCTCTCAGGGCTACTTAGGGTCTCTCCTGTGGGTTCCTGTTCAGATTTGGCTCCAGGAATCCTCTGCATCTCCTTCTCCATCCTCTGACCTCAGATCAACCACAGACTGCTCCAGGAACCGCTGTAACTGCAACAAAGTATCCAGAAAGGCTACTGCGACTCTACAACTTCAGCTCCAGCCAGCAACTGCAACAGTTTCCATGGTGTGCACACTCTGGGGACTCCCTGTCTTCACCCTGCACCAGAAGGATCAAAGAAATCTCCTGTGGAGTGACAGAGTCACTTCCCTGCTCCAGCAGGCACCTTCTAAGATGACGACAGGTTCTCTGGGACGCCTCTACACAGGTGGTGGACCCCTTTGACACAGATTGTCCTAAGGTCCAGCTGTCCAAATTTGGAGGAGGTAATAGCTTGCCTTCCCCGTTTGCAATAGTACCCCTGTGCACCACATCATCTTCACCTGTTGAGGCCTCTGCGCACTATTTGCAAGAATCCTTCATTCGCAGCCTGGGCCCAGGTCCCCAGCACTCTATCCTGTGACGCTAAACTCTCTGAGTTGTTCTCCGGCGGCGTAGGCCCTTCTTTTGTAGTGCTGCAGCAACCGGAATTTGCACCTTCTTTGTCCCTCTGTCCTGGGACCTCTGTGTGTGCTGCCTTGTCATCTGTGTGTTCCCTCCAGTGTTGGGAGCCCTCTCTGCCTCCTCAGTCTGAGTTGAGGCCCCCAGGTCCCTCCTGGGTCCAGGCAGTGCCATTTTGACACAATCAGCGACATTGCTTGAACCAAGGCTTGTTGGACTAATCCAGCGCTACAACTATCCTGCATTCAACACCTCCATGTGGGACATCCTTTGCATCATGCAGGAACCCACAGCCATCTTCTTTGGTGCTCTTCTGCAGACTTCTTCCAACCGGAGAATCCTCTTTTGCACCATCTTCTAGGTTGGCAGGGGCTTCTGTCCTTCTTGGAATCTTCTGCGACTTCTGGACTTGGTCTCCTCTCTTTACAGGTCTTCAGGTCCAGGAATCCACCATTTGTTGCTTGCAGTCTTGCTTGGTTCTTGCAATAACTCTATTCACGACTTTTAGTGTGTCCTAAGGAAACTTGCAGTACTTTACTCCTACTTTCCTGGGCTCTGGGGTGGGGTATTTTACCAACCTTTGTGGTTTTCTTACACTCCCAGTGCCCCTCTACACACTACACTTGCCAGGGGGGAATTCGTGATTCGCATTCCACTTTCTTAGTATATGGTTTGTGTTGCCCCAAGGCCTATTTCTTCATATTGCATTCTATGGTATTTTCCATTGTTTGCACTATCCTATGACTATTTACTTACCTGATTTTGGTGTCTAGTGCATATGTTGTGTATAATACCTACCCCCAGAAGGAGTATTGCCTCTAAGATAATTTTGGTCTTGTGTCACTAAAATAAAGCACCTTTATTTTTTGAAACACTGAGTATTGTCTTTTATTGTGTATAAGTACTGTGCAACTATAAGTGGTATTGCAGGAGCTTTGCATGTCTCGTAGTTTTCAATGCTTACTCGAGCACCCTCTCTATTTATAAATTTCCTTTTCAGCCCCTTCACAATGGTTCATTCCTCTGAACCTCACAATGATACATAGGGACAGGGGGCTCCACCACCGTCCAGTATCTAGCAACATCTTGTTTAGCCACCAGGAATCCTATACCTGACACCCTTATCTGACTCGGTGAATCTGTTCTACTTTCCATTATCTCTAGAAGTGCCACCTCAGGATTCAGGGTTGTAGGGGTCTGTAAGGTGGTAGTTAATGACCCCACCACATATAAAATTACCCTCCAGAGTTACCACAGCAAGAGCATTCAGATGACCTGGTTCTGGCTTGCCCACGGAGGTCCTCTTCCTACCTCGGGTTCAGAAAACACAGGCAAGCAGGTGAGACATCATCAATATTCTCATCTTCAGAGGTCGACTAAATCTTTGTGACTTGATGACGGATGTAGGAGTCAGATTCATACAATCACAACTCATTGCCATTGAACCATAAACAAATCTAAATACCATGAACAATTTAGACTCCAATCATAATTCCAATCTGAAAAAGTTTCAAAGTTTTATTATAATCCCAAAATCAATGTCTCGTGAATGGTGTGCAAAACAAAGTTAAAAACATACATTAATTCAAGGCCTGTCCAAAGCATCTGAAAAGTTTTAACCTACTAAACAACAATACTGTTAAACACTCCATGAGAATGACATAAATCAGCAAACCAACAATAGGCACGTTAATTTCAAAGCAACAGATGGTGACATCAGTAAATCATCAAAATACAATTTTAACAATAACATTTTAGGACTGGGCCATCCTTACCCCTACCACGGATTGGGACTTGCATGTGTGGGAAAGGGCTAACACATGCGGGCAAAAGCAAATGAAAGACAAACATAATTTAGAAAGATCGTCTAAACTAGGGCAACTCACTATAAAAATATGCTGGTGTAAATGACTAAGCTGAAAAAGAAAATAAGAAACCACATTTAGTTATCCCTCTCCTTATGGGACAGCAGACAGAATGATTCTCCAGCAGTGACGTTCAATTTGTTCTGGCAGCAGTTGACAGCAGCATCAGGATGGTGCAGAACACGGCCTGCACATAAGACAAATCAGCAGTTCAGAATTAGTTTGGCTTATGAGTACTGAACAGCATAACAAATTAGGAAATTAAAACTATAATGAGAAACTCATCAGGGAACTTAGATAAAGGAATGTGGCATGAGCTAACAGAATCCAAGATAGACTAATAGGACCTGAACCCATCTATAACTAACTCAAGGGAGATCTCAAGTTGAACTAACTTCAATTTCAAGGTGTTTCACTAATTCAAATATGCACATTTCATTAATTGGTCCTTCAGGTGGGCATACTCTGTGTGTCAGATTCAGCATCCAATAGCCGTCATTGGTGCCACCAAGTTTGAAACTTTTTCAAAATCTTCTCAGCCAATGTGCATTGTCATCTTCCTGACTTCATATCTTTCTGCCAAATATTACATTTTCTAATAGTTTGTTACATTAGGAACCCCTCTCATGGCACACAATAAACTACTAATATTCTTTCACATGAGAACTACAAGTTTCCTGTCTTGTTCTACAGCTAGAACAAATACTGCAACATTATTTGCGAGGAACATGCTCTTCTGCATGCAATACTACAGAACATTCAACATGACTTTTGCAGCAGAGGAAAATAATTCAGGTTAAAGGGAACTGAATAAACAAGCAATTTTCTTCTACTGCTGAAAAATTGAACTTCAGGCCTAGTTCAGCTAAGAAAGCCTAAATTCACATTAATACAATTAACATATTTATAAAACCTATTGCGCACCTTACAATTAATCACATATGCAAAGCAAATTATTTTATTGCAAACATTATCTATGACATCCTAAACAATTTAAACATGCATTTATTTTTCTGAACATGTTAAGGGAATCCATTTAATCAATATAAGTATGATTAATTCATCTAATAATATCTTAATTTCTGCTGTTTCTCTTCCTCAACATACTTTTATGTTATTTCCGATTAATAATTAATTCAATGATAAGTTCACAATGCTTTCATATTAAACGTGATGACAAAATACGAGTAGCAGCCACAGTAGTCCCCCACAATTCAAATGTGCACATTTACATTTCAATGTTAACTCTCTATTAGACTTTTAAACTGAAGATTGAGAAATTGCCATATGCTGACTTCTATGCCAATAATGTATTAGTAAAATCTGATCTCTATCAGTCCCTCCAATTATGGCAATCTATGCTGTCACAAAAGGGCCTTTCTCATTTACAATGAGACAAATCAAAACCTTGTAGTCTGAGAACGCTTAGGTCTAGGTCTCCGATAATCATCATTTCTCTTCATTGTTTGGTAATATCTCTTTCTCTTCATCTACAATTAGATTTCTTTCTTCCTCTGTTTATTCTTTTCTCCTTGTCTTGTCCAGAAATTGTAAGCCTTGTAAAATCAAAGGGCACAAATGATGCACACTGTCACAATCAATAAAGGTTTCAGGATCATTTTCACAAATCCATTTCCCAAGTTTCCAAACCAAGATCCTACCTTAGAGAAACCCTCACCTATTCTCTCCCAAGCATTTGTCTGTTCCAGGTCACTCAAGTCATGTTTCAAACTTGTCATATTAGATAGATACATTCTTATTTCCCTGATGTTGACAGGAATGTATGTGCAGCAGTGCTGTGACTTTAAAACTCGATAGACTCCACCTTCCCTAGCTAAAAGGTTGTCTAACGCAAACGGTTCTGAAGAACCATAAATCTCACCACAACTCCTTAAATATCTATTGGAAATTACCCTTTTTGCAGGGTTATCCCTAAACTTTTTGCCTCCTTCCACCTATTTTTTCTTACCTGCTTTTGTTGGCTTTAGTACTCTGGGCACTTTACCACTGCTAACCAGTGCTCAATTGTACATACTCTCTGTGTAAATTGTATAGTTGATAGGTTTATCCATGATTGGCATATTTGATTTACTAGTAAGCCCCTAGTTAACTGCACTAGAGGTGTCCTGTGCCTGTAAATCAAATGCTACTAGTGGGCCTCCAGCTCTGGTTGTGCCACCCACAATAGTAGCACTGGAAAAATGGCTCAGACCTGCCACTGCAGTGTCTGTGTGTGCAGTTTTAAACTGCCAATTTGACTTGGCAAGTCTTCCCATTTGCCAGGCCTAAACCTTCCCGTTTTCTACATGTAAGGCCCCTAAGGTAGGCCCTAGGTAGCCTCATGGTCAGAGTGCAGTGAATGTTAAAGGTGGGACATGTACTGATGTGGGTTACAAGTCCTAACAGTGAAATACTGCTAAATTCAGTCTTCACTGTTGCAAGGCCTGTCTCTCTCATAGGTTAACATGGAGGCTGCCTTTAAATATTATTTAAGTGAAGATTCCCTTTGAGAGCAGCTAGAAATATGGAGTTTGGGGTCTCTATACTAACAATTTAAAAATACATCTTGTAGTGAAGTTGGTTTTTAGATTGTTATTTTTTTGAAAATGCCACTTTTCAAAAGTAGACATTTTCTTGCTTAAAGCATTCTGTCACTCTGCCTGTTTGTGTATTGCCTGTCTGGGTCAATTTGACAGTTGGGCTATTTGTAAATCACTTCTAGACAGACAAATGGGGCTCGGGTGTCACTGATGAGCCATCTGTGTTAGAGTGGAGGGAGGAATGGTCACTTACACCTGAATGGGCTGTGCCTGCCCTCACATACTACAGTCTTCAATCTCCCTGGTGTGTGTCAGCGGCCTGGCCTTGGCACGGCAGGAAGTTGTGAACAACAGAAACTTTCCTTTGAAGTTGCCTACTTCAAAGGCAGAAAGGAGTATAAGTAGTGGACCCAAAACCCTATACTTTAGATTTCTTCAAGATCACTCCTGGATTCAAGAGAAACCTCTGCCAAGGAGAAGAGCTGAAGAGCTGAGGAGAAGTGCTGCCCCTTCCTGTGACCGTGTTTTGTTGGGCTATCCTGCAGCTGCTGCTTCTGCCTGTGAAAGGGGACAAAGAGTGGACTTTGTTGTGCATTCCTGCTTGTGAAAAATCTCCAAGGGCTTGAGTTGAGCTTGCCTCCTGTTTTGAAGTCTCAGGGCCATCAAAGACTTCCTCTGCTAACATCTGGACTCCCTGCTGAGGCTCCTGCCCTGCCAAGTGGTGTCCTATCCAGTCCCTGGCCACTTGACAGGTGAAGTTGGCAGAACAAGAGGTGAAAATCCACACACAAAACGCTGTGCGGGGACATTTATGACACACCATCTGCAACGCGGCTGATAAATGACACGTCGCTGGCTTCGCGTCTAAAATCGATGCTCCATCTACATCGAGGCTGGGAGATCAATGCAATGCAGCTGGAGAAATGACGCGCAACACCCGCTTGCTGATAATGACCCAAACCCCATGCATTGTGGTTTTCTAACTCCTTGCAACCGGATTTTCCCATGCATCGTCCCTGGGTGTCAAAGTCAACCTGACTTTGCACGGATCCGAGGTGCCCCGTCCAGAAATCGCCGCATCACTCTTTTGCGAGGGAGAAAAATGACGATTTGCTGACTGGAGAAGAAACGACACACGGCCTCCCTTGTGAGGAAGGAATCTATGCATTGCTGCCTTTTCTGACGTACCCTCACCCGTGGGGCTTTATTTTTAACACTAACCAGGTACTTTGTGCAAAATCAATGTTTCCATTGTTTTCTATGGAGTAAGACTCTTAGGCCCTCATTTTGACTTTGGCGGTCTACCGCCCACCATATTACGGGTACTGGTGGATTTCCACCACACTTTGGTGGAAATCAAGAAGTAGTCGTATTGGCCGGTGGAGGGGCATGGGTCGTTCCACCACTGGTCCAACCCCACCAGAAGGACACCGCGCACAGTATTATGTGCAATAATACGGCATGGCAGTGTCTTGATGGTGGGGCACTGCCGGAGGTGGAAACGCCCGTTCCCTGCTGGATGACCTCCTCCCTGGACCAGGTAAGTAGATCATCCGACAGGGGAAGTGGTTGGAGTGCAAGGGGTGTTGTGTGTGCATGTATGAGTGTGTGTTTGTCTGCGCATGTGTATGTGTATTTGGATGGGTGTGTGTATGCGTTTTTGGATGGGTGTGCGCATGCGTGGTTGAATGCGTGTATGAGTGCTGGAGTGAATGCGAGTATGGATGCATGTAAGTGAATGCGTGTATGTAAGTGTAGGTGAATGAGTGTATGCGTGGTGCGTGTGGGTGTCTGTGTGCGTGTGCATGTATGCGGGGAGAGGGGGTGGGAGATGGGGGGCGCTCTACCTGGAGGGGGGTGTTGTACCTAGAGGGGGGTGCTGCACCTGGAGGAGGGGCGGGGGTAGTGGGGTATTGTGCTTGCTGGGGAGGGTGGGGGAGTCATCTACCAGTGACAGGGAAGAAATTCCCTGTCACAGGTAGCCTTTCCGCCAGGGTTTTTGTGGCGGTGCTACCACCGTGGAAACCCTGGTGGAAAGGTCACTCTTAACACTGCCTGTGGTCTTCAATGGACCACCGGGTCAGAGATACACATCTCTGGCCCGGCAGGTCCAACCGCCCTAACTGTATGAGTGGAGATGTGGCGGGTTGGCAGAGGCCAGCCCGCCACACTCATAATTTGGCAGTCTTCACCGCCAACCTGTTGGTGGTGAGACCGCCACCTTTGCGCCAGGGTCATAATGACTCCATTATTTTTAGAAAATTCATATTTTAACTTCTGTATGTTGGCTTTTTGTTGCTTTGGTCTTGATTGATTTAAATAAATATTACCTATTTTTCTAAACTGGTGTGGTGTCCATTTTGTAGTGTTTTCACTGTATTGCTGTGTGTGTTGTGTAGCAGGCTTGCCTGGCTTATAGTGGGTACCTGATGGTACTTACACCGTTTGCCAGGTCCAGTCATCCCTTATCAGTAGATTAGTAGTGTTCTAGCAGCTTAGGCTGATAGAGGTAGCTATAGCAGAGCAGCTTAGACTGAACTAGGAGACATGCAAAGCTTCTACTATACCACTTATGTCATTTAGCAGTATATCATAAGAATCACAATAGATTGTTACTAAAAATAAAGGTACTTTATTTTGGTGGCAATGTGCCACAAATATCTCAGAGGATATACTCCCTTAGAAGGTAAGTAAAATACATTAAATATACACACAAACCAAAATCAGGTAAGTAAACAGATAGAAAAGTAGTGCAAACACTGTTGAATACAATAGGATGCAATAGGCCTAGGGGCAACACAAACCATATACTAAGAAAGTGGAATGTGAACCACAAATGGACCCCAGGCCTAGTGTAGTGTGTAGAGAGTCGCTAGGAGTGTAAGAAAACACTAAGGGTGTCCAAGATACTGAGTAAAGGTATCCTACTTCCCCAAAAACACACTAAAGTCGTGATAGGAGATTCTGCGAGGACAACAACTGACTGCAAAGCACTGAAGACGGATTCCTGGGCCTGAGGACCTGTAAAGGAAGGGGACCAAGTCCAAGAGACGAAAGTGTCCGGGGGCAGGAGCCCACTAAACCCCGGATGAAGGTGCAAAAGGGCTTTCTCTGGGTGGAAGAAGCTGAAGATTCTGCAACAACTGAAGATACCAGGAACTTCTCCTTTGCACAGAAGATGTCCCACGGTATGCTGGAGGATGCAGAGTTGTTTCTTTACAGAAAAACTGTAAACAAGCCTTGCTAGCTGCAAAGGTTGCGATTGAAGAAAATGGGTGCTGTCTGGGCCCAGGAAGGACCATGAGGTCGCCCCTTGGAGGAGGAGACAGAGGGGGCACTCAGCAATACAGAGAGCCCATGCAAAAGCAGGCAGCACCCACAGAAGCACTTGAACAGGGGTTCAAGAAATCTGAGCACAGCAGTCGTCTCAACACTACAAAGGAGGGTCCCACGAAGCCGGTGGTCAACTCAGCGAGTTGAGCAATGCAGGATGGAGTCCTATGGACCTGGGCTATGCTGTGCATGAAGGATTCCTTGAAAGATTGCAGAGAAGCCCTAGCAGCTGCAGTTCACGCAGTAAACAGTATTACTGTCTGGCGTAGGGAGGCAAGGACTTACCTCCACCAAATTTGGAAAGATGGACCACTGGACTGTCAGGGTCACTTGGATCTAGCTCCTGTGTTCCAGGGACCACGCTCGTCAAGATGAGAGGGGACCCAGAGGACAGATGAAGCAGAAGTTTGGTGCCTGTGGTAGTAGGAGGAAGATTCTGTCGACCCACGGGAGCTTTCTTCTTGGTTTCCAGTGCAGGGTGAAGGCAGACAGCCCTCAGAGCATGCACCACCAGGAAACAGTCAAGAAAGCCGGCAGGATTAGGCGGTGTAATGTTGCTGGTAGTCGTCTTTCTACTTTGTTGCGGTTTTGCAGGCGTCCTGGAGCAGTCAGCGG
Organism: Pleurodeles waltl; assembly: GCF_031143425.1. Lineage (NCBI taxonomy): Eukaryota > Metazoa > Chordata > Amphibia > Caudata > Salamandridae > Pleurodeles > Pleurodeles waltl. Next base: position 726,712,905 of record NC_090444.1, read on the forward strand.
TCGATCCTTGGCAGAAGTCAAAGATGGAGATGCAGAGGAACTTTTGCATTTGTTATCTGACTAGAAAACCACAGGAGAGACCCTAAATAGCCCTCAGAGGAGGATTGGCCACCTAACCAGGTAAGTACCAACCAGGAGGGGTGTCAGACGTCACCTGGTGGCACGGCCACTCAGAGGCCTCCATTGTGCCCTCACACCCCTGCATTCAAGATGACAGAGGTTTGGGACACACTGGAGGAACTCTGGGCACCACCCCTGGGGTGGTGATGGACAGGGGAATGGTCACTCCTCTTTCCTTTGTCCAGTTTCACCTCAGAGCAGGGGCTGGGGAATCCTTGAACCGGTGTAGACTGGCTTATGCAAGGAGGGCACCATCTGTGCCCATCAAAGCATTTCCAGAGGCTGGGGGAGGCTTCTCCTCCCCAGTCCTTAACACCTATTTCCAAATGGAGAGGGTGTAACACCCTCTCTCAGAGGAAATCCTTTGTTCTGTCTTCCTGGGACTGGGCTCCTCAGACCCCAGGAGGGCAGAAGCCTGTCTGTGGGTTGGCAGCAGCGGTAGCTGCAGTGAAATCCCAGGGAGAGCTAGTTTGGCAGTACCCTGGGTCCATGCTGGAGCCCCGGGGTAGCATGGGATTGCATGGGGATGGCACCCCAATACCAGATTTGGCATGGGGGGACAATTCCATGATCTTAGACATGCTACATAGCCATATACGGAGTTACCATTGTGAAGCTACATATAGGTATTGCCCTATATGTAGTGCACACGTGTAATGGTGTCTCCGCACTCACAAAGTCCGGGGAAATTGCCCTGAACTATGTGGGGGCACCTTGGCTAGTGCCAGGTGCCCTCACACTTAGTAATTTTGCACCTAACTTTCACTAAGTGAGGGTTAGACATATAGGTGACTTATAAGTTACTTAAGTGCAGTGTAAAATGGCTGTGAAATAACATGGATGTTATTTCACTCAGGCTGCAGTGGCAGTCCTGTGTAAGAATGGTATGAGCTCGCTATGGGTGGCAAAAGAAATGCTGCAGCCCATAGGGATCTCCTGGAACCCCAATACCCTGGGTACCTAGGTACCATATTATAGGGAATTACACGGGTGTTCCAGTGTGCCAATCAGAATTGGTACAAATGGTCACTAGCCTGCAGTGACAATTTTAAAGACAGAGAGAGCATAAGCACTGAGGTTCTGGTTAGCAGAGACTCAGTGACACAATAAAGGCACCACACAGGGAACACATTCAGGCCACAACCTATGAGCACTGGGGCCCTGGCTAGCAGGGTCCCAGTGAGACATATAAAACACACTGACAAATAGGGTTTTCACTATGAGCACTGGGGTCCTGGCTAGCAGGATCCCGGTGAGACAGTAAAAACACTATGAGATATACTCACAAACAGGGCAAAAGTGGGGGTAACAAGGCTGGAAAGAGGATACCTTCCTACATGTTGGTACAAATACTTTACACATTGCTTCTGAGTTAAGCCTGCCTGCTCACACCAAGCTAAATAAGGAGGTGAGTGGGGGTTAACCAGGTGTGTTTTTACTTTGCCCTGACTAGAGTGAGGGTTCTTGCTTGGACAGGGAGTAACCTGACCTCCAACCAAAGACCACATTTCTAACAATATCCATGAAGAACATTGCTGCTGAAAAATCAATTGAAATCTTATCAAGATGCAAGGTAGGCGTTCCCATGCAAAAAATGACTCTATGGCCTTAACGCCATATTTAGGGGTATATTTATACTCTGTGGCATATTTATACTCTGCGGCATATTTATACTCTGTTTGCGCCAAATTAGCGTCATTTTTCATACTCTAATTTGGTGCAAAACTAACTCCATATTTATACTTTGGTGCTAGACCCGTCTAGCACCAAGGCCCTGATTTATACTTTTTTTGCGCCTCATTAACGTCATTTTTTGACAAAAAAGTGTCACAAACGTACAAAATATTGGCCCTTATTTATACTTTTTGGGCAAAACTGAACTAACTCAGTTTTGCACCAAAAAGTTTAGCACCGGCTTACACCATTTCTGTGCACCAGCCGGGCACCATATTTATGGAATGGTGCAAGCCGGTGCAAAGGGGAGGCTAGAGTAATTTTTTTTTTACTTTAGTCAGGTGGGGCTGGCAGTATAGAAGAAGAGGGTTTAGCATCAAAAAATGACTTTAGGCAGGTTAGAGTAAAAAGGAATGACTTTAACCAGATTAGCGTCATTTTATGGTGCTAAACCTACCATGCCACATGACTCCTGCCTTAGAAAAGGCAGGAGTAATGCCCACCACCCCATTGGCCAGCACAGAGGACAAGGGTCCACTGGGCATGGCCATTGCACCCTATGCCATGTATGGGGGCCCATTTCGGGGCCCCCTATGGCACTTTCAAAAATAAAATGCAATCTTACATGTACTTACCAGGGATGGGTCCCCCATCTGCAGCAGTCATTCTGACCGCAGGCTTTAAAAAATGGGGCAAAGCAAGCTTTGCCCCATTTTTTGACCCCTCCACCCTCCCTTGCACCATTTTTGCATGGGAGTATAAATATGGCATTAAGGCCATAGAGTCATTTTTTGCAAGGGGAACACCTACCTTGCATCTTATTAAGGCAAGGTAGGCGTCCACTTCCAAGAAATGACTTTAACTCCACAAATGTGGCACTAGATGGGTCTAGCACCAAAGTATAAATATGGAGTTAGTTTTGCACCGAATTAGAGTGAAAAAAAAGATGCTAATTCAGTGCAAACAGAGTATAAATATGCCCCTTAGCGTAAACAAAATTCGCTAATCTGGTTAGAGTAATTTATTTTGACTCTATCCTGCCTAACGTCATTTTTTTTTACGCTAGCCTACCCTTTGCACCGGCTTGCACCATTCCATAAATATGGTGCCCAGCTGGTAATAAAAAGTGGTGCAAGCCGGTGTATAAATAAGGCCCTAAGTCTGTCACTCCCTGGTGACTTGTCAATTTTGTCCACTTGATAAATTTTAGTAAAGACTACTCCTAAATAGCATGAGCCACACCTTTTCGGTAACTTGTAATAAGCATTCTTACCACAGATGTAATATACACCAGGTACAGTGGAGTCTTGTCCATTCAGCATAAAATCCCATACACTCTTAATCAAAAACACGTGCATTCACTCCTTCCTACAAACTTATTGTCAGCTTTTGACCAAGGTTTATAAATAGAAAGCTTCCCTATATGTTACCAATCTAAAGCTAAGTGCCCTAGTGTATCCAGTGTGTTATGAAGTGTTTTCCTTCTGGAAACTATACCCTTGTCTGTTTTGTCTTTCATTGTTTCTCTTCTGTCACCAACTTGATTAATAAACTCCTTTTCTACTAGTGTAAGAAGACATGTTAAGTTTAGTCCTGTGTGCATACGCTGTGCCAAATGTCAGTGTTGGTTTAAAGAATCCACCTATGTCTATGTTCTTAACCTTTGCGATATTGCTAAAATGCTTATTAATGGGAACGAAAGAGAAAACTAAGTCACAGTTAAAATACAAAAACTGAAAGTATTCTTGATTGTAAAAATGTGTAAATAATAAACCACAACTAATACTAGTCAAAGGCAAACTATGATAAGTGATCCCTTCTTGTGCTGGTGAAGGAATGTGTGCACACATAACAATCACGCACTTTCATTGCAACCACATACTCACACAGCAAGCTGTAATATGCACTGGAAGATAAATCTCCCTTTGTGACCTCTAAATGATGCAATCCCTCGTCTTTATAAAACATGTTGTCAATCTTTGCACTGGAATTGTTGTGCTTTGAATATCTCCTCTCATTGAACACTAATTGCCGCAATCAATAAAATGCACGCGATCATGCAAACTTCAATCAAACCAATGCACATATATTTACATTTACTGTGTTTACCCTGTTCTGGGTGCACAGCTTTCAAAGAATCAGAGAAAAAAAACAAAAGAAAAAGAAAAATATAAAATGGCAAAAACAAGCAAAAATCAAAAATGTTTTTCAAAGTCTCTTTACACTATCTACAGCAGCTCTTGATCTTCAATAATTTTCCCAATTCAGCCAAAATGTTGTCAAAAATAGTTCAAATGTTCATTTTCAATAGAACACAGTTTGTGGAACACTTATAGTTATTTCCAGAGTGTAATGTATTTGTTGATCAATTGGCAAGATTATTTCAAAGCTCAGTTTGAATGCAATTTCAAGTTCCAAAAGGTGTAGCTGAATTCTCACGGTCAAAACAAGAGGCCATAAACTCACTCTCCCATTCGTTGTGACAAGATTAATTCAGGCGAAGAGTATCTGCGACTTGGCACTCTTTTTCTTTTAGTTCTCCTTACAGCACCATCTTCATCTTCACTTTGATTTGACTCTTCAACTGCTTCTGTTATTGTTGGGAGTTTGTCAGCACCCAGTTCTTGTGCAGCTGCAGGCCATTTGTCTCTTTTCATAGTTCTCTTTTCAGATGTAACTGCATTCACAACATTTGCTGTGCTGGCAGGAGTCGATTGACTTTGACTTTGCTTTCCTGCACCTTTGTCTGCATTCAGGCTACTTGCACATTCACCACTTTGTTTTCTGCTTCAGCCACTTTCTCAGTCCTCACAGCTTCGTCAAGCTGAACCTCTCCTGCATCAGTATCTGCTCTAGCAAGATCAGACTGTGTTTTCAAGAGTACTCAGGACTTTGCATGCGTGGTTTGCGTGAATCCAGTTTGGAAGACCAGTACACTTCACAGCTGTTGTAATCACCAGGATAACTTGAAATGCTCCTTTCTGTCTTGGCTCTAGGCAAGTTTCTTCATCTGTTTTTTAACTAGGATCCAGTTGCCAGCCTACAGGCTGTGACTCTGTTCTGGAGCTGGTTGAACTTACTGCTCCAACCTGATGAGACAAAGAGCGAACCACATCAGCCAGACCTTTCCAAAAATCCATTGCTAAGTCACCTGTTATGTTCACAAGTGCATTTGTAGGTACTGCTGGTAATCTCATTGCAAGGCCTAATAAATTCTTGTGAGGAAACAGTCATGTCTTCCTATCAGGAGTGCTACACTTGTTCATCAGGGCAAGTAGCAATGCATCAGGCCATTTCAACACTGTAGAGGCACAAACCTTTACGAATCAAGCTTTCAGTGTTCCTTTCATTTGTTCCACCAATCCAGATGCATCTAGTCTGTAACTACAGTGCAATTTTTGCTCAATATTCAGTGCTTCACAGAACAACTTTATGATTTCATTATTAAAATTAGTTCCTCAATCTGATTCCAACTCCCTGAGCAGCAGCCTGGCTACATTGAGACTATCATTACTACGTGTTAGATAAGCCTCAATCTAATCAGAGAATAAACACACAACTAATACATACTTCAACCCATTGCAGGCTGGCATTGCAATGAAATCAAGTTGTATTCTGTTAAATGAACCTCCCAATCTGCCTATGTAGCTCAAATTAACCACTGTGCATTTATCTACATTCATTTGTTGGCATGTTACACATCTGTGACCAATTGCTTCTGTAATCAATCTAACTCTGAGATTATACCATGTCTGTTTGAATTTGCAAATCATTGCATCTCTACCAAGATGCACCTGACCATGATAATATCTTGCCAGTGAGTTCAGCAAACAATCTGGCAACACAACCTTCCCATCATTTGAACTCCAGACATCATCTTCCTCCCTTTGAGCACAACCTGATTTTATCCCACCTCTGTGTTCTTCCTCTGTTGCCTCTTCCTGAAATGTGCTAATCTCACCCCAGGTATCAACCACCGACATCAAGAAACTTTAATTTGTCTGACCGGTGTCATTTCCACCCTCCACTCTTCATTAAAAGTGACACAATGGAGCTCACAATATCTGGCAATTTGGTCAGCATAGGCATTACCCATTGATACATAGTCATTTGATCTTAAATGAGCGGTACATTTTACAACTGCAAACTTCTCAGGTAACTGCTAAACATCTAATAAATTGTGAACTCTTTCACCATTTCGGTCGGTGATCGTGATGAGGTCATAAAACATTGCTGGTGCCATAACTGCCCAAAGTAACACTAAGGGGGTCATTCTGACCCTGGCGGTCATGGACCGCCAGGGCCAACGACCGCGGAAGCACCGCCAACAGGCTGGCGGTGCTTCCGGGGGCATTCTGACTGCGGCGGTAAAGCCGCGGTCAGAAAAGGGAAGCCGGCGGTTTCCCGCCGGCTTCCCGCTGCCCCAGGGAATCCTCCACGGCGGCGCTGCAAGCAGCGCCGCCATGGGGATTCCGACCCCCTTCCCGCCAGCCTGGTTCTGGCGGTTCTCACCGCCAGAACCTGGCTGGCGGGAACAGGTGTCATGGGCCCCCTGGGGGCCCCTGCAGTGCCCATGCCACTGGCATGGGCACTGCAGGGGCCCCCTAACAGGGCCCCACATTGATTTTCAGTGTCTGCGTGGCAGACACTGAAAATCGCGATGGGTGCAACTGCACCCGTCGCACACCAGCAACTCCGCCGGCTCCATTCGGAGCCGGCTTCCTCGTTGCTGGTGCTTTCCCACTGGGCGGGCGGGCGGCCTTTTGGAGGTCGCCCGCCAGCCCAGCGGGAAAGTCAGAATGACCGCCGCGGTCTTTTGACCGCGGTACGGTCTTCTGGCGGTTCCCGCCAGGCCGGCGGCTTCCGCCGCCGGATTGGGTCAGAATGACCCCCTAAATCCTTATTGACTATCTGTGAATATTGTCACTTTGAGCTGCTCAGACATGCAGCATGCCTTTGTAAGAACAACCAATTCAGCTACATGGGTAGAAATGACTCCTTGAAGCCATGAAGCTTCAACTACTCCTGAGAGTGTGCAACCTGCAGCACCCACTCTCAGAGTACCTTCACTGTATCTGAAACAGGAGCCATAACAAATAAAACGTGATCATATTCTTCTAAAGGAGTATCCTGAATATCAGGTCTGGGTTTGGTGCACAGTTCTGTAACATTGAGGCAGTCATGTTCCACTTCATTAACACCATGTGAATCATTAACATTAACAGGCAGAAATGTAGCTAGGTTCAGAATGGCATATCTCTTGACCACAACATTTAGGGACCCAGGAATCAATAACTCATAAGAGGTGAGACAAGCACTAGTCAAGTACTGGGTTTTGGATCTGGTCAAAAGTATTTCAACTGAGTGTGAGACAAAGACAGTAAAGGGGTGTCCTATCACAATGTCTTCACATTGCCCTATGCTCACACTAGCAGATGCCATGGCTTTCAAACAGCCAGTCAAAGAAGCAGCTACAGGATCTAATGTGGCAGAAAAATAAGCCATAGGTCCGTTCGTTCCTCCATGTAACTGCGTCAAACCAGAAAGAGCACATCCATCACGTTCATGGCAGAACAATGAAATCTTTTTGTATAGCCAGGCATTCCCAAAGGTGGAGCTCTGCACAAACTCTCAACTCAGTGGAAGCTGTCATGCACTTTTCACTAAAGGGGTCTGGATCTGTAACTTCTTTGTGTGTTAACTTCTGCAATGGCTTGGAAATTACTGAAAAATTGGGGATCCATTGGTGTCAGTAACTCACCATTCCCAAAAGCATTCTGACAACTCTCAGCGTAACTGGGGGATTCAATTGTATAATAGCTGCAATGCTCTCTCAGGACACTTTCTTTGCACTTTTCTCAACCTGGTGACCCAAATATTTTACTTACTTCCGACAATTCTATAATTTTGTAGGGGAAGCCTTTTGATCATTTTCACCAAATGATTTAACAACTCTATGGTATCCTGACTGCACGTCTCTCGTGTATTGGATGTAACCATCAGGTCATCAATGCACTGCACTACGGCAGACTGAAATGGCATGTTCAAGGATTCTAGCGTTTTCTTAAAAGTCTGAATCTAAATGGATTGTGACTCTGAAAACCCCTGTGGAGTTCGGCATCACAAATACACACAGTTGCCAAATCTGAAGGAAAAGAGGAACTGACTGTCCTTGTGTAGGGGTACAGTAAAGAAAGCCTGTGACAAATCAATAACAGAAAAACATTATGCTTCACATAGAATCTGAAATTAAATTACTGCTGGATTGGGAACTATTGGACAGCAGGACAACACAATTTCATTCACTTTTCTCAAATCCTGAACTATGCAACATTTCCCACTTGGCTTTTGCAATCCCATAATTGGACGATTATATGGGCTGCTCATTACTTCTCTCAGAACTCCCTGCTCAACAAAGTCTGCAATTATCGGGGTAATTCCTTTAATCACTTCTGGGGTCATGTTATACTGTGGTGTTCTAGGATAAACTGCATCAGGCTTCACAGTTACTTTAACTTGTTCAACACCTCATATAAGTCCAATATCCTCACCAAAAAGATCCCAAACTCTCACAGTTACTGTGTCTTGTAATTCATCTGTCAGGGCTTTAACTGTCATAGCAGGAAACTATGTAATGAGAGGGCACATCTCATCAGTTTGACTGGAAGTCTCATCATTACTATTAGTCAGAATGTCTATGCCTTTATGTGTACAAATGATGGAACATTTTAATTTGCATAGCAAGTCTCTCCCAAGCAGACTCACAGGACTGGAATCACAAACTACAAATTTGTGCAAACCCTCAAAGGTTCCAATTTTAACTAGCATGGGCTCTGTAATGGAGTTTACTGAATGCTGGTTTGCTACTCCTACAACCTGAACTGTCCTTCATGAAAGTTCCTGCATGTCTGACAGTTGAACGGGTTGCTCCGGAGTCAACCAGAAATGAAACATCATGACCCATAACACTTGCATTCACACAGGGAACACGCTGATCTATCTCCTGTGAGGCAGCCAATACAAATTCTTCCTCTTCCAAACTCTCACTTATGTATTCTTCACTCGCTTCATCACCATTGAAATCAATCAATGGGTATTCTGTGATTAACTGATTTGCATTTGCATTTGCTCTTTGGTTCATGTTCTGCTGAGGAACTATTACCTGTTGCTGTGCTAACAGAGCTTGTAGAATTTACATTTCCTGTAGGACTTGAACCTGCTGTTGGGCAAACTGCATTTGCACTGCTCCAATAGGAACATTCACATTTTGATTTTGGGGCCTTTGAAATCTTTGATTGTGAAATTGACTGTTGTCACCATCTGTGCAAACCACCACCCTGCACCAAATTATATACATTACTATAGGGACACTCCCCTTTCCAATGTCCGACGATGTCGCACACATGAAAAGGCAGCATTTTCTTCATGTTTTGAATGTCAGCCACATTAACACTCGGATCTACTTGAATTCCATGACCTGAGTTGTCCTGTCAAACCTTTGCCAATCAATATCTTTAGGGTAAATTGGTTTTCAAAAACTTAATGACGTAATACTTTTTCATCACCTTTTCAGACGACGCACCTGTTACTGAATCTCTTGGCGGCTCTCGTGTTGGCCAATCAACACTCTCCTTCAACTCAACCCACAAGTCTGCTGAAACCACAATCTAAGAAAAAGTATTCAAATCTTCCCACAGGCACTTTGCAAGCTTGACAAATCTCTCAGTTCATTGGTACCACTCCATTGGTTTCTCCCTCAACTTTGGGAAATCATATGTAAAAGCTAGTATGTCACTTCTGCTCCAAGCAACATGGACAAAAGTCCCTCCCTTTCTTCTGATCTCTTTTCTTTACCCATTTGCTTTCCCATTTAACTAATGCTCCCCATGTTTGAATGCTCTGGAATAATTATTTATTGTGAATCTCCATTCTAGGTGACCTCAAGTTTGCAATGTCTCTTGAATAGAATTCTAATCTGTAACTCCTCTTTTATTGTTTGGATTTATTCATTTTGATTTCATTTTCTCTGCTAAATGAGTTAGTTTCTCATAAACCTGTCCTGCTCGATGAGTGATATCTTTACACATGAAGCGCAACTCGTATTGTGCTCCCTAAATCATTTAATTTAATTCTAATTTCAGTCTTGCCACGTTCAATGATTTCTCCCCTCTGGTGTGTTCCTGCAGCTGAAGTTTCACTTAAATTTTCTAACCATTCAGACAATTGTTGGACTGTCAATCCTTGTAAACTAATATTATTACCATTGTGTCGGGGCATAGGCTGTGGAACATTGCATGGAGCTCTCATAGCCTGTTCTTGAGTCATCACAGATGAGCCTGTAGTGCATGGGAGACATGTCACATCAATCAGTGGACCGACTGTATCATGTGTCTGATTCGAACCAAAATAATTCATAGGGGTCATAACTGGCACCATAGTGCTCAATCTCTCCATTTCTGCGTTCAATCCAAAATGTGAATTCTTTGCTTGTACCAGATTTGGAATATGGGTACCACTCTCATTATTACCCTGGGTGTACAACGGAACAACCGGACCTATTGTTACAGGAACTGTTAAAGCATCTGGTCCTGACTAATTTGTTTGACTTGGTGGAAACATTAATCCTTTACCTTGGCCAATCAATACTGCACCAAAAGCCTGACTTATCTGATTTGGGGCAACATTCTGCAGTGTCGTTACTGGGGAAGACATAGGCAGTGTCTGTCTCTGGTTCATTATTTGTGCAGACGTCCTCACACTAGGGGTGGGGAGGTGGACTCAAATTGAGCCTTTCCCACACTCTGTGGCATAGCTGAAACTGTGATATTCTGGGCTGCATTAACATCAGGAACTGTCGGATAATCCGCTGGCATCTGTGCAACATTAGCAATAGGCACATTTGGAATTATATGACTCCGATTTTGTACATCTAGAGCTGTGGCAAAACTTGCCACCACATTCTGATTTGCTGGGGGCACCGCATTATACGGTGGAGAACGATTCTGCAACAACTGCGTTATAAATTCATCCTCTGAATCACTCTTGGTGTCTGCTACCTTTTATTTTCACCTAACGTCTGTTCTGGATCTTCTTCAGATTTCTTTTTGGCTTTAAATTCAATCAATCAATCAATCATGGTATTTGTAGAGCGTGCTACTCACCCGTGAGGGTCTCAAGGCGCTGGGGGGGGTCACTGCTGCTCGAAGAGCCAGGTCTTGAGGCGCTTCCTGAAGGCGAGGTGGTCCTGGGTGGTCCTGAGGTGGGCAGGGAGGGAGTTCCACTACTTGGCTGCCAGGTTGGCAGAAAGATTGCCCTCCAGCGTTGGTTCGGCGGATGCGAGGGACGGCGGCGAAGGCGAGGTTGGTGGAGCGAAGTTGACGGGTGGGCGTGTAGAAGGCGAGGAGATTGTTGAGGTATTCGGGGCCTTTGTTGTGGAGGGCTTTGTGTGCGTGGGTGAGGAGCCTGAAGGTGATCCTTTTGTTGACGGGTAGCCAGTGCAGGTGTTTCAGGTGGGCGGAGATGTGGCTGTGGCGGGGTGCGTCGAGGATGAGGCGTGCAGAAGCGTTTTGTATGCACTGAAGACGTTTCTGAAGTTTTGCAGTGGTTCCTGCGTATAGGGTGTTTCCGTAGTCCAGGCGACTTGTGACGAGGGCGTGGGTCATGGTTTTTCTGGTGTCTGCGGGGATCCAGCGGAAGATCTTTCGGAGCATGCGGAGTGTGTGGAAGAAAGAGGACGAAACGGTGTTGACTTGCTTGGTCATGGTGAGAAGGGGGTCCAGGATGAATCCGAGGTTGCGTGCGTGGTCTGAAGGGGTTGGTGCGGTGCCCAGGGCCGTGGGCCACCAAGAGTCGTCCCAGGGAGACGGGGAATTTCCGAGGATGAGGACTTCCATCTTGTCTGAGTTCAGCTTCAGGCGGCTGAGCTTCATCAAATCTGCGACGTCTTTCATTCCATCCTGTAGGTTGGCTTTGGCGGTGGCTGGGTCTTTGGTGAGGGAGAGTATCAGCTGGGTGTCGTCGGCGTAGGAGATGATGTTGATGTTGTGTTTGCGAGCGATGTCGGTGATGGGGCTCATGTAGACATTGAAGAGCGTAGGGCTGAGCGAGGAGCCTTGTGGGACGCCGCAGATGATCTCGGTGGGTTCCGAGCGGAAGGGCGGGAGGTAGATTCTTTGGGATCAGTCCTAGAGGAAAGAGATGATCCAGTCCAGGGCCTGTCCTTGTATACCGATGGAGCGGAGGCAGGTTATTAGGGTGCGGTGGCAGACGGTGTCGAAGGCAGCTGAGAGGTCAAGGAGGATGAGGGCGGTTGTTTCTCCGTTGTCCAGCAGGGTTCGGATGTCGTCGGTGACTGCGATGAGGGCGGTTTCCGTGCTGTGGTTGGCTCGAAGGCCGGACTGGGAGGGGTCGAGCAGGTTGTTGTCTTCGAGGAAGTTGGTCATTTGCTTGTTGACGGCCTTCTCGATGACCTTAGCCAGGAAGGGGAGGAGCAAGATGGGGCGGAAGTTCTTCAGGTCGTTGGGGTCTGCCGTAGGTTTTTTCAGGAGAGCATTGACTTCCGCGTGTTTCCAGCTCTCGGGGAAGGTGGCAGATGTAAACAAGCTGTTGATGATGCTCTGGAGATAGGGGGCGATGATGGCGTCGGCTTTGTTGAAGATGTGATGTGGGCACGGGTCCGAGGGGGCGCCGAAGTGGATAGTGTTCATGGTTGTTCTAGTCTCTTCGGTGCTGATGGGTGTCCAGGCGTTGAGGGTGATGGTTGGGGCTGTGAGTTCCGTGGTGATCGGCAGGATCTGTGGTCCGAAGCTGTTGTGTAGGTCGGTGATCTTTCGATGGAAGAAGGTAGCGAGGGAAATTTAACACCCCTATCACCTTCCTGTGGAATTGCTGGGGAAAACCTCACTGCATGTAATGTATCTGCTCTTCACATTCTCTGCTCCTCATCCCATCTAGCTTTCACTAATGTCTTTTCTGCTTTCCTCATTCTCCTTTTGAATTCTTGATCATCTTTCTGCTGTGCAGTTAATTCCCAAATAGCAAGTGCTTCAAACTGTGCAGGTCTCGGAAGGGGTTTTGATTCATACAACACCCTCCTCAGATTCTCAAATATTCTTAAAATAAAAGTTCCATGACAAGGAAAAGCTAATGCGCCTTCCTTCTCAGGTATTTTACAGCATTGATTTACCCAAAGACATGCTGAAACAACTCTTTCTTCCATGACCTCAAATACTGGTGTACCTTCAGGTGGAGTAGGTTCACCCTCCCTAACTGGTAAAAAGCTTCTCCTCTCAAAGAAAGCTTTGAAAATGTCATTCTTACACAATTCTAATTCACAAAAAAATGCCATGAAACCAGGAAGTAAATTTCAATCCCACAATTCATTTCAGGAGCTGTCCTCGACCTATAGCAGTGCAGTCTTGTCCACAAATCTGTGTGCTGCTTTTCTCACCAACCGACCTATCCCAATGTGGACCAAATGACATCACCCTCGCTTTCACTTGGCAGCAGCAACTCACTTCAGAGCTGTCTAATGCACTTTCCATGCAAAACCTGAATACAATATTACAAACACAAAACCCAAAACCTTTCTGCTCACTACGGGTAGGACTCAAATGCTTTGAAAGCTGTACAGAACTTTCGACTGTGGTCTTTCACACAAACAGCTAATCTTGTGGCTGTGGCTTTCTCACATGCGAAAATAAGATTCGACCAACAAATCTCACTCTGTTTGATGTGGATTCTCCCTGTGCACTCAAGTTTCACCTATTACTAACCAACAACTCACTCACAATCAAGGGAAGTCTAAGTGTGTTGCTGACAGTGCTCAATCCACCAACACCCCACTGAAGACAATAAATTAACCAAGTGTCTCCATATACTTTTACAATACTACTCCGGAGCCTTAGACCACGCAGGACCTGCTAACAACAACAACCCCGTTGGCAATTTATTAGCAAAACTGTCAGTATTCACTTGGAGTACGGAAACTCCCTTCTTAATTACCTGGAGTACTCAAACTCCCTACTCCCTTCATACATCACACTTCACCATTGGGACGGAGGAGAGACGATCCGTGAAGGAGAACAAGACAACCCGATACGTCCCCGGAGCGACGTGGCTTATGCAGGTACATGCCTGCTTTCAACATCCCACTAATTATTTGTGGAAGTGGAGAGGAGGGGAGGACGGAGAGAAGTAAAGGGAGAGGGAAACTTGATGTGGATAGAGATGGGAGTGTTCACATATAACCGTGGATACTGGAACATCAGGCTGCATGTTTTCACCAACAAGAGAGTGTGGCATGTTAACAGAGTAATAGAGGACTAGCACAAAGAGGTGTGCACACTATCCATCACTTATCAATATGGGTCTTTCCTTTCCCTGTCCACTTCTTCTTTTCCCTCTGATCTTTTTTCTCCCCTTGCCTGATTTGTTGGTTTATGAAGAGACAGCACACAAAGCTTACTTATGTTCACTGTCCTTCATGGATACATTCTACGGCGGGAACTCCTACCAACGAGGCCCTTGGGAAGACACCTAAAGGAAAGAACAGAAGGAATTCTGAGAAGACAGTCACAGAGTCACCACATAAGAACTGAATGAACAGAAAACACAGAAAGACAGAGAGCTTTAAGAAAGGAAAAGGAACATCTAAATAAGAAAATTCTGAGAACTAAGATTTTTGTGGACAAATACGAACATAATAAAAACCACCTTCAATAACCTTCACCATAAGCCGTTGTTGATAGTATTACGATACAACACATACTTACCAACCCACGACAGTGACTAATGAAGTTGTCAGATTCATACAATCACAAATCATTGACATTGAAACATAAAAAAATCTAAACACGATGAACAATTTAGACTACAATCAAAACTCCAATCTGAATAAGTTTCAAAGCTTTACTACAATCCCAAAATCAATGTCACGTCAATGGTTCACAAAACTGAGTTATAAACATACATAAAAATCATAGGCTGACCAAAGCGTCTAAAAAGATTTAACCTACTAAATATCAGTATTGTTAAACATGCCAAAAGAATCACATAAATCAGCAAAACAACAATATATATGGGAAGCTGTTCATGTCAAAATTACAGCTCCCTATATAGGACAGCTCCTGGAATGCATAGCGTGTTGCAAAATGAATATGACATACACCAGAATTAATGTACTATGTGTCAAAATAAATATGATACCTGGCAGAGTGAATCTGACTTGAACCAAAACAAATATGAAACCAGGTAACGTGAATATGCTACTTAGTGATTATAATGAATAACTCACACTCAGAATTGAATAAGAGATACACTGAAATATATATCAATCGTACTGAAATAAATATGGCCCTCACTGTAAATAATAAAGCAATCACTGAAATACATACAATATTTGTCAAAAAGAATGAGACACTTCTTGAAATGACTGACATGTGCCAAGAGGGATATGACACACATTGAAATGAATATGACAGCTTTAAATGAATATAAGGTACTGAAATGAAAATGCATTATTCTGAAAGAAATATAATGTGAAATGAACATTACATTTATAAAAAAATGAATATGGTTTGCATTGAAAGTAATATGATACACATTGACATGATTATAATATGTGTTGCAATTGGTATGAGTCATGTTAAAATCAATATCATGCGTTAATATGAATGAGACATCTATTGAAAGGAATATGACACATGCTAAGATGAATATGACATGAAATGAATATGAGCCCTTTTGAAATTAATTCAACATGCCTTAAACTGAATATGACCCATGCTGACATTAAAATGAAACTTGTCAAAATGAATGTTATGCTTTGAAATCAATACTGTATGATACACAGCGACATGAATATTGCATATATTGAAATGAATTTGTCCTATGTTGAAATGGATATGACCCATATTAAAATTATAATGTCAGGTGTTAAGATGAATATGACATCCACTGGCACGAATATGCCATTCATTTAAAGCAATATGACACATGTTAATATTTATATGAACCATATTCAAATGAATATGATATCTGATGAGGTTGATATGACCCATATCAAAATTAATATGACATTCATTAAAATTAATATGAGACTTATTGAAATGGATATGAAATTATATGAGATACATATACCATGCTTTGAAATTAATAAAGCACATATTGAAATGAACACAAGCCATGTGTGAATAAAATGCTCACTGTTTAAATATGGCTAGCTTTGAATCGATGTTGATTTGCTTTAAAATTAACAATACATATTGTACTTAACACAAATTAATTAACTAAAATAAATATATGTTTTCGACTATGTGCTACATTTAGTTTTTGTGGGTTTTTGGACTTTGAGCACTTTACCACTGCTGACCAGTGCTAAAGTGCAAGTGCTCTCTGTCTAAAATGACCTGATGATTGGTTTATCCATGATTTGCATAGTTGTTTTACCCGTAAGTCCTTAGTATAATGCAACATGTGTGCCCAGGACCTGTAAATCAAATGCTACTATTGGGACTGCAGCAATGATTGTGCCACCCACATGAGTAGCCCTGTAAACATGTTTCAGACCTGCTACTGCAGTATCTGTCTGCAGTTTTAAACTGCCATTTCAACCTGGCAAGTGCACCCACTTGCCAGGCCCAAACCTTCCCTTTTACTACATGTAAGGTACCCCTAAGGTAGGCCCAAGGCAGCCCCATGGGCAGGGTGCAGTGTATTTAAAAGGTAGGACATATACTGGGGTATTTTACATGTTCTGATAATGAAATATTGCTGTAGGAAAGTACCATCTTCCATAGCATGTTACCCCCATTTTTACCTGTATGGCAGTATGTTTTTGCCTGTCTCACTGGGATCCTGATGGTCAGGGCTCCAGTGCTCATAGTTTATGGCCTAATGTGTGTGTCTGTATAGTGCTTGACTGTGTCACTGAGGCTCTGCTAATCAGAACCTCAGTGCTTATGCTTTCTCTGCTTTTAACTTTGTCAGTGTGGGCTAGTGACTTCATTTACCAATTTCAATTGGCACACTGGACTCCCCTTAAAAGTCCCTAGTATATAGTACCTATGTACCCAGGGCATTGGGGTTCCCGGAGATCCATATGGGCTGCAGCATTTCTTTTGCCACCCATAGGGAGCTCAGACAAACACTTGCACAGGCCTGCCATTGCAGCCTGCGTGAAATAGTGCACACACTATTTCACAGCCCTTTTCACTGCACTTAAGTAACTTATAAGTCACCTATATGTCTAACCTTCACTTGCTGAAGGTTAGGTGCAAAGTTACTAAGTGTGAGGGCACCCTTGTACTAGAAAAGGTGCCCCCACATAGTTCAGTGCCATTTCCTGGGACTTTGCGAGTGCAGGGACACCATTACACGCTTGCACTACATGTAGGTCAATACCTATACGTAGCTTCACAATGGTAACTCCGAATAAGGCCATGTAACATGTCTAAGATCATGGAATTGTCCCCCCATTCCAAATCTGGTATTGGGGAGCCAATTCCATGCATGCTGGGGGCTCCAGCACGGACCCCCAGTACTGCCAAACCAGCTATCTGAGGCTTGAACTACAGCTACAGCTGCTGCCAGCTCACAGACAGGATTCTGCCCTCCTGGGGTCTGAGCAGCTCAGTCCCAGGAAGGCAGAACAAAGCATTTCCTCTGAGAGCAGGGTGTTACACCCTCTCCCTTTGGAAATAGATGTTACAGGCTGGGAAGAGGTTGCCTCCCCCAGCCTCTGGAAATGCTTTGAAGGGCACAGATGGTGCCCTCCTTGAATAAACCAGTCTACACCAGTTCAGGGACCCCTTGTCCCCTGCTCTGGCACAAAACTGGACAAAGGAAAGGGGAGTGGCCACCCCCCTGTCCATCACCACCCCAGGGGTGGTGCCCAGAGCTCCTCCAGTGTGTCCCAGACTTCATCCATCTTGCTTTGCAAGGTGTGGGGGCACTCTGGAGGGCTCTGAGTAGCCAGTGCCAGCAGGTGACGTCAGAGACCCCTCCTGATAGGTCCTTACCTGATAAGGTAGGCAATCCACCTCTCAGGGCTATTTAGTGTCTCTCCTGTCGGTTTTCTTCAGATTCTGCTTGTAAGTTTCCTTCAGGAATTCTCTGCAACTACTACTTCATCCTCTGACCTCGGATCAACCGCAGACTGCTCCAGGAACCGCTGTAACAGCAACAAACTATCCACAAGCGATACTTTTCTTCTGCAACTTCAGCTCCAGCCAGCAACTGCAACAGGTTCCACGGAGTGCATGCTCTGGGGACTCCCTGTCTTCATCCTGCACTAAAAGGACTGAAGAAATCTCCCGTGGGGTAACGGAGTCACTCCCCTGCTCATGCAGGCACCTTCCAAGATGACGACTGGTACACTTGGACTCCTCTCACTGCGACGAGTGTGCTCCTAAGGACACATAGGATGGACCCCATCAACATAGGCTGTCCTGAGGTCCTGCTGTCCCAATTTGGAGGAGGTAAGACCTTGCCTTCCCTGAGATCGACGGTACACCTGTGTACTGCGTCTTCTTCACCTCCTGAGGCCTATGTGCACTTTTTGCCGAATTCCTTCGTGCACAGCCTGGCCCAGGTCCCCAGCACTCCATCCTGTGGCTCTCAACTCGCTGAGTTGTTCTCTTTGTGGGTTAGAAACATATGTTTAAAGGAGTTTTTTGTGGTACAGGTACATACCACCGAAACCTACTCTGAAGTGACATGAGTCTGCATTTGCTAGGCCACATGTCCACACATGCACAGGGAAGATACTTTCCGTGCCCACTATGCCAGCCCTTTCATTGTCACTCATTGTTAGGGTGAAGTCTGTACTATGATAGATGCCTGTAGGGACTGTATGCATTGAGTCAGTGTTGCAGAGTGTAAATGTGTTTGTCCAGTCAGGCCTAACAAATTTACCCTTCAGAAACCACATTGCTGTGTGGTGTTTCATTGTGGCTCACATCACAGTACATATTGCTGGAAAATCGAATACCTGATGTCATTAGGCTTGCTTAGTCATTGTAGGCCTTGAGCAGGGTAGTGGGTTAGTCTCTCAGATTAATCCAAAAGTGTGTAGTCATGACCCTGTACTTATTGGCATGTGATTCACACTTGTGGTGTGTTGACAAATTGCCCATTTTATGCTTGGTGGTTCTGATGTGTGTGACACAACCATTTGAGTAAAAAAATGTGTTTGTAATAACTTGATTTGTCGCTTGCATCCATATAGGTAAAAACCCATCAAAAGAAGAAGATTTGGAGAGCCATCGCCCAGGAGGTGCAGACTCTGGGGTTTCATAGCCGGCAAAGTGCCCACTGTTGCAAGAGGTGGAAGGACCTGAGGTGCTGGGCCAGAAGATCTCAGAGATTCAGATAGGGCTGTCCTCCCTACATGGGTGGGCACACCTCGAAGCATGACCCCCCAAGGGCCCGCATTCTGGCAGTAGCATTCCCGTACCTTGATAGGCATTTGCAGGGAGCACAGCAGCCACAATGAGTACAGGACATATTACTGCCTGTCACACAGCCAAGTTAATGTGTTAGGTTCTGACATCTCCTCCTGATGACTGGGGATGGACCATGTGTGATGCACAAGATGAGTAACTGTTTGTGAAGATATGTAATTTGGTGCATATTGATGTGCCTTGCCTAGTAGCCCAGGGATCTAGATCACAACTGAGTACAATCCACAAAACAATTGATCTCAGAGGACAACACGTTGCTTTGTACAGTGATCAATCAAGGAAGGTTTGTTGTTGTAGTGGGTCTAAAGTCTATGCAACAGACCCCTACTCCTCAGTGTTACAGTCCAAAGAAAAAGAAGTGATGGATCACTGTCCTCAGCCATGTGTCTGGTTAAGTGAGTAAATTAGCATCTGCTCCCAAGAGGCCACTTGTTTTCAGTGTGTGATGAGTCCTGGTGCCTCACTACTGTCTGACATGTGAAGGTGGCATCACATATGTGAGAGAGCACACATTGTTCTTTGGGTGCAGCTACAGATCAAAACTTTCCCTTGGTAAGTGGTGAATGTGTATGACATGATTCATGTCCCTTTTTCACTGTTGCCAAAATTCCTTGTGCTGACATGTTAGCATATGTCCCATTCTCTTTTAACAAAATATGTACACTGTTGTTTCATGCTTTGTCTACCTGTGTTCACAGCAAGATATCTGTATCCCCTCACATATAGTTGCATGCCAACCTGTCTTTGGAATTGGACATATGCAATTGGGCTACATTTTATGTGGTGCCACAGACAGGAGTGTGTCACCATTGATTGTTGGCTCACACATACTGTCTCCCGTCAGTGCATGTCATTTGGCATGTACAACTTCAGTAGCAATGAGAGATATGACATGTAGGACTAGAGTTTTTACACACAATGTCCATTTCCATGCCATTGATGTGGCATCAAGTGGCAAAGTGCACTGCACATGTTAAATGGGAAAGATTTGTTGCCGGACTGTTGGCACACATCATGGAGTGACTTGCAGTTTTGTTGGAACCACATGTGGTTGAGAACAACCATTCAACCACGGACATCTGAGTTTGCAGGGCCAAAATGGAGACAGTGATGTAGCTTCCCATTGGGCAACATGTCCAGGGCCTTCTAAAAGTTATTGTAAATCCCTGGGCCTCTCCAATATACAAAGAACTAATGGCTTCTAGTGATGCAATCAGAGTTTGTCAGTGTAAGGGGTGCCATATAGTAGTTATGATTTTCCGGGGGCTAGCTGTTTCATTGTGTTATGTATTTTAACAACATACCTCCGTCAATTTGCACATTTTGACTATAGTGTACATTTCCTTGCCAAATATGTAGTATATCTGAGCAGCATTAGTACTACCTCCATGACTCAATTAGGACAATTTACACATGGTGAAATGTGCATTGCTGACATGTTTCCAGTGTGACGTGAGTATTTCCATGTCACCTTCTTCAGGATACTGTGCTGCTGTCAGCAAAATGGCAGGATTTGGAGCATCATTTCTTATTGTTGTTTTATTGAGTATGTGACAAATAGATGTCTGCATGACTTTGTGTGGGATCTGTTGGAATAAACTTGGAGTTGGCCTACTATTGTATGACAACAGGTAACAGGTATGCTCCATGAGGCAAAGCATTGAAGGTGATGTGGTCTTCTACTTGTTCAATGGTTATTATGATTGTACAACTTCACCCATGCAATTGGAGATCTGAGACCTGATTGTTCTGTGGGCAACTGTTGACAGTTCATATGACATACATGCATATGTATAATTCAAGTAGGAGCCACCTTGAAGTAGTTTGTTAATGGGGCCTACTTGACATCATGGTACTGTTTGTAAATCACAGCTTTTGTTCAGGTGTGATCAGGAACATGTGGAGACCCTTTTCCCCTTTGTATTTGGAGCATCATCCCAGGCAAGTGAAGGAGACAGGGCGAAACCAAGTTGGGAAGCATCTGGCCAGGGTACCTCCAGTCAAGACACCACCGACACAGAGGGACCCAGTGGCCCGGAAGGTGAGGGGAGTGCCACCGAGGACACAGGATTAACCTCGTCATCTTTAGATTCTACCTCCAGTGGCCACTCCCTAGTGGTGGGGTCCTGTGCCATCCTTGTCTGCCACCCCGAGTACTAGCACCACCCTTCCTCTTTGCTCCCCATCCAATTGGCCATGCCCACTTACCTAAGAGGTTGGGCATCTCCTTTGCCCTAGGTACCTCAGTGCCAGCCCCTGTTACTCCTGCTGCCCTGAGTGAGAAGGATATTGACCTCCTGAGGAGTATCAGGAGGTCAATAGCATTCTGTGGGGCAGACTGCCATTGTGAATACCATCCAGGGGTTGGTAAGCCAGCTTCAGAAAATGCTTTCCTGGAAGACATTCATAGTGACATGTCAATCAATCAATCAATCAATCAGGAATTTGTAAAGTGCACTACTCACCCATGAGGGTCTCAAGGCGCTGAGGGGGGGGAAGGGGGAGTGTTCCTCCTGCTCAAACAGCCAGGTCTTGAGAAGTTTCCTGAAGGTAAGGATGTCTTTGGTCTGGCGCAGGTGGGTTGGAAGAGTGTTCCACGTTTTGGTGGCGACGTCCGAGAATGATCTACCGCTGGTTGTAGTTTTGCGGACGCGTGGGATGCTTGCGAGGGCGAGGTCGGCGGAGCGGAGATGCCGAGTCGGGGTGTAGAAGGAAAGCCATCTGTTGAGGTATTCTGGTCCGGTGTTGTGCAGTGCTTTGTGAGCTTGGGTGAGGAGTTTGAAGGTGATTCTTTTGTTGACTGGGAGCCACTGCAGGTTCCTCAGGTGGTCTGTGATGTGGCATTGGTGGGGGATGTCCAAGATGAGGCGTGCAGAGGAGTTCTGGATGCAGTGCAGGCTCTTCTAGAGTTTGGCCGTGGTTTCTGCGTAGAGGGCATTGCCGTAGTCCAGGTTGCTGCTTACAAGGGCTTGGGTGGCTGTTCTTCTGGTTTCGGTGGGTATCCATTTGTAGATCTTTCAGAGCATGCAGAGGTGTTGAAGCAGGAGGAGGAGATGGCGTTGACTTGTTGGGTCATGGATAATGGGGAGTCAAAGATGAATCCTGGGTTGCGTGCCTTGTCGGTGGGAGTCGGAGCGGCTCAGAGAGTGGAAGGGCACCAGGAGTCATCCTATGCGGATGGGGTGGAGCCGAAGATGAGGACTTCCGTCTTGTCGGAATGGCCTTCATTCCTTCGTGGAGGTAGGTCTTGGCGGAGTCCTTGGCGAGGGATAGGATCAGCTGGGTGTCATCAGCGTATGAGATGATGTTGAGGTTGTGGGATCGGGTGATGTTCGCAAGCAGGGCCATGTAGACGTTGAAGAGGGTCGGGCTGAGGGACGAACACTGGGGTACGGCGCGGATGATTTTGGTGGCCTCCGAGCGGAATGGGGAAAGCGGGCTTTCTGGGTTCTGCTGGTGAGAAAGAAGGTGACCCAGTCCAGGTCTCTGTTACGGATTCCTGCATTGCTGAGGAGTGAGCGTTGGGTGTGGTGGCAGATGGTGTAGAATGCTGCCGAGAGGTCTAGGAGGATGAGGGCCACGGTTTCGCCTTTGTCCAGTATGGTTCTGATGTCGTCGGTGGCGGCGATGAGGGTGATTTCGGTACTGTGGTTGCTGCGGAATCCGGATTGGGAAGGGTCCAGGGTGCAATTTTCCTCTAGGAAGCAGGTTAGTTGCCTGTTGACAGCCTTCTCTATGAATTTTGCCGGGAAGGGGAGCAGGGCGATAGGCCGGAAGTTCTTGAGGTCTTTTCGATCTGCCTTAAAAAAAATTACGAGGGCGTTGATTTCGGTGTGTTTCCAGCTCTCCGGGAAGGTGGCAGACTCGAAGGAGCTGTTGATGATCTTCAGTAGTTGGGGTGCGATGACGGAGCTTGCTTTGTTGAGGATGTGGTGAGTGCAGGGGTCATATTGAGAGCTGGAGTGGATGGTGTTCATGATTTCAATGGTGTCTGGCCTACAGAAATCTTTTGAGGCTCTGGCCTCCTCAACGATGACAGCAATCTATCCCCAATCCTCCCTCCCACATCCTTTCTCTTCTCTTCCCTATCCAAATTCCCTATTCTCCTACTTGTCCTAAGCACACAGACACATCCGCATGCACCAACCTCAACACACACAAGCAGCACACAGCGACACAAACTCTACCATGCACACCGGCATGCAGGCACTCAACATTCACCCACAGACACCACATCAGCCACCATTTCAACAGACACTCCCACTGACCCACACACCACATCCACCATTCCCACAGACACCACCACAACACCCAGTGACACGTCCATCACACCCACCATACACCCAGACAACACCTTTGAGAAAGTAGCCTCTTTGTAGCATGGTTACCCCCACTTTTGGCTTGTTTGTGAGTGTATGTCAGTGTGTTTTTACTGTCTCACTGGGATCCTGCTAGCCAGGAACCCAGTGCCCATAGTTTGTGACCTACTGTGTGTGTTGTCAGTAGTGCTTAACTGTATCACTGAAGTTCTGCTAACCAGAACTTCAGTGCTTATGCTCTCTCTGCTTCCAAATTAGTCACTATAGTTAGTGACTTCATACACCAATTCCAATTGGCACACTGGACCCCCCTTATAAGTCCCTAGTATATGGTACCTAGGTCCCCAGGGCATTGGGGTTCCAAGAGATCCTTATGGGCAGCAGCATTTCTTTTGCCACCCATAAGGAGGTCAGACAAACCATTTCACAGGACTGCCACTGCAGCCTGAATGAAATAGTGCACACACCATTTCACAGCCATTTTCACTGCACTTAAGTAACTTATAAGTCACCTATACATCTAACCTTCAATTACTGAAGGCTAGGTGCAAAATTACTAAGTGTGAGGGCACCCTTGCACTAGCAAAGGTGCCCCCACACAGTCCAGGGTCAAATCCCCAGACTTCGTGAGTGTGGGGCCACCATTACACATGTGCATTACATTTAGGTCAATACCTATATGTAGCTTCACAATGGTAACTCTGAATATGGCCATGTAAGGTGTCTAGGATCATGGAATTGTCCCCCTATTCCAAATCTGGTATTTGGGGGGCAATCCCATGCATCCTGTGGGCTCCACCATGGACCCCCAGTACTGCCAAACCAGCTCTCTGAAGCTTGCACTGCAGCTACACCTGCTGCCACCTCACAGACAGGGTTCTGCCCTCCTGGGGTCTGAGAAGCCCAGTCCCAGGAAGGCAGAACAGAGCATTTCCTTTGGGAGGAGGGTGTTATGTCATCTTCCTTTGGAAATAGGTGTTACAGGCTTGGGAGGGGTAGCCTTCCAGAGCCTCTGGAAATGCTTTACAGGGCACAGATGGTGCCCTCCTTGCATAAGCCAGTCTACACCAGTTCAGGGACCCCCTGTCCATGCTCTGGCACCAAACTGGACAATGGGAAGGGGAGTGACCACTCCCCTCTCAATCACCACTCCAGGGGTGGTGCCCAGAGCTCCTGCATTGTGTCCCTTGCGTTAGCCATCTTGTTTTCCAAGGTGTGGGGACACTCTGGGGATCTCTGAGCGGCCAGTGCCAACAGGTGATGTCAGAGACCCCTCCTGATAGGTACATACCTGGGTAAGTAGCCAATCCCCCTCTCAGGGCTACTTAGGGTCTCTCCTGTGGGTTCCTGTTCAGATTTGGCTCCAGGAATCCTCTGCATCTCCTTCTCCATCCTCTGACCTCAGATCAACCACAGACTGCTCCAGGAACCGCTGTAACTGCAACAAAGTATCCAGAAAGGCTACTGCGACTCTACAACTTCAGCTCCAGCCAGCAACTGCAACAGTTTCCATGGTGTGCACACTCTGGGGACTCCCTGTCTTCACCCTGCACCAGAAGGATCAAAGAAATCTCCTGTGGAGTGACAGAGTCACTTCCCTGCTCCAGCAGGCACCTTCTAAGATGACGACAGGTTCTCTGGGACGCCTCTACACAGGTGGTGGACCCCTTTGACACAGATTGTCCTAAGGTCCAGCTGTCCAAATTTGGAGGAGGTAATAGCTTGCCTTCCCCGTTTGCAATAGTACCCCTGTGCACCACATCATCTTCACCTGTTGAGGCCTCTGCGCACTATTTGCAAGAATCCTTCATTCGCAGCCTGGGCCCAGGTCCCCAGCACTCTATCCTGTGACGCTAAACTCTCTGAGTTGTTCTCCGGCGGCGTAGGCCCTTCTTTTGTAGTGCTGCAGCAACCGGAATTTGCACCTTCTTTGTCCCTCTGTCCTGGGACCTCTGTGTGTGCTGCCTTGTCATCTGTGTGTTCCCTCCAGTGTTGGGAGCCCTCTCTGCCTCCTCAGTCTGAGTTGAGGCCCCCAGGTCCCTCCTGGGTCCAGGCAGTGCCATTTTGACACAATCAGCGACATTGCTTGAACCAAGGCTTGTTGGACTAATCCAGCGCTACAACTATCCTGCATTCAACACCTCCATGTGGGACATCCTTTGCATCATGCAGGAACCCACAGCCATCTTCTTTGGTGCTCTTCTGCAGACTTCTTCCAACCGGAGAATCCTCTTTTGCACCATCTTCTAGGTTGGCAGGGGCTTCTGTCCTTCTTGGAATCTTCTGCGACTTCTGGACTTGGTCTCCTCTCTTTACAGGTCTTCAGGTCCAGGAATCCACCATTTGTTGCTTGCAGTCTTGCTTGGTTCTTGCAATAACTCTATTCACGACTTTTAGTGTGTCCTAAGGAAACTTGCAGTACTTTACTCCTACTTTCCTGGGCTCTGGGGTGGGGTATTTTACCAACCTTTGTGGTTTTCTTACACTCCCAGTGCCCCTCTACACACTACACTTGCCAGGGGGGAATTCGTGATTCGCATTCCACTTTCTTAGTATATGGTTTGTGTTGCCCCAAGGCCTATTTCTTCATATTGCATTCTATGGTATTTTCCATTGTTTGCACTATCCTATGACTATTTACTTACCTGATTTTGGTGTCTAGTGCATATGTTGTGTATAATACCTACCCCCAGAAGGAGTATTGCCTCTAAGATAATTTTGGTCTTGTGTCACTAAAATAAAGCACCTTTATTTTTTGAAACACTGAGTATTGTCTTTTATTGTGTATAAGTACTGTGCAACTATAAGTGGTATTGCAGGAGCTTTGCATGTCTCGTAGTTCAGCCTAAGCTGCTCTGCTACAGCTACCTCTATCAGCCTAAGCTGCTAGAACACTACTACATTTCACTAATAAGGGATAACAGGACCTAGTATAAGGTGTAAGTACCTAAGGTACCTACTACAAGCCAGGCCAGCCTCCTACAACAGCTCACAACCCACAGCCCCACACACCTCAGTCACCATACCCCCAGACACCACCTCAACACCCACAGACACATCCATCCACATTTGCTGTTGTTTTTTAATATCTGACTTTGTGGGAAGTGTTGGTCACCCAAGACAAGGGTAGATGTTCACTGTATGAATATGTGGGTGTTGATCCAATTGGGGTGTCATTGCATTGTGTTATGCTTGCTAGGGTAAGTATCTCATCTTGTGTTGGCCAATGTGAGCATGTATGGTGTAGATTTGTCCCCTGATATAGATTGTACTTTCATCTCATGTGCGAGAGCTAGAGTTTTGTTTGTCCACACATGAAGGGTGTTAAATTGTGGTTGCTTCCTTTGGATTTGACTGACCATGTGTCCACTTTGATGTGTGTACCTTACAGATACATCATCTAGATATCTGGACCATGCTGTTGCCGTTGTATGTGCTTTCTTGACTTGCACTCACACATTTGGCAGCTAGGCATATCACTTGGCTCAAATATTGTTTGTCCCTGAGATACATGAAGGGTCAGTTCCTATGCAAATGCTGTTTTAGGGGCATGTGCAAAGTGAAATGTGTCCATGAATGCTCCTGATGTTGCCATCACTATTATGCAGGTATTGTTTGCATTGTGAGCTTTGGATATTTGTTTCACAACCTATTGTGCATCCCATTGACCTTCCATTGTGTTGCAATGTGGGTGCTGTGTGGGTCCATCGATGAGCAGCACCTGCAACAGGACATGTGTGTGATGGGCTCCATGGTGGAACAGTTCATGTAACACTGCCTGCAGGTGAGTTGCTTCCTT
Organism: Pleurodeles waltl; assembly: GCF_031143425.1. NCBI lineage: Eukaryota > Metazoa > Chordata > Amphibia > Caudata > Salamandridae > Pleurodeles > Pleurodeles waltl. The sequence goes on from NC_090444.1 coordinate 726,740,279, forward strand.
TATGCTTTCTGTGATGTGGTGGTTGGACTGCCATGGTCACGCTGGCGGTGGGCAACATCATAATGTTTCCATCCGAAACACCGGCTCCGTCGGCCTTTTTGGCCTGCCTTGCCACCGTGGTGGTCTGCACTGCCTGGTGGTGCTGGCGGGACTGCAGCAGACTTTCCCTATGGGACTGCCAGCATCGTAATACTGTGGTCTGACTGCCAAGCAGATTGTGGTCACACCGCCGCCATGGTGGTGCACAAACCGCCAAACTCGTAATGCGACCCTTTGAGAATATGTAACATTAATTTCAATATATAATATTAATTTTAAAGCAAATCCACATACGTTCAGAGCAAGCCATATTCATTTAAACAGCAGTCATATTCATTTAAACATGGCTTGTGTTCATTTCAATATTTGCCTAATTCATTTCAAAGCATGTTACATTTACCTCACAGTTTCACTTTCATTTAAAAAAGTGTGATATTCATGTTACAGAATGTCATATAACTTTTGATGTGGGCCATATTAATTTCATCAGGTGTCATATTCATTTCAAAGTGGCTCATATTCATCTTAACATGCGTCATATTCCTTTCTACGAATGTCATTCATTTCAATGAATGTCATATTCACCTTAACACCTGTCATAATCATTTTAACACAGGTCATATCCATTTCAACATAGGTCATATTAATTTCAATATATGCAGTATTTATTTTGCTGTGTATCATATCAATTTCAAAGCACAACATATTCATTTTGACAAGTTTCATTTCAATTTCAGCATTGGTCATATTCAGTTTAAGACATGTTGAATTCATTTCGGTGGAGCTCATATTTGTTTCAATGCATGTCATATTCATCTTAGCATGTGTCATATTTCTTTCAATGGATGCTTCATTCATATTAACAGATCTTAATTTTAGCATGAATAATATACATTGCAACATATATTCTAATCATGTCAATGTATATCATATCACTTTCAATGCAGGCCATATTCATTGTAATAAAGGTCATGATCATTTTAACGTTACTCGTATTAATTTTAGAACATTTCAAATTAATTTCAATGTAGGTCATATTCATTTCAACGTAGGTCATATTCATTTTAACATGTGTTATATTCTTTTCAATCAATGTTAAGTTTATTTAAATGGATGTCATATTCATATTAACACTTGTCATATTAATTTTAAGATACAACTTATCAATTTTAACATATATCATATTAATTTGAATATGTATCATATTAGTTTGAATATGTATCATATTAATTTCAAGGCGTGCCATATTCATTTTAACAAATTTCATGTGAATTTCAGCTGTGGTCATACTCATTTGAAGACATGTCAACTTCAATTCAATGGGGTTGCATTAATTTAAACACAAGCCATATTCATTTTCAATCATCTCCTATTTATTTCTGTGTGTCTCATATTCATTGCCATCTCAGTAATATTCATTTCAACACAATTCAAATTAATTGCAACATGTTTAATGTTCATTTCAATGTACACTGTATTAGTTTCAATGTGCATTGTTTTCTTTTCAGAATATAATATATTCATTTCAATACTTTATATTATTTTCAATCTGCCATATAATTTCAATGTATGTCATATTTCTCTTGGCATAAGTCAATCATTTCAAGAGATGCCCCATTCTTTTTGGTGAATATTGCATTAGTTTCAGTGATTGCTTTATTGTTTACAGTGAGGGCCATTTAATTTCAGTATGATTTATATATATTTCAGTATACTTCTTATTCAATTTGGTGTGTGTGTGTTATTCATATTAATCACTAAGTAGCATATTCATTCTGACAGGTTTCATAATTGTTTTGGTTCAATTCAGATTCACTCTGCCAGGTATCATAATTATTTTGACACATAGTACATTCATTCTGGTGTGTGTCATATTCATTTTGCAGCACGCTATGCATTTCAGGAGGTGTCCAATATGGGGAGCTGTAATTTTGACTTGAACGGCTTCCCATAAATATACACAATAATTTCAGATTTCAAAGCAACAGATGGTGACATAAGTAAATCATCAAAATACAAGTTCAACAATCAAATTTCAAGGCTGTGCCAACCTTATCTCTACCACGACTTAGGACTTAATTTGTGGAAACGGCTAACACATGTGGGAAAAGCAAAAGAAAGACAATAATAATTTAGAAAAAAATCTAAACTAGGGCAACTCACTATAAAATATGCTGGTATAAGTGAGTCAACTGAAAAAGGAAACAAGAAACCACATTTAGTTATCCCTCCCCTTTATGGGACAGCAGACAGATTGAATCTCCAGCAGTGATGTTCACCTTCTTCCAGCAGCAATGGACAGCAGCATCGGGATTGTACAGAACGCGGGCTGCACATAGGACAAATCAGCAGTTCAGAATTAGTTGGGCTTATTAGTACTGAACAGCAGAACAAATATGACTATGAAGAGAAAAATCATCAGTGAACTTAGAGAAGAGAACGTGGCATGAGCTAACAGTATTCAAGAGAGACTCTAACAGGAACCAAACACAACTATAACCAGCTCTATGGAGATCTCATGACAAACTAATTAAAATATGCACATTTCATTCATTGGCACTTCAAGTGGGCATAATCTGTGCATCAGATTCAACATCCAATGGGTGTTGGTGGTACCACAGAGTTTGCAACTTTTCAGAATCTTCCCAGCCAAAGTGCATTGTCATCTTCCTGACTTCATACTTTTCCACCAGATATTAAATTTTCTAATAGTTTGTTAAATTAGGATCCTCTCTCACAGCACACAATAAACTACTAATATTCTTTCACATGAGAACTACACGTTTCCTGCCTTGTTCGACAGCAAGAACAAATACTGCAATATTATTAGTGATAAACATGCTCTTCTGCCTGCAATGCAATAGAACATTCAACATAACATTAGAAGCCTAAGAAAAGAATTCAGATTAAATGGAACAGAATAAACACATAGGTGGTCATTCTAACCCTTTCGGTAAAAACCGCCAGGGCGAATGACCGCGGTAGCACCGCCAACAGGCTGGCGGTGCACCGCTGGGCATTCTGACCGCGGCGGTTCTGCCGCGGCCAGAAACGGAAAGTCGGCGGTGTACCGCCGACTTCCCGCTGCCCTTGAGAATCCTCCATGGCGGCGGAGCGCGCTCCGCCGCCATGGGGATTCTGACACCCCGGGTCTCCCGCCAGGAACAGGATGGCGGTAGGGGGTGCCGCGGGGCCCCTGGGGGCCCCTGCAGTGCCCATGCCAATGGCATGGGCACTGCAGGGGCCCCCGTAAGAGGGCCCCACAAAGAATTTCAGTGTCTGCTTTGCAGACACTGAAATTCGCGACGGGTGCAACTGCACCCGTCGCACCTTCCCACTCCGCCGGCTCCATTCTGAGCCAGCGTCCTCGTGGGAAGGGTGTTTCCCGCTGGGCTGGCGGGCGGACTTTCGGCGGTCGCCCGCCAGCCCAGTGGGAAACCCAGAATGATCGCCGCGGTCTTTTGACCGCGGTACGGTCTTCTGGCGGTTCCCGCTTGGCGGGCGGCTACCGCCGCCCGCCAAGCTTAGAATCACCCCCATAATTTCTTCTACTTCTGCAAGAATGACCTTCAGGGTTAGTTCAGCCAAGAAAGCCGAAATGCACATTAGTACAATTAATACATTTATAAAAACCTATTGCACACTTTACAATTAATCATATATACAAAGCAAATCATTGTATTGCAAACATTCTTTATGACCTGTTAAACAATTTAAACATGCATTTATTTTCTGCTCACATTAATGAAATCCATTAAATCAATTTAAGTATGATTGATTCACATAACAATGTACTTCATTTCTACTATTTCTCTTCTTTAATACATTACACTTTCATGTTATTTCTGATTAATAAGTCACTCAATGATAAGTGCACAATGCTTTCATATTAAACATGATGCAAAATATGAGTAGCAGACATAATGGTCCGCCACAATTCCAATGTGCATGTTTACATTTCCATGTTAATTCTCCTTTCTACTTTTAAACTGAAGATTTATAAATTTCCATATGCTAACTTATATGCCACTAATGTATTATTAAAATTTGATCTCTATCACTGTTGGTCCCATTTTGAGGAGTTTTTCTGGGCTATAATACGTAAAATAAATAAACTGGATTAGCTAAGATTAGATGAGTTAGAAAGTGTTCATGCAGCTATTTTGTACTCACGCCAGTCATCATCATCCAGCTCACCAATGTTTTGTTCCCAGGCCAACCTCATGCCTGAAGGGGATCAGGGCGATAACCTTGATATCCCTTTCTTTCCCAAGAGGCCCAATATTAATTTAGACTCAACTGGGGTGTGCTCCAGCACATCTACCAGGTCCCTTCTATACAAATTCAGTGCATGGCAGAGTTGAAAGTATTTGAAGGACTGCAATTTATGTGGTTTAAGTTCTTCAGCTAAGTTTTAAAATGCTACAATGTTGTCCCCACCTCAAATATCATCTAACTCAGATGTACTTAACACAGCCCCTTTCACTGAAGCCCATTAGCTATGTTTCTGGTTTCATCTATGTGCCTGTTCAGAGAGTTTATTAATCCGCTATATGTGGGACAATGCTGCCCACCAGAATAAAAGTGGCAACTGTGTGATGCCAAGTGTCCCAAATTCCTCAAAAGTATCCAGTTCTAGTGTCAGAAAAGAGTATAATTTGCAATTGGTACAAGTTGTGATTCCCAGTATTAAATCAGCAAGTGTGTGGTGCTGAGACCCCTGTCATATGTGAGTAGAGTACACTTAGGGGCCGATTTAAGAGCCCCTAGCACCAACTTAGCGCCACCAACGCGTCATTTATTTTACACTAAGCTGACGCTAAAGTGGCATTTTCCCCGTGCCACATTTACAAAGTGGCGCCCATAATTACAAAGTGGCGCAATGCATGCATTGTGCCACTTTGCAAAACCTTGCGCCACATTATGCCTGCGCCAAGCATAATGTATACAAGCGGCGTTGCCCCATTAGGAGGACAGAAAAAACGGTGCAAGGACATCTACGAGATTTCCTTGCACCATTTTTTTCCAGCACTTTAACGCCTGCTCAGAGCAGGCGTTAAATGGGAGCCTCCATTATTTAAAATGGGCCCCTATATATTCTGCAGGAGTAGTGCCAACATTTTGGTGTTACTCCTGCAGTGTACATCAATAGTGTAAAAACAATTATGCTATTGCCCCCCTCCCTGCGCCATGTTGCGCCGTATTTTAAATATGGCACACACATGGTGGTGGTAGGGGGGCGCTAAGGGGTGCAAGGAAAGTGGTGCTACACTAGATGCAGCACTGCTTTTCTTAATTCTGCCCCTTAGTATATGAGACCCTGGGGAGCTTACCCAACCAAAGAAATTTGGATACTAGCGTCTGTATTTCTTGAAAAAAGTTTGGCAGGAGAATATAAAGATAGTTTTGGAGTACATGTAAAAATGGGAAAGGATCATCATTTTATAAAGCACAGTTTGGCCCATGATGTTAAAGGGCAGAGAGGTGCATGTTTTTAAGTCAGATCAAGGACGGCATTGGTTAGGACCAATATTGTTATTCCAGGCAACTCAGGGGTCAAGTGTAATATAAATACCCAGGAATTGAAATGGGCAGTCAGTAGTCTTGCACTGGACACTTGGGGGGCAGTGAGAATTGTGTACCTTTCGGGTGTATGTATGTTGTTTCCCCCCAGTTGTAGAGCCAGAGGTTGCTCTGTATACCTCTACATTCTGCACCAGATCAGGCACAGAAATCTGCAGGTATCGGACAAGTACAAACATATCATTTGCCTATGATGCCACTCTATCTTTGAGGCTATTTACTCAATGAAAACAATATAACTCTGCATCCCGTCTGATCCACTCTGCGTGGGGTTCTCTGATTGAGTCAAATAGAGGAAGAGAAAGTGGGCAACCTTAAAGCATATCATTTACAATGTGGGAAGGCAACGAAAATGACCCATTCACTTTAATTTGTGTCTTCGGAGAGTTATAAGGGCAATCACAAAGGCAATACATTTTGGGGCGATGTTAATTTTTTATCTTCAGCAATGGAATATAACTCCTCAAAGAAGGGAGCAAGAGCCCTGCAGTATAATCAACCATAATAAGAAGTAAGGCCTCTGCGATTTCCTGTAACTTGGTGAGGAAACAATTATCTGGTATACGGATTTGTGGGACTATCCTAGCACCAGCTTCCTTTCTGGAAAGCTAAAGTAATTACTAGCTTTATTACCATATTCATAGAGTGTAAATTGGGAAAGTGGGCCTGCTATTTTTGGCTTACCAAGTAGCTCCTGCTGCGAAGTCTTACGCAGCTCAGACAATCACCTACAAGGTTTTCCAGCCAGGTCTGTAGAGGTCCTAAGTTCAAGTTGCATGATCTGGGTTTCTAACTCACTTTCACTTTCTCATTCTCACTCTTTGTCTCTTATCAATTGAAACCCTCACCACTTATCAATGTCTTAAACACCCCCATAAGCTTTTGGGGAGGATACTGCAGTAGTGTTCCATTCAAAGTAATCTTATACCTTGACACCAACTATCCACCAAAGATTATTCTCTGAGCCAACAGGGGTTCAAGCACCATATGCCTTTCTGACCCAATCAGGGACAGTGTAGTAGCATCTTCACTGAAGCATTAATTATCTTAGAAGCCTCTAGGGAAGATGTGGAAATGCTCTAATTAGGATAGGCCAGCAATGAAAATAAAGAAATAGTCAATACTCCAACTGCAATGGTGAGCGACTGAGGTGTGTGTTATGTCTCAGTCCTGTGGGTGCCCAGTGTGCCACACATCATGCAATCCCAAGAATGTCACTGATTTGTAGAGTACTAAGATTCTAGAAGTGGTGACTAAAAATATATAGATTATGGCACTAAAGTTACCACCGATGGTCAATGAGCCTGCTGGGGCCTGTAGGCAAGTCTCTGTTAAGGCTTGCAAGGTGGAAGTTATCAGTGTAGGGAGTATGCACATACTGCATATTACCCACAGGAACCCCATCAATTAACCCTCTATAATCGCAAAGCATCCTTGTCCATTTCTGCGAGTCTGGGTGACCACCAGAGAGAGGAATCTATGTATAAGTATGGCTATTCCTCTTGAGTCCCTGGTGAACCCTGAGTCAAACCCCCTTATGTAGCCATGCCTTCCAAAAAAAATGTCTCTTAGTGCCTGAAGTTGGGTTTCTTGCAACAGCAGCAACCCCTCTCCTAATAGTGCTTCTTAAGACCCTTTTTTATGTTGATCACATAACTGTGCTGTTACGAAAAATACAGCAGGCTTAACATGTTGATTGTGAAAGCATATGCTAAGGTCAATAGGAATTTAAGGGTGTACTGTTATTACTCTGAATTCAAGCTAACTTATAGTTTTGTCTGTTACACTGAGGGCCTCATTCCGACCCTGGCGGTCTGCTAGCCGGTTTACCCCTGCCCAAGGGAATCCTCCATGGCGGCGCTACTTGCAGCGCCGCCATGGGGATTCCGACCCCCTTCCCGCCATCCTGTTCCTGGTGGTTGTTACCGCCAGGAACAGGATGGTGGGAACGGGTGTCGTGGGGCCCCTGGGGGCCCCTGCACTGCCCATGCCACTGGCATGGGCAGTGCAGGGGCCCCCTAACAGGGCCCCATTAAGATTTTCAGTGTCTGCCTTGCAGACACTGAAAATCGCGACGGGTGCCACTGCACCCGTCGCACCCCTTCAACTCCGCCGGCTCCATTCGGAGCCGGCTTCATTGTTGAAGGGGCTTTCCCGCTGGGCCGGCGGGCGGCCTTCTGGCGGTCGCCCGCCGGCCCAGCGGGAAAGTCGGAATGACTGTCACGGTCTGTTGACCGCGGAGCGGTCTTCCGACGGGGTTACTTTGGCGGGCGGCCTCCGCCGCCCCCCAAAGTCGGAATGACCCCCTGAATCTCATAGATTACCTCAGTAGACAAAGATTTTGGTTACAACCTTTTACTATCCCTGTAAATAGATGACTAGTACTGTCAAAATCCCTGTTAGCTACTACAAGGAGAGATGATGTTTTGCTTTGCAAACTCTAATTTTGTACACTATGGCCCTCATTATGACCGTGGCGGTGAGTGATAAAGTGGCAGTAATACCGCCCACAGGCTGGCAGTAACTACCGCCAAATTATGACCGTGGCGGTGATAACTCCCATAGACAGCCAATGTACCACACCAACCGTCAGGGCACACACAACAATCACCACAGCAGTAGCCGTCAACAGAAGACAAAGTACCGCCCACCATATTAAGACCCTACAATCTGCCACATTTTCCAGGACGGTACCAACGCCATCAAAAGCCTGGCAGAAACACATCACAGAAGAGAAAAGACTCACCATCGGAGACACAGGGAAGAACAACGCCGCCATGGAACCCGAACTGCAAGTTTTTCTGATGATCTTCTACGTTATGCTCCACCTGGAACACCAACGCCAACGAAGACGACGACAGTGAGTACAGCCCCCTAGCACACAAGGGAGGAAGGGAGGAAAACGCGAGTGACACACACATGCACGACACCCTCCCAACACACACACACCATGTACACAACCAGCTGCACACAAAAAACAATTTTCACCTGATACACAGCAGAATAATGCAAGGACAACAGGAATGCACGAAGGTGAATGTATTAATATCAACAGCTAATAAATAATCCAATTGTCTGTGAAACAGATATGTACAAATGTACCCAAAGGGACATTGCCCAGTCCACTGTTCAAAGGGCCCACATAGCCACAGGGCACAGTCTAAGGCCCAACTTGAATCCTGACTTCATCCGGATAGCACTCTGCAGGAGCATCAGTTTGCAAGCGAGCAGGAATCTCAGGGGGATGGCGGGTGGGGGGCACCTCAGCCGAAGTCGGGAACAAGCACACTGTTTCTGGAGGGGGCTCCATGTCCATTTCTCTGTCCTGGGAAGTGCAAGGCCACAGTCTTTGGAGTGGGTGACTTTTCCACTGGTTCTGGAGGGGGATGGGCCCAGTTCTCTGTCCTGGAGAGTGCAAGGCCACTGTTTCTGGAATGGGTGACTTTCCCACTGGTTCTGGAGGTGGCTCCATGCCCATTTCTCTGTCATGGGGAGTGCAAGGCAACAGTCTCTTGAGTGGGTGACTTTCCCACTTGTTCTGGAGGGGGCCCCTGTTACAGCAGTCCCTGGAGGGTGGCCCACATGGCTTCCGCTGGTGGTGATGACTGCACTGTGGTGGCAGATGGAGGTGCCTCCTGGGCAGCCTCTGCAGGTGGTGATGGCTGCACTTCCTCAGCTGGCGGTGGGGGCCCCGTGACCACTGGTGGTGGTGGAGGTGTCACCCTGACAGCCTCCGCTGGAGTAGAGGGCTTTGCCCTCTTCATGACATGGGGTATGGAATCCTCACCCTTCCTCGCAGGGGTTGATGGCTTCTTCGCCTTCATGGCAGGTTGTACATCTTCCTTAGCCTTCTGAGCAGTATTTGAGCGCTTCTTCCCCTTCAAAGCAGGAGGTGCAGTCTCCTTTCCCTTCGTGGCTGGAGGTGCAGGATCCTTCCCCTTTGTGGATGGAGGTGTGGGATCCTTCCTGGCTGGTGGAGTGGGATCCTTCACTGACTTCCCACCACGAGTAGGTGGTGCCACCACTATCCGCGTGGACTGTTTGACTGAGGTGCTGGGCTAAGTCATTGGGACCCTGCTTTTACAGGCAGGACGGAGGGGGAGGGAAGGGAAGAGGTCAAGTTGGGAAAGGAAAAGCTTTTTAGGGATGGTGGGGTGAGGTGGATGGCTGTTGGGTGTGTGAGTTCTTGCGTTTGTGTCCTCTAGGAGGGGAGACAGACAGGGTGGGAGGGGACACTGGGGACGCGTGATGGATGTTGTGGAGGTGTCTGCTAGTGAGGTGTGTGTGCTGCATGGTGTAGTGATGCTGGTGGTGGATGTTGGTGCAGTGCATGCAGGTGTGAGTGTGGACGTGACTGGGAGGGAGGTGGAGGAGGAGGAAAAGATAGAGACAGTGGAGGCAGTGGCTGTTGTGTTCGCAACTGTCTAGTGTTTGTGTGAGTGCTTGTGGGATGAAGTGTGGTGCCTGTGCCACTCTTGGGTGTTATCTTGTGTGCATGCTCATCAGTGTGTGTGCATGGGATGGGCTGGGGTTGAGGAGACTGGTACTGGGAAGTGGTAGGTGGAGAGGGGACGGTAGGAACAGGGACAATGGCTGCTATCAGAGAGGAGGCCAGAGCCTGAATCGATCTCTGTTGGGGCGCCAATCTACTGTGCATGTCCTTCAGGAATGCATTGCATTGCTGCATCTGGGATGCCAGCACCTGAAACGCATTCACAATGGTTGATTGCCCTACGGAGATGGATCTCAGAAGGTCAATAGCCTCCTCACTCAGGGCAGCAGGGTTCACTGGGGTAGAGCCTGAGGTGCCTGTGGCGAAGGAGATGCCCACCCTCCTCGGTGAACAGGCATGGGCAACTCGCTGAGGGGTTACTGGGAGGGCAGTGCTGGTACAGGGGTGGCGGCTGCACCTGCAGCTGGGGTGGTCCAGAGGTGTCCGTCACCACCAGGGAGCTCCCATCGGAGGAGGTATCTGAATCTGTGTTGTCATCTCCTGTCTCCGCTGTGGTGCTCCCCTTGCCCTCCGTCCCACTGGTTTCCTCAGCGTCTGTGAACTCTGCCTCCTGGGTCTTGTGGGATGCAGATCCCTCTGTCGCCGGTGTCCCTGCTCCTCTGCCAGATTATGCTAATACACACAAGGACAGGATGACAGTACAAAAAAGGAGGGGAGAGAGAAAAAGGAATCACCGGGTCAATGACTGCACCAACACCACAGGTGGCATACACAGCACGGTCACACACAGGGATCAGGCTTAAGCTCTATGCATTGCACTGCCAGTGATATGGCTAGATGCTAAGGCAAGATGAGGGCCACACACCGCCAACTTCACCCCTCCTGATACCCACAAAGCCCTGCCTGAAATGGAATGCTTACAAGCTAGGTTACCTGCATTTGCCACACACCCATTACCCTAGAGTTGACCCAAGCTGCAATGTCTGGCTTGGTCTTGGGGGCACCCACTAACTCACATCCACCACCAGGATCCCACCCCACCTGCCAATTTTTGGAATAATACCCACTGTACTCACCCCTTTGTGGCTGCTGTGATTCCCTCAAGCGCTCCCATCCAGCTCTGGGTAGGCCACCGACAGTATCCGGGCCATCAGGGCGGTCAGGTTCCAATCGGCACCCCTTCCTCGTTGGGAGTCGATCCCCAGCTAGGCCTCCGTGGACTTCCGTGCCCAGCATCTCAGGGCAACCCACCGTTTCCGACAGTGGGTGCTCCGCCTGCCGTAGACCCCCAGGGTCCACACTTCCTTGGCAATGGCACGCCATAATCCCTTCTTTTGATGGGTGCTGACCTGCAGAGGCCATTCAGACAGGAGAACACCATTAAACACACAGTCCAGCCTGTCACTCAAATTGCCCACCATTTCTGTTTCCATCACCATTGGCACACACATCACCCGGCACACACCATGTACACTGCCACAAGACATTCCCCCGCCCCTTCCGATGACATGATGCTTGCACACACATCTCCATGCATCCTTCTCACAGGTCACAGCAGCACACACAGTGTAGGTGTTCTCCTGTTGAAGGTCAGGAAACAAGTGAGGAATCAGATTGAAAATGGCGTTCACCATTGGCCACTGTACTCCATAGAGCCCCATATTATCCAATGAGGAATTGCACTGCGGTGCAAGACTACCTTCTGCCACGACGCCCAACGTCAGAGGAGTTACCTCTCTTCCACCTGTCCCTATATAGAGGACAGGCAGTCGCCATTTTGGGGGGGGGGCAACGGTCATATTGACATTAACTGCATCAAAGATTAGATTGGCATGTACCTTGCCATTAACACTGCCCCATTACATAAATACCCCATGTACACTGAAGTTGTGGTTCCATTGTTCCAGTTGTGACAGCCTACTCACTCTTGTGCCCCTTAGATACCTACTGCTGCAGATGAATAGGAGGTGGAGACATACCCCCGTGTACAGACCCCTTGTGCACTTAGCTACACTGGAGGACAGGCACAATAAACTCACCTATGGACAGGGCCACAATCACAGAACTGTGTGCCCAATTCGAGCCTGACCTGATCTCGTCTATCCGTCATCCAAATGGGATCCCCCTTCTTGTGCAAGTGCTATCAGTGCTCCATTTCTTGGCATCTGGTTCTTTCCAAGTGACAGTGGGCTTGGCAGCAGGAATGTCACAGCCAATGTTCTCAATCGTGCTGGCAAGAGTCTTGTATGCCCTGGTAAAACATATGTGCAGCTACATTTCGTTCCCCAAGGTGGAAGAATTGGCCACTCTGAAGGCCGAATTCTATAAAATGGGACATATCCCCAATATTGTTGGGTCAATTGACGGGACACATATTGCGTTTGTCCTCCCCCACCAGAATGAACAGGTGTTCAGGAATCGTAAGAGTTTCCACTCAATGAATGTGAAGATGGTGTGCATGGTGGACCTGTACATCTCCCACATCAATGCTAAGTATCCTGGGTCGGTGCATGGTGCCTTTGTTCTGAGGAATAGCAGCATCCCAAATGTGATGGCCCAACTAAAGAGGCACAGGTTGTGGCTAATAGGTGAGCCTTGGTCCCCACCCACTGTATGTTAGTGTATGCCTTCATGTGTTCCCCCGTTAAGATTGTGTGAGGCTAAATGTGGTCCCTCAATACTTGCAGGTGACCCTGGCTACCCACACCTATCTTGGCTGCTGACCCCAGTGAGGAATGCCAGGACAAGGGCTGAAGAACGTTATAATGAAGGACATGGGTGAACCAGAAGGATCATCGGGAGAACTTTTGGCCTCCTGAAGGCCAGGTTCAGGTGCCTCCATCTGACAGGTGGATCCCTGAGGACAACAGAACATCAGTTATCTGTCAATACTTCCAATGGCACACAGGTGAGACAGAGCAACTGAACATTCCTATGACTATTGGTGCATTCTGTGTGGCTGTAGCATGATGGCATTAGCTTCCTTTGCATCTCAACTTACTGTCACCTATGGCTTGTCATTTTACAGATGTTGGTGATATAACAACTGTGTACTGATGTGCTGACTATACACAGCTGCAGGTCATTATTTCTATGCTCTCACAGCATACAGTTCATTTGCACTAGATGTGACTGTTTCCATAAATGCACATTTTCAAAACATAAAACACTAGTAGTCAAGTTGTGTTCAAGGGTGTTTATTGTAGTGCAAAGAAATTGAGGAGAAAGTGCAATGGAATGGGGTGATGATGGAGGAAAGTCCAGGGTATTGTTCCAGTCTGTTCGTAGCACAGGTTAAGTGTCCAAGTGGCCATAGGAAGAGGGGTAAAGGCAGTTCAAAGTGGAAAAGGTGACTGTGTTGGACACAAGGGGACCAATCAGGAGAGTTTAATTTCCTGGCGGTGGTCTTGGCAAGTGTCTCTGGCTTCTGTCTGGTTCATAGGGAACGTTTGCAGGGTGGTTCCCCTTCTGCAGGGGAGGTGTGCTGGTGGCATGTGGGTCCTGTGGCAGGGCCTCCTGCTCACTAGCTGCAGTGGAAGTGGAGGGCTGGTCAATGGACAGGCTAGTGGTAGGGGCTCACTGCTGTGCTGTTGCCTCCCTCATGACGTCGGCCATGTCTGCAAGCACCCCTGCAATGGAGATCAGGGTGGTGTTAATGGCCTGCAAGTCCTCCCTGATCCCCTGACACTGTCCCTCTTACAGCCGCCTGTTCTCCTGCACGTTGCCAAGGATCTGGCCCATCGTGTCCTGGGAATGTTGGTAGGCTCCCAGGATCTTAGAGAGTGCTTCCTGGAGAGTCGGTTTCCTGGTCCTGTCCTCACCCTGCCTCACAGCAGTCCTCCCAGTGTCACTTATGGCCTGTGCCTCTGCCCCCTGAATGGTGTGCCCACTGACCCCAGGTCCCTGATTGTCTTGGGTACGAAGTGTGGACTGGGGTCCCTGTACAGGTGGGCACACTGCTGATTGACGTGTCCTGGGGACAGAGGTGTGGGTGCGCTGGGTAGGTGCTGTGGTGTTGGATACTGATGGGGGAGGCTCTGTGGTGGACTGTGAGTGGGCTGGGGTGACCGGCTGTCCAATGGTCCCTGATGGGCCAGGTTGTTGGTCCAGATCTTGAAGTCCAGAGTTACTGTCATCACTGGGGGCATCTTCTGTTGGGGGACTGGGTTGATGTGGCACTTCCTCTCCACTGAGATTGGCTGGGGCACCTGTGGGGATGTAAGTGATGTGTTATACTTCATGTCTGTGACATATTGTACATCCCTAACTTCCCCTCTATCATTGGTGTTGCCCTGCCACCTTTTGCTTGTGTATGGTGATGTATTGTGTGATTGTTAGTTTCCCTATGCTGGGCATGCTTTTGTGATGGGTATCCATGCAGGGCTGGAAGGACTGTCCAAACATTGGTATAGCATGCAGGGCTTGGCATTGGGGTTAGTCATATGTGTAGGTGCAGTATGTGGGATGTGGTGGAGTGATGGGAGTGAGGGTGAGGGTGTGAGATGGCATGCAGGTATGGGGGCTGATTAGTATTAAATATTGACTTACCAGTGTCCAGTCCTCCGGCTACTCCAGCGAGTCCCTCAGGATGCAGTATTGCCAGCTGTGGGGTAGGAGGATGGAGTCCATCGCCAGTCCTCTGTATGAGAGCTGGTGCCTTGCTGCTATGGGACGTACCTTCCCCGTAGGTCGTTCTACCTCTTCATGATGTCAACCCTTGTTCTTGGATGTTGTCCCACGACGTACACCCGGTCCACGATTCTCCGCCATAGCTCCATTTTCCTTGCAATGGATATCTGCTCGACCTGTGCTCCAAAGAGCTGTGGCTCTACCCTGATGAGTTCCTCCACCATGACCCTGAACTCCTCATCAGTAAAACGGGGGTGCCTTTGTGGGGACATGGGTGTTGTGTGGTGTGTATGGTGAGAGTGTGTTGAGTAATGTGGTGAGGTGTGTGATGTGAAGTGCGTGAGGGTTGTATGGGTGTAAGTGGTGTGTGTGTGTAGTTGCCACAGTGGTCTTGGTGTTAGTCTGGTGGCAATATCTTGTATTCGTATAGGGTTGTGGGTAATGTGGGTGGGCGTTTTTATGGTGCTGTGGATGTCTGGGTGTGTGGGTGTGGTGTGTGTATGAGTGTCAGGTGTGTGTTTTTAGTACTGGCCAATATGGTGTTGTTTGTATGTGGGTGTCCATTCTGAGCACAGCGGTATGTACTGCCAATGGTTTACCACTGTTGAATGTCTGCGGTGGTGATTCGTGGGTCATAAAGTGATGGGCGTTGTTATGTTGGCGTAACGGTATGGGTGTTGGGACCACCACTTTTCCACTGACCTTTGGACTAGTGGATTTGTGTATGTGGCTTGTTTCTGTCAGATTGGTGTGTGTGTGTTATAATATGGCGAACGGATATTTGCCACCGCAGCGGTATGTTGCCGCCCGTCACCGTGGCGGTAAGCAGGATTTACCGCCAATGTCATAATGAGGGGCTATGTAATTTTATAACTGTATGAATGATTTTGTTGTGGGAAAGCTTACATTCAGTACTGGTAGCCACAGCTTGTTATGGTGATAAGTCATCTACAGTCCTAATTGGTTCAATAGCAACAAATATTTTTGTTGCCATTGGTCTGATCTGTTCATTATGAAAAGTTATGATACATTCATTAGGCCTCAGACAGTGATTGTGAAGAGAATATGTTAAAATCAATAGGCATCTAACAGTGGATTTGTAATTATCTGCACTAAACACTACAGACATGTAATTTGTAAGGGTGGTGATATATTCTGCTCTGTAGAATGAATTAGCGGAATTTTGGCCACTCGCAACACGGAGTTCTGGCCAAATTCTGCCAACCACCGCGTGACAGAGTTTTTTCTGATGTGTGGCACGAAAACAGTTAGCTAGTACCTGTGAGCAAGATTTAGTGTCCCCTAGCACAATTTTTGGTTGCTAGGAAGACAACTGGTGAGATTTATCCAATGAAAGGTGGTTTTGGGCAGTTTCAGGTGGTCACCACTATTCACGGTCTGAAAGCTGCCACTCAAGTAGAAAATCTACTTGAGCTGCAGCAAAATCAACTCAAGAAACTGTACCCTCTGGTGAGCTACGTGGTGCTGTTTACACTTATTTTTCTAGCTACAAGTGTAGGAAAGTTACATCTTGCCTGGCATGTTACCCCCATATTTCACTGTATATATGCTGTTTTAGTCTATGTGTCACTGGGACTCTGCCAGGCAGGGCCCCAGTGCTCATAAGTATGTGCCCTGTATGTGTTCCCTGTGTGATGCCTAACTGTCGCACTGAGGCTCTGCTAACCAGAACCTCAGTGGTTATGCTCTCTCTGCTTTCAAAATTTGTCACTAACAGGCTAGTGACTAAATTTACCAATTCACATTAGCATACTGGTGCACCCATATAATTCCCTAGTATCTGGTACTGAGGTACCCAGGGTATTGGGGTTCCAGGAGATCCCTATGGGCTGCAGCATTTCTTTTGCCACCCATAGGGAGCTCTGACAATTCTTACACAGGCCTGCCAGTGCAGCCTGAGTGAAATAACGTCCACATTATTTCACAGCCATTTACCACTGACTTAAGTAACTTATAAGTCACCTATATGTCTAACCTTCACCTGGTGAAGGTTAGGTGCAAAGTTACTTAGTGTGTGGGCACCCTGGCACTAGCCAAGCTGCCCCCACATCGTTCAGGGCAAATTCCCCTGACTTTGTGAGTGCGAGGACACCATTACACGCGTGCACTGTACATAGGTCACTACCTATGTACAGCGTCACAATGGTAATTCCGAACTATGTGTCACTGGGACTCTGCCAGGCAGGGCCCCAGTGCTCATAAGTATGTGCCCTGTATGTGTTCCCTGTGTGATGCCTAACTGTCGCACTGAGGCTCTGCTAACCAGAACCTCAGTGGTTATGCTCTCTCTGCTTTCAAAATTTGTCACTAACAGGCTAGTGACTAAATTTACCAATTCACATTAGCATACTGGTGCACCCATATAATTCCCTAGTATCTGGTACTGAGGTACCCAGGGTATTGGGGTTCCAGGAGATCCCTATGGGCTGCAGCATTTCTTTTGCCACCCATAGGGAGCTCTGACAATTCTTACACAGGCCTGCCAGTGCAGCCTGAGTGAAATAACGTCCACATTATTTCACAGCCATTTACCACTGACTTAAGTAACTTATAAGTCACCTATATGTCTAACCTTCACCTGGTGAAGGTTAGGTGCAAAGTTACTTAGTGTGTGGGCACCCTGGCACTAGCCAAGCTGCCCCCACATCGTTCAGGGCAAATTCCCCTGACTTTGTGAGTGCGAGGACACCATTACACGCGTGCACTGTACATAGGTCACTACCTATGTACAGCGTCACAATGGTAATTCCGAACATGGCCATGTAACATGTCTAAGATCATGGAATTGTCACCCAAATGCCATTCTGGCATTGGGGGGACAATTCCATGATCCCCCGGGTCTCTAGCACAGAACCCGGGCACTGCCAAACTGCCTTTCCGGGGTCTCCACTGCAGCTGCTGCTGCTGCCAACCCCTCAGACAGGTTTCTGCCCTCCTGGGGTCCAGGCAGCCCTGGCCCAGGAAGGCAGAACAAAGGACTTCCTCTGAGAGAGGGTGTAACACCCTCTCCCTTTGGAAATAGGTGTGAAGGCTGGGGAGGAGTAGCCTCCCCCAGCCTCTGGAAATGCTTTGATGGGCACAGATGGTGCCCATCTCTGCATAAGCCAGTCTACACCGGTTCAGGGATCCCCCAGCCCTGCTCTGGCGCAAAACTGGACAAAGGAAAGGGGAGTGACCACTCCCCTGACCTGCACCTCCTAGGGGAGGTGCCCAGAGCTTCTCCAGTGTGTCCCAGACCTCTGCCATCTTGGAAACAGAGGTGTCTGTGGCACACTGGACTGCTATGAGTGGCCAGTGCCAGCAGGTGACGTAAGAGGCTCCTTCTGATAGGCTCTTACCTCTCTTGGTAGCCAATCCTCCTTCCTAGGTAGCCAAACCTCCTTTTCTGGCTATTTAGGGTCTCTCCTTTAGGGATCTCACCAGATAATGAATGCAAGAGCTCATCAGAGTTCCTCTGCATCTCCCTCTTCACCTTCTGCCAAAGGATCGACCGCTGACTGCTCAGGACGTCTGCAAAACCGCATCAAAGTAGCAAGACGACTACTAGCAACCTTGTATCGCTTCATCCTGCCGGCTTTCTCGACTGTTTCCAGGTGGTGCATGCTCTGGGGGTAGCCTGCCTCCTCTCTGCACCAGGAGCGCTGAAGAAATCTCCCGTGGGTCTATGGAATCTTCTCCCTGCAACCGCAGGCAACAAAAGACTGCATCACCGGTCCTCTAGGTCCCATCTCAGCACGACGAGCGTGGTCCCTGGAACTCAGCAACTCTGTCCAAGTGACTCCCATAGTCCAGTGACTCTTCAGTCCAAGTTTGGTGGAGGTAAGTCCTTGCATCCCCACGCTAGACTGCATTGCTGGGTACCACGTGATATGCAGCTGCTCTGGCTCCTGTGCACTCTTCTAGGATTTCCTTCATGCACAGCCAAGCCTGGGTCCCTGACACTCTAACCTGCAGTGCACAACCTTCTGAGTTGTCCTCCGGCGTCATGGGACTCCCTTTTGTTACTTCGCGTGAACTCCAGTTCACTCTTCTTCCAAGTGCCTGTTCAGGTACTTCTGCAGGTGCTGCCTGCTTCTGTGAGGGCTCCCTATGTTGCTGGGTGCCCCTTCTGTCTCCTCCTCCAAGTGGCCACATCCTGGTCCCTTCTGGGCCACAGCAGCACCTAAAAACCTTTACTGCAACTCTTGCAGCTAGCAAGGCTTATTTGTGGTCTTTCTGCGTGGGAACACCTCTGCAAGCTTCATCGCGATGTGGGACATCCATCCTCCAAAACGGAAGTTCCTAGTCCTCTTTTTTCTTGCAGAACTCCAAGCTTCTTCTAACAGGTGGCAGATTCCTTGCACCCTCAGCTGGCATTTCCTGGGCTCCTGCCCACTCTCGACACTGTCGCGACTATTGGACTTGGTCCCTTTGTCTTACAGGTACTCAGGTCCGGAAATCCACTGTTGTTGCATTGCTGGTGTTTTTTCTTCCTGCAGAATCACCCTATCACGACTTCTGTGCTCTCTGTGGGAGGTAGGTGCACTTTACACCTACCTTTCAGGATCTTGGGGTGGGCTAATTTTCTAACCCTCACTGTTTTCTTACAGTCCCAGCGACCCTCTACAAGCTCACATAGGTTTGGGGTCCATTTGTGGTTCACATTCCACTTTTGGAGTATATGGTTTGTGTTGCCCCTATAACCTGCATAATTTTGGTTTGTGTACATATATCTTGTGTATATATCTTACCCTCATACCGAGGGTACTCACTGAGATACTTTTGGCATATTGTCATAAAAATAAAGTACCTTTATTTTTAGTACTTCTGTGTATTGTGTTTTCTTATGATATTGTGCATATGACACCAGTGGTATAGTAGGAGCTTTACATGTCTCCTAGTTCAGCCTAAGCTGCTTTGCCATAGCTACCTTCTATCAGCCTAAGCTGCTAGAAACACCTCTCATACACTTATAAGGGATAACTGGACCTGGCACAAGGTGTAAGTACCTCTGGTACCCACTACAAGCCAGGCCAGCCTCCTATATTGGTTGTGCAGCGGTGGGATAAGATAAGTACTTGTAACTACTTACCACTTTGTTATTGTGTACTTTTCATAAGAGAATAATATACAAAACAAGTTCAGTGTATGTACACCTAACCAAAAAGTTTTGTTTTTCTCCTCTTAAACTTTTTACAAAGTTCTGAAAAGTTTCTCTAAACTTCTAAAAGTTTCTAAAAGTTTGAAAAAGTTTTTTTCTCTGTTCTTTAAAAAGTTCTGAAATTTTTCTCTCTTCTCACTGTCTTTAAACCTTCTTCTATCATGTCTGATATAGAGTCTGCTCTTAAAATGGTCAATACTACCTATGACAATTTAAATTACAGGAACCTAAGGAGTCTCTGCTTAGATAGAGGTTTAGTGATAGGAAAGAACCCCACAAAAGTGTTTCTATATAACATGCTTATTGTGAATGATGAGTCCCAAGCAGGCACTTCAAATGAGAGGTTAATAGAAGGCTCCCATTCTGACTCAGGGGATCACCTTGAGGGAGGTGGGGAGGATTCTGTTCCAAATCTGCCCCTTAGCAGACCATCTAGTAATGCTGGTAGTAATGGAGGCTCCCATCATAGTAGGGGTGTCTTTATTCCTGGAGGCCAGGTTATTAGAGTCCAGTCAGTTAGGGACAGATCTCCCTCTGTTGTTTCCAATGTATCTTCTGTGTCCAAGCATTACCAACCCACCCACCCTGAAGACAACATGTTAGAAAGGGAACTCAAAAAGTTGAGAGTGGAAGGGACTAGACTGAAGCTTAAACAGCAATAGCTGGCCTTAGACAGGGAATCCCTAGACCTGGAGAAGGAGAGACAGAGATTGGGGTTTGGACCCCATGGTGGCAGCAGCAGTATTCCTGATAGTAATTCTGTTAGAGAGCATGATTCCAGGAATCTGCACAAGATAGTCCCCCCTTACAAGGAGGGGGATAACATAAACAAGTGGTTTGCTGCACTTGAGAGGGCCTGTATGGTACATGGGGTCCCTCAAAGGCAGTGGGCTGCTATATTGTGGCTATCTTTCAATGGAAAGGGTAGGGATAGGCTCCTTACTGTTAGAGAAAGTGATGCTAACAATTTTGCAGTTTTGAAGGATGCACTCTTGGATGGATTTGGCTTAACCACTGAACAATACAGGATTACGTTCAGAGACACCAGAAAAGAGTCCTCACAAGACTGGATAGACTTTGTTGACTGTTCAGTGAAGGCCTTGGAGGGGTGGTTACATGGCAGTAGAGTTTCTGACTATGAAAGCCTGTGTAATCTTATTCTGAGAGAGCATATTTTGAATAACTGTGTGTCTGACTTGTTATGCCAATATCTAGTGGACTCAGATCTGACCTATCCCCAAGAATTAGGAAAGAAGGCAGACAAATGGGTCAGAACAAGACTGAACAGAAAATTTCATACAGGGGGTGACAAGGATGGCAAGAAGAAGGATGGTAAGTCTTCTGACAAGGGTGGGGACAAAAGTAAAACTGAGTCTTCATCAGGCCCACAAAAATCCTCTGGTGGGGGTGGTGGGTCCAACTGATGCCAGTTGTCCAAAGAAAACCACAAAACCTCCCACTACCACAACCCCTACTGCAAATTCTAGTGCCCCTAGTAATAGCAGTGGTGGTGGGAGCAAACCTACTAATAGCCAATCCAAGGCAGTAGCTGGGCTCACTTTTGGTAATTTAGTTGGGGTTGGTCTTGTTATGGAGACCACAGAGGCTGTGCTAGTCTCTGAAGATGCCATTGATTTGGCCACCTTGGTTGCTTGTCCCCTTAATATGGATAAGTACAAGCAACTTCCCCTAATAAATGGTGTTGAGGTTCAGGCCTACAGGGACACAGGTGCCAGTGTTACCATGGTAATAGAGAAACTGGGGCACCCTGAACAACACCTACTTGGTCAGCAGTACCAAGTGACAGACGCTCATAAAAACACTCTTAGCCACCCCATGGCTGTTGTGAATCTCAACTGGGGGGGGTTACTGGTCCAAAGAAAGTTGTGGTTGCCTCAGATTTACCTGTAGACTGTCTACTAGGAAATGATTTAGAGACATCAGCTTGGGCAGAAGTGGAGTTGGAGGCTCATGCAGCAATGCTGGGCATTCCTGGGCATATTTTTGCTTTGACAAGGGCTCAGGCCAAAAAGCAAAAAGGACAGGGTAACTTGGATCCTGGAACAATGGACCAAGTGCTCCTTAAAGCTAGGGGTAGCAAGGGTAAATCCCTACCCACTATCCCTCCCTCTACAGGTGATTCTCCTTCTGAGGAAGCAGAATTTCCTCCCTGTGCAGAACCTTCACCAGATGATCTGGCAGCAGACACTGCTGAGCTTTTGGGTGGAGGGGGGCCTGCCAGGGAAGAGCTGAGTGTGGCACAGCAATCCTGTCCCACATTAGAGGGTCTCGGACAGCAAGCTGTCAAGCAGCAAAATGGGGATGTCAGTGACTCACATAGAGTTTACTGGGAGGACAACCTCTTGTACACAGAGGCAAGGGACCCAAAACCTGGAGCAGCCAGGAGATTGGTCATTCCCCTGCAGTACAGAGAGTTCCTCCGAACTCTGGCACATGACATTCCTTTGGCTGGGCATTTGGGCCAGATCAAAACATGGGAAAGGCTTGTCCCCCTGTTTCACTGGCCTAGGATGTCAGAGGTCACAAAAGATTTTTGCAAGTCTTGTGTGACCTGCCAAGCCAGTGGCAGGACTGGTGGCACACCAAAGGCTCCCCTTATTCCACTACCTGTGGTTGGGGTCCCCTTTGAAAGGGTAGTGGTTGATATAGTTGGCCCCCTTGACCCTCCTACTGCTTCAGGCAATAGGTTTATCTTGGTAGTTGTGGACCATGCCACAAGATATCCTGAAGCAATTCCTCTAAGGACCACTACAGCACCTGCAGTGGCAAAAGCCCTCCTGGGAATCTTTTCCAGGGTGGGTTTCCCAAAAGAGGTTGTATCCGACAGGGGTAGCAACTTTATGTCTGCATACTTGAAAGCTATGTGGAAGGAATGTGGTGTAACCTACAAATTCACCACTCCTTATCATCCACAGACCAATGGACTGGTAGAGAGGTTTAATAAAACTCTCAAAGGTATGATAAAGGGACTTTTCATGAAAAACTCAGGAGGAGATGGGATGTCCTGTTACCTTGCCTCCTTTTTGCTTACAGGGAGGTACCCCAACAAGGAGTGGGCTTCAGCCCCTTTGAACTCCTCTTTGGACACCCTGTAAGAGGTCCACTAACACTTGTGATGGAGGGTTGGGAACAACCTTTAAAAGCTCCCAAACCGGACATAGTGGACTATGTACTTGGCCTAAGATCCAGAATGGCTGAGTACATGAAAAAGGCCAGTAAAAGCCTTCAGGCCAACCAAGAGCTCCAAAAGGCTGACCAGAAGGCTGTTCTGATCCAGTACCAACCAGGACAGAAGGTGTGGGTATTGGAGCCTGTGGCCCCAAAGCACTCCAAGACAAATGGAGTGGACCCCATCTAATTGTTGAGGAAAAGGGTGAGGTTACCTACCTGGTAGACCTGGGCACTGCCAGGAGTCCCCTTAGGGTGATTCATGTCAACCGCCTAAAACCCTACTATGACAGGGCTGATCTCACCCTGATCATGGCAACAGATGAAGGACAGGAAGAAGAGAGTGACCCTCTCCCTGATCTCTTCTCCTTCACTGAAGAGGATGCTTTAGTGGAGGGAGTAGTTTTAGCAGATTGTCTGACTGCAGAACAAAAAGACAACTGCATAAATCTCCTTGGACAATTTTCTGAACTCTTTTCAACTGTGCCAGGCACCACATCTTGGTGTGAACACACAATTGATACTGGAGACAACTTGCCTGTCAAAAGTAAAATCTATAGGCAGCCTGACCATGTCAGGGACTGCATAAAACAAGAGGTTCAGAAAATGCTTAATCTAGGAGTGGTTGAACCTTCTGAAAGCCCATGGGCGAGTCCTGTGGTGCTTGTACCAAAGCCTCACTCAAAAGATGGAAAAAGGGAGATGAGGTTTTGTGTTGATGACAGAGGTCTCAATCAGTTAACAAAAACTGATGCTCACCCTATACCCAGGGCAGATGAGCTCATAGATACACTGGCATCTGCCAAGTATCTAAGCACCTTTGATTTGACTGCAGGGTATTGGCAGATCAAATTGGCTGAGGATGTTAAACCTAAAACTGCATTTTCAACTATAGGAGGGCACTACCAATTTACAGTGATGCCCTTTGGTTTGAAACATGCACCTGCCACTTTTCAGAGGTTGGTGAACACAGTCCTGCAAGGGTTGAAGGCTTTTAGTGCAGCCTATCTTGATGATATAGCTGTCTTTAGGTCCACCTGGGATGAGCACCTGGTCCACCTTTGGAAAGTTTTGGAGGCCCTGCAAAAGGCAGGCCTCACTATCAAGGCCTCAAAGTGCCAGATAGGGCAGGGAAAGGTGGTTTATCTGGGACACCTGGTAGGTGGAGAACAGATTTCACCACTTCAGGGGAAAATCCAGACAATCATGGGCTGGGTTCCCCCTACAACTCAGACTCAGGTGAGAGCCTTCCTAGGCCTCACTGGGTATTACAGGAGATTCATTAAAAACTATGGCTCCATAGCAGCCCCACTTAATGATCTCACCAGTAAAAAGATGCCTAAAAAGGTATTGTGGACAGCTAGCTGTCAGAAAGCTTTTGAGGAGCTCAAATAGGCCATGTGCACTGCACCTGTCCTAAAAAGCCCATGTTGCTCCAAGAAATGAATTGTTCAAACTGATGCATCTGAATTAGGGGTAGGGGCAGTCTTATCACAACTGAATTCTGAGGGCCAGGATCAGCCAGTTGCTTTTATCAGCAGAAGGTTGACCCCTAGAGAAAAGTGTTGGTCTGCCATTGAGAGGGAGGCCTTTGCTATGGTCTGGGCACTGAAAAAGTTGAGGCCATACCTGTTTGGCACTCACTTTATTGTTCAGACAGACCACAAACCTCTACTTTGGCTAAAACAAATGAAAGGTGAAAACCCTAAATTATTGAGGTGGTCCATATCTCTACAGGGAATGGACTATACAGTGCAACATAGACCTGGGAGTACCCACTCCAATGCATATGGACTCTCCAGATATTTCCACTTAGACAATGAAGACTCATCAGGTCATGGCTAGTCTTGTTGTCCTTCGTTTGGGGGGGGGGTGTAGGAAAGTACCATCTTGCCTGGCATGTTACCCCCATATTTCACTGTATATATGTTGTTTTAGTCTATGTGTCACTGGGAACCTGCCAGGCAGGGCCCCAGTGCTCATAAGTATGTGCCCTGTATGTGTTCCCTGTGTGATGCCTAACTGTCGCACTGAGGCTCTGCTAACCAGAACCTCAGTGGTTATGCTCTCTCTGCTTTCAAAATTTGTCACTAACAGGCTAGTGACTAAATTTACCAATTCACATTGGCATACTGGTACACCCATATAATTCCCTAGTATATGGTATTGATGTACCCAGGGCATTGGGGATCCAGGAGATCCCTATGGGCTGCAGCATTTCTCTTGCCACCCATAGGGAGCTCTGACAATTCTTACACAGGCCTGCCAGTGCAGCCTGAGTGAAATAACGTCCACATTATTTCACAGCCATTTACGACTGCACTTAAGTAACTTATAAGTCACCTATATGTCTAACCTTCACCTGGTGAAGGTTAGGTGCAAAGTTACTTAGTGTGTGGGCACCCTGGCACTAGCCAAGCTGCCCCCACACCGTTCAGGGCAAATTCCCCAGACTTTGTGAGTGCGGGGACACCATTACACGCGTGCACTGTACATAGGTTACTACCTATGTACAGCGTCACAATGGTAACTCCGAACATGGCCATGTAACATGTCTAAGATCATGGAATTGTCACCCCAATGCAATTCTGGCATTGGGGGGACACTTCCATGATCCCCCTGGTCTCTAGCACAGAACCCGGGTACTGCCAAATTGCCTTTCCGGGGTCTCCACTGCAGCTGCTGCTGCTGCCAACCCCTCAGACAGGTTTCTGCCATCCTGGGGTCCAGGCATCCCTGGCCCAGGAAGGCAGAACAAAGGACTTCCTCTGAGAGAGGGTGTAACACCCTCTCCCTTTGGAAATAGGTGTGAAGGCTGGGGAGGAGTACCCTCCCCAGCCTCTGGAAATGCTTTGATGGGCACAGATGGTGCCCATCTCTGCATAAGCCAGTCTACACCAGTTCAGGGATCCCCCAGCCCTGCTCTGGTGCGAAACTGGACAAAGGAAAGGGGAGTGACCACTTCCCTGACCTGCACCTCCCAGGGGAGGTGCCCAGAGCTCCTCCAGTATGTCCCAGACCTCTGCCATCTTGGAAACAGAGGTGTCTGTGGCACACTGGACTGCTCTGAGTGGCCAGTGCCAGCAGGTGATGTCAGAGGCTCCTTCTGATAGGCTCTTACCTCTCTTGGTAGCCAATCCTCCTTACTAGGTAGCCAAACCTCCTTTTCTGGCTATTTAGGGTCTCTGCTTTGGGGATCTCACCAGATAACGAATACAAGAGCTCATCAGAGTTCCTCTGCATCTCCCTCTTCACCTTCTGCCAAAGGATTGACAGCTGACTGCTCAGGACGTCTGCAAAACCGCATCAAAGTAGCAAGACGACTACTAGCAACCTTGTATCGCTTCATCCTGCCGGCTTTCTCGACTGTTTCCAGGTGGTGCATGCTCTGGGTTTAGCCTGCCTCCTCTCTGCACCAGGAGCTCTGAAGAAATCTTCTGTGGGTCGACAGAATCTTCCCCCTGCAACCGCAGGCAACAAAAGACTGCATCACCAGTCCTCTAGGTCCCCTCTCAGCAACATGAGCGTGGTCCCTAGAACTCAGCAACTCTGTCCAAGTGACTCCCACAGTCCAGTGACTCTTCAGTCCAAGTTTGGTGGAGGTAAGTCCTTGCCTCCCCACACTAGACTGCATTGCTAAGTACCACATGATTTGCAGCTGCTCCGGCTCCTGTGCAATCTTCCAGGATTTCCTTCATGCACAGCCAAGCCTGGGTCCCCGACACTCTAACCTGCAGTGCACAACCTTATGAGTTGTCCTCCGTTGTCGTGGGACTCCCTTTTGTGACTGTGTGTGGACTCCAGTTCACTCTTCTTCCAAGTGCCTGTTCAAGTACTTCTACGGGTGCTGCCTGCTTTTGTGAGGGCTCCCTACGTTGCTGGGCACCCCCTCTGTCTCCTCCTCCAAGTGGTGACATCCTGGTCCCTCCTGGGCCACAGCAGCACCCAAAAACCTCTACTGCAACTCTTGCAGCTAGCAAGACTTGTTTGTGGTCTTTCTGCATGGGAACACCTTTGCAAGCTTCATCGTGACGTGGGACATCCATCCTCCAAAGGGGAAGTTCCTAGTCCTCTTCTTTCTTGCAGAACTCCAAGCTTCTTCTAACAGGTGTTTGCTTCCTTGCACCCTCAGCTGGCATTTCCTGGGCTCCTGCCCACTCTCGACACTGTCGCGACTATTGGACTTGGTCCCCTTGTCTTACAGGTACTCAGGTCCGGAAATCCACTGTTGTTGCATTGCTGGTGTTTGTTCTTCCTGCAGAATCCCCTTATCACGACTTCTGTGCTCTCTGGGGGAAGTGGGTGCACTTTACACCTACCTTTCAGGGTCTTGGGGTGGGCTATTTTTCTAACCCTCACTGTTTTCTTACAGTCCCAGCGTCCCTCTACAACCTCACATAGGTTTGGGGTCCATTCGTGGTTCACATTCCACTTTTGGAGTATATGGTTTGTGTTGCCTCTATACCTATGTGCTTCTATTGCAATCTATTGTAACTTTACACTGCTTGCATTACTTTTCTTGCTATAACCTGCATAATTTTGGTTTGTGTACATATATCTTGTGTATCTATCTTACCCTCATACTGAGGGTACTCACTGACATACTTTTGGCATATTGTCATAAAAATAAAGTACCTTTATTTTTAGTACTTCTGTGTATTGTGTTTTCTTATGATGTTGTGCATATGACACCAGTGGTATAGTAGGAGCTTTACATGTCTCCTAGTTCAGCCTAAGCTGCTTTGCCATAACTACCTTCTATCAGCCTAAGCTGCTAGAAACACCTCTTCTACACTAATAAGGGATAACTGGACCTGGCACAAGGTGTAAGTACCTCTGGTACCCACTACAAGCCAGGCCAGTCTCCTACAACAAGGGCTAAATCACAGCGCAGGCACTGCAACGTGCCTATTTCTGTCTGCTAACATAATTCTGTGGAATCTTGCAGAGGTAACTGTGCAATTCAGTGGAGTAAAACTCAGTGAGGTCTGCCCAAGCCTAGTATTTTGTTCTGTGAAGTGTCACAGGTTATCTTCGTAGAAAATGATTTTGGTGTTGGTTAGTGCCTCTGACAAACCCTAGAGGGAAAGGTTTTGCACTGTAACAATTATTGCTAGTATCTCATCTTAGCTGCCTGCTAGGATCTTGTAATTAAAAAATCATAAAGCAATACCTACACCCTTATATATCAGTATATATTCATAAGCATACAGGAGGTCCTTTTGGTCAGCTCTTGTCTGCCATTACTCAGTAGGAGTGTCATTTAAACTCTGATTGGGGTGATGGCTCAGTCCGCATCAGTTATTAGCTCTCCTGCCTCTTGTCCTTTGAATGACATTTTCGAATCCTTCTGTACATGTAGCTCATCTAGCTGAAAATTAAAAGACTTCAGTGTCAGGGCTGACTGCAAGTCCTTTAATTTACAATGTTCTCACTTAAAAGTTCCCCTTTCTTTTTTTGCTTCTCCGCTTTGTAATTTATTTTAATGTTTCTTAAGAGGCTACTTCAGCTTTCCAGGCGGTGCTATAGAATTGTTTGCTTGCCACTCATTTCATCTGCAGTGTGCCACTTCCCACGTAGTCACTTCCTCTATACCAAGGGACCATTATGGCATGACATTGCACATATTGTATCATTGTTTTACCATGCTTGATCTTAATCATGTTTGCATGACAGACACTCTCTGCCATGTTTATGTTAGGTACTGCTAGCATATGCCTCTCGTGTTTTTATGGTGGCATGCTTTCTTTTTTATGCTTGTATTCTTTTAATTTGTCTAGCATATTTTGTTCAGTTTGTGTTTCATTGCGGCTGTGATAGAGGGTGAATGCAAGAATGACTCAGTGGGTGAATGAATCGATGCATGAGTGCAAAGATGAATGACAGAGTGCATGTATGAAGACTTATTGAGAACCTAATCCCACCCATGACACAAAAGGCATTTTCATTCATAAGCCAGACCTACTGGCATTGTCAGTGCTTGTTGCATGAGAAGGTGCGTTCCTGGAAAATTACTTTTTGAGGAAGGACATTCTTGTATCCGAGCTAACAGGAAATGGCCCGGTGTATAAAACCATTCTTCATGTTAGCAACCCCAATATCGTTGCTTAGAGCTATGGTTGAGGGGGTCCCATCGCCTGGACGTGATAAAAATGTCTTGGGATAAATAAGCCCTATGTTGTCTCATATATGTTTTGCTTAAACGAAAAGCACACTCTGGCATTAGGTAAACACCCCTGAAAAGACATTTATGTGCCTCAATTCGCAAGGGCAATAGAAAGTGTACCCATATTAGTGTACTAATGCTGGCTTTCATTGAAAGATAGCACATTCTTTCCTCCCATGCCTTTGGCCTTCTCAATCACATGCCCAATAATTTCAGCGTGCTCACCAAGAGCACATGTTAGCATTTATTTTAATGAGCTGTATAGCGAATACCAACGTTAGGCTACTATTTCTACGCAGAAGCCACACACATACACTGTCATGTAAGAGGTGGCCTCACAGAATTGTTGCAGTCCTTACAGCTGATAAGCACGTTTTGTATTTTTTTTAACTCTGTTTTTGAGGTAGAGGTTTACATAGGCGTGATTTTCATTAGAAAGTGATTATCCATTAGAAACTCTCTGTTGGTTTACTGGCTTTCTTTCCGTATACATACATACGTACCCTTTGTTTCACAAAAAAAAAAAAAAAAAGCATTATATATATTTTTTTTAAATGGCCCCTGAAGTGAACGGAAACTGTGGGTGCGTGATCTTCCAGAATCAGTATGAAACTTTGGTTGAACCTGACCGGCGATGTTTTATCAGCGATTGTCTCTTGGTTTCAAATTCAAGCCCGATATTTGATTCACACTGGGAATCAGCTAAGATGAGCCCGAAGCGCGGTCTGTTCCACATTATTTCATTGCTGACTTCTAATGGCCGAGTTGCTGTATATCATTAATCTCATCCGCTTACAGCGGCTGAATGGTTTTGTGTCATGCACACAAAAAGTAGGAAAAAAGCACACACAGCATGCAACAACAAAAAAATGGGGAGAAAAATGGCTGAGTTTACTTCTTTGATTGATAGCTGGTTTTAACGTTTAAGGCTGTGGATGGACCATTCCCGTACACCAAAAGCGCGTTTTTTCCCAAGAATTCCGTTGTTTTGCATTCATGTTTAAACTGTTTCCATAGAGACCATGTTTAGAGCCAACCTTTATGATCAGGCGATAGAGACCCTTCTTTGGTCACTGGAGAGGCAGTATACTTTGACATACGTTGCAACAGGATTTTCCACTAAATATATCAGTTCACAAACTAATGAGCTTGACAGCATGTTTTAATCTGTTGCATGGCTTTGTCTCAGCTAACTGTAGACTGCTTTGAATACATAAATGCTTTAGCCAAAGAAAACACGTCAAAAACTGTCCAAGTTGTTAGAATTGTGTTTAATTCTAACGTTGAGGAACCTAAATACATCTGGGGATCTCTCTACTTACTATGTGCCCGTGGTCAATATGGTTCTTGAACCTCGCAACAAGACGCAGCTGCACACGAGGCAGTAGGTCACAGCCAGCCAGTGCTGGAAGAGGTGTCTGGATCGTACCAGTCCCACACAGCCATATTAATCGGAACTCCTGCTGAGGCTGCACCCCAAGGTTCATGGGCTGGCAGTGGTTGCTGACACCGTTAAACATCACAGGCAAAATAGCCTTAAAATAGTCGACCTCTTCGATGACTGGATGCTGCAAACACCTCACGAACTCCGCCAAACTTACACAATATCAGGAAGACAATTTCTGGACCTAGTTCACTATCCCAAATGTGTAGGCTAACTCGATGCTATGGAGATGTCGAAACATCGACATATTTAGTGCTGCACACACTCCTTACACACGATGGCGCCCGCAAGACAAAAAACAGTGTTTCACGGTATTATTGTTATTTCCAAAAGTAACTTGTCCATGAAAGATAAGTCGAGGACTATACGATTTTATGCGCGCCATAGTTCTGTTTGAGACTGAGTAAGTACTGGAAGAGAGTCATGACCTTGGTTTCTGAATTCATAGGCAAAACTAACCTGTGTAAACCTGAAGTCTGCCTACTGGGGGTTACCAAAATGTCAACAAATATTACATTAGAGAACAGGCTTCTAAATTTGGCGCTTTTAATGTTTCTGCTAAGGATGCTGTCCCGCCACGGTCTAAAGCCACATTGAAAGTCACTAACAAAAAGTGCGCTTAGTTAATTTGTACTATACAAATGAGTAAGACGTCCATGCTAAAATAATGCTAATTAGAACCCTGTAGCGTTGACAGCTCTATTGGGCAAAATTGAGAAGGGCTCCACAAACACTGGTATATGTCCACTACTGTCAACTTGGTAACGTCCTTTTCCACACCCTTTAACTCTCCTTCTCTCTCACCTGCTTCTCCATAGACTATGTGGAACGTGCAGGAAAATGCGCGCGCCACAGACTGAAGACAGGGGGACACATCATCGCTTACCACCAACCGTCTGACGTTGCTCTCATTCTAACTGGAGCTTTAGGATGCCAGGGAGAGATAATTCTACTCAGGTAATGTCTCACTTGGCTCTGCCATACAAAAGAAAACAGCTTGGAAAAGCCCAAGAAAAAGAGTTGACTGCTGCTGACTTTCACATCTGTGCACATGCACTGGGCAACAGAACAATAGCTGTGAAAGGCACTCATGCTCCAGAGGTGTGAGGTGTTGTAAACCCTTGCGTCTCCCAGAAAGCTGCCTTTTTAATTAGAACATAGATTCCACCTTCATGAAGAAACATATTCTAAAAGCCTAATAGCTGTAGAGGGCTATGCTTGTCCTTCAAGCACAAATTCCTTGTTATGGGCGTGAGTCTTAGGCTCACATAAATAACAAGGGCGTGGCCCTTTAATGTCCGGCATAGAACACTACAGCATGTTATAAGGTCCTGGTAATGACAAGTTTATAAATACATTGGCTGCTGGGCAGTGCTTGAAATGGAAAAAATAAAGTGCAGGTACTCTGTGCCAGAGTACCTGCTTGTTTCTGAGAAGTGCTGGTACTCTCCAATTAAAAGTATTACGTTTTTCTTGAGATGTGCCGGTACTCTCTCTCTCAAAATAAAAAAGTGCCGGTACTCAGTACCGGACAGTACCGGCCCATTTAAAGCACTGCTGCTGGGGCTAAAGTATTATCATTGTAGCACCGAAACTCATAATTCATAATAATATATTATTTTGGCAAATGCAACCTTATGTTTGTTTGATAATCCTTTCTTAAGGCTCTAACACCAGTTCATTGCTTGCACAACTATTATTGGGTCTTTTACAAACAGAAGCTGAGGCAGTATTCTGAAGGGAAATGGACCTTAAGAGCCAATTTCCATCAGCATTTAGACTATTAGGAGTCCTCCACTCATAATATGCAATACAAAATATAAGTTAAGGAAACATTTTGACTCCATACTGCTACATAATGTTGCTGATGGGCATTACAATCTGTCAGCTGTTTACAGTAATTAAGTACAATGTAATCAGTCATATCTTAACGTACTAAGATATAATCTTAGGACCTGATTCACAAGGGAAATACACATATGTATATACCCATATGTATACTTACCCCTCTCTACTATTTGCAATTCACGATTTTCAAATGGAAATTTATAGCTAGTTTTAGACCTACATACTGAAATCGGGGGTAAGGGTTACTAAAACAGAATTTATAAGTGTAAAGTTGCTACTGGTAACTTTGCATCTGTTGGTGGTGCTGTTCATCTCCTAGTGGAGATCTACCTATGGGAAAGTCTAGGGAATATTATCAAGGTTTATTATTCTTTAAAAAATATTAAACATATGTTAATGGATAAAATAAAAGTTAATTATTCAAAATATGTATTATTAACTTAGAAGTAATGCAATTATATACAATGTTTTATAACAGACATGCACACACACATGCACACACGCGCACACACATGCACACACACACACACATGCACACACACACACATTCACTGAAAAAACCTTAGTTTAGCCCCTTCGGTGCTAAGGATATGTCAAATATGTCCTTAGCACTGCCCACCTGTGCTAAGGACGTGCCTAGCACATACTAGGACTAACATAAGGGGGAAGCACTGGTGCTACTCCTATGTGCCACTCCACAACTAAGGGTGGGTGGAGCTATGTGGAGCTCTGCAAAGTTGCAGAAAAACTCCACCGCGTTACGCAGAGTTTTGTGAGCGGGGCGGTGTTCTCTGTAGTGCCCATTCACATTGAATTTGACATCAAACGCAACATGACATATGTAATCGCATTGAAAACCGCTTGTGAACGGCACCATGCGATTCCCAAGGGCACAGCCATCTTGTTTTTCACTCTGCTTCTAGTGCTCTGCCTGTGTTTCCATCCCTTTTTTATCCATTGAATCCCCCACCCTCCTATACTATCTACCCCCCATTTTTATGTATTTTATTAGCCTCTCATGTAGAATCTATCTTTTTACTTCCTATGCATTTTTTTCATTTTTTGGTGACTTTTTGTCCTTTTGTTTTTTCTTCCGTCCTTCATTCTCTTTTTCTTCTCATCGCCTGTTCTCTTCATCCCACCCCACCCAGCACCAGGGCAGATCATAGCAGCAGCAGCCTACCTTGTGGGCGGTGGTGGAGCCAACGGTGCAACATCGCCCCTATCTTCAGCGAGGAGGAGGTGGCAGTACTATTTTTTTATGTGCAGTGCTGCAGCACCACCTCCATGCTGACAGCAGGCGGCAGGCCTAGCCCAGGTTACCCCCTTCGAGAGCATCGACTGCTGTGGGGGAGGGTGCACCCACTGATTCATTGGCACACTGGGAGCTAATGCACCCAGCAGCAGTTGATGGACCCATCAGCAGACATCATCGATCGCAAACAGGACCTGCTCAACCTGCTGAGAGACCAGGTGTCAGAGGTTGGGGAATAATAGTTATTTGTTTTTATTTACTATTGTGTGTGTTGTTGTTCCACAATGCAAGTCACTGTGTTGACTCACCCAGTGAAAGGGAGGCGTGCCATGGGTGTTACAGTGGAAAACTCCACTTGAAATTATTTTTTTGCAGGAAGGTGTCCCTTCCTGGACGAAAAACAATCATCCCCTCAATGCAGACACCCTTGCAGAAGGTGCCTGCATTAGCTCATGGCAGCCCATTGTGCGCCAACACAGGAGAAAAGGATGACAGGAATGCACCATATCTATTGCAGAATCAGCACATTCCTGCCCTCTCCTTTTGACACAGGGAAGTGCTTTAAGAAAGCTTCTGGCGCTACCCTGCATCAAACATTTGTAAATAATAATATGGTTAGTAGTTTGAGAAATTTGGAGTAGGGCTTAGGTGTATGAATTCAGAAAGTAAAAGTAATAGGTCAACTTGAGTTGAGTCCATCATATTGACGATCTAATGTAGAAAAGTACAACATTATTGTATTTGGCCCAGCCCGCATGTCCAAAATTATTTTGGGGGAGATTAACTGTATCACTAATCTTTTATGTTTATCTTCTTTATTTCCTACCTCAGCACCCAAGGGGAAGAAGAAGGCAACAGCATCCACGCGTCCGGAAGCAGAGAGTGCTTCCAGTGCCACCACCAGTGAGGAAGCTGGCAGATCAGCTGGCCCCAGTAAGTCTTCCCATTATATTATTTTTATTGCCCTACTTTTACTTTTAATTTTCACCTCTACTCATTTCAAATAATTTTTCTTTTAGTTTTACTGTGCCTGTTTACTTGTTTGTACCTATTTTCATTCTATGTAGGCTTTGTTAACTTCTTGTTATCTCTGCATTTATCTATTTATTTACATGTTTCTTCTGTACCTGACTTCCTCCTGTCTGCAGTCTATTTGCTTTCTTCTGCTTTGTTACTATTTACTAAGCTTAGCTTTGCCTTCTCCCCTTATATAACTTGCGGACTGGTACTTAATACAAGGAGGACAGATTTTTAGGACGTGTACCCCAACAACAAGATTGCAGGGCCAAGTCATCTTTTCTACACGTTTGTGGAGGTTTTATTTGCCCTGCTTATGCCCATTGCATTTGGCAACCAAGACCTCCTCACAGGTTCTCCTGGATGACCAAGGCATTCCACCCCTTTATTGCACTTCATTGACTGAGCTGAGCTCTCCCCCTCCATTAGGAAATGTTTGCAGTTGATCATTTGTCTACTTTGCTTTTCTAACAACCAACAAAAAACCTATAGTGAATGATAGAAGTTAGAAATTTAATGATCTCTTATGGTTGTAATTATTTTGTTGGAACTAAATTGTGTAACGTTTTTTCCAGCCGTGCCGACCACTGGTGCTGGGGCCGGCTGCAGCACCAGTGTGCCGGACAAGGCCACAGTCAGAGGTGGAGGTCCGGCGGTAGCAGGGATGGGTGCTGGTAAGTCATATTGATCTTGCTCATTGACAATTACTAATATACTCACTGCAAGGATATTGCCTGTGAAGCACCTAGTTGAGCAGCTGCAGTGAGGATTGAGCTTTTAATCTTAATCTCCTCTTCTCTCTGCAAATCAGCAGACAAAATCTCATCATAATGATTGAATGGAGGCTAAAAATAAGGGCTTGATGAAAAAGCAAAGCATGTACGGCTAAAAGAAAGAATGGGTGAATTGGTAGATGAGTCAAAGGATGTGTGGTTGAAAGGAAAGAAAGAAGTGTAGGTGAATGATAGGAGATGCATGGGTGGATGAAGATAGATTAAAGGGGTGAAAGGGATGAAAGAATGCTTCAGTGGATGAAGAAAGGGTGAATGAGTGTGAGGAATGGGTGGATGGATTGGTAATGAACGGTACATGGGTAACTGCCAGACAGATAGGTGAAAACAGGGTGTTTGAAAAGGTGGATACTGGTTAGGTGAGTCTATGGATGGACAGGTGGATAAATATGGATGGTTGGATTGGAATAGTGAAAGACTGGATGAGAGAGTGTAAGCTTAAACCAAATGGTGGGTATGAAAAGGTGAATAGATTAGATGAATGAAAAGATGAGTGTATAATTGTTTGGATCAAGAAGAAAAAGGGAGCTGTTGTGGAGATGGACGTGTCTACTGTTGTTCACCTAATTCCCTAGCTTGATTTGCATGGTTATCAAAGTTATGTTTCAAAGTAGGGGTATTTTAATTTTCTCCCTTCTCCCTTAATTCCCTGTAGTTGAAGGAAAGCTGATATGTATCCTCCCACCCATCAAGCTATACCTCCTTCCCCATTAGTCACCAAGGCTACTATGAGTACGTAACTGCAGTGTGGCAGTGTACATAGCATGTTTTGTTAAACATTTTTAGAACTGAGCACAATTTATAATTTGTCATTTTCCTTTTTCTTTCCTGCTATAGCTACTCTTGGTGGACATCATCATCCAACTCGCCAGGAGATAGCAGCACGTCTCCGGCAGCAGAGGCTGGAGGGCATCACAAATGAACATCTGTGGCTGATAGCCCTCCAGGAAGAGGAGGCAAGGGCAGCACTTATGGCCACTGGTCCTAGCTCCTCCAGCCAGTTACCAGCACCTCCCAGCCTCCCAGTGACACCAACAACACCATCGCAGCCGGTAGTCAACCCGTCCCAGTTATAAAACTGCTGCCCCCCCACTCCTCACACCAGGCTTAGGAACGGATATTCCAACTCTGTCTCCTACAACACCTTGCACGACTGGACCCCCAAGGGCATGCATTGAGAGAACCCTCAATTATATCCAGACCGTACTCTAACTTGGGTACGCCCTCTTCAGACCCTTTTCTCATTTTTTTGTTTTAGTGGGAGGGCCACTTGTGAGTGGAGAGGGGAAGAGGGAGTTGGGACGGGGTTTGAAAGTTACTTGGATTTTTGGTTGGGCAGGGCTATTTGTTTGGGGGGAGGGATGGGCCTGTTGTGGGTGGGAAGGGTAGGTGTTCTATTTGTAAAAATAAAAGGGGACCATTTATTTTTCTTTATTTATGCCTTAGTCAAATGTTTATTTTGGTGCTTTTAGTTTGCACTGCCGTCTTTTAGTGTAGCCTCTTTTTTAAATCTGCTAACCAAAGTGTGTGCCATTTACTTATACAGTTACCCTTGCTCTATTGCCCTCGGCGACTGAACTATATTGATCCTAGTGGATTATTGCCCTTGCCTATTTTGCCTAAAAAAAAACTAGATGCACATAGACAGATAAGACAGCATCTTCTTTAGTGGGAGTTAAATTACCAACTAAACATGTTAACTACTTCAGTCCATAGTCCTTGTCTTACCTGAATAGATGGAGCTAGTGAGTCCTCTTCCTCTTACTGCAGGGTTTTTCCCAAGATGGCATCGTAACTCTCAAGGGGGTGGAAGGTGGTAGTATTAGCAGCTAGTAAACAAACAGGGGAACTTCAGAGGAGGTGTACCTCAAACTACAGGATTAATCAAAGGGTTATGCATCACTATCAACTTGAAAAAGAAAAGTAAAACAGAGTTAGTTGGTCATCATATCATATCTTTAAGAAGACTTGGAGCAGACTACCATAATGACAGTATTTGACAAACAGGAAAGAAGAGTCAGACCTGATATGACAATGATGGGGAGCTATAAAAACTAAGCCTAGGAAATTAAATCATGCAGTCTGGATAAGTGGGCTCAGACTCAAGTGGGTGGACCAGTTTAAGCTTTTATGGAACAAACACACAAGGCATGAATGATGATGATTTGATTGGGCCCTTGTGAAATATTGATCAGGTGGAAGAAGGCAGAAGGTCATGCAGTGGCAGTGAGTTGGTGTCACTTTTACCACACCCGCCCCAGCAAGTGTGTGATTCATTTGTGGTGTAAAATTAAGTCACACCTCAAAAAGTCACACAGCCTGGAGGAAGAGAGCTAGGGGCTCATTGAATGGATGAGAGAGGGGATTTGGGGAAAGGTGGGACAAAGCAAGCACTACACAAAAGAAACCATAGCAATATTCAGTGGTGCAGTGAACAGCACACCATAATCAATCTGTTGTGGAAGGAAAGTGGAAACAAAGGCATAGGAATGACACGGTTCAGTTAAATGCATGCAACAAACTATCCTTCTGCCCCAGAAAAGCACCAGATAGTATATCCTAAACATGTCTTCTATTTTAAAATAAAAATAAATTATGGCAGATTGAAGATAACTCACACAATTCTAAAAAGAATGATTATTAAAATGAAAATGATACTGTATTGCCAAATTGGGTGATACATCTCTCCATTCTTCTTGGAATGTCAGTCTCTCCTGAGTGCCTATCTGAAGTCTGACTCTGAACCTGTGTAGAAAGTAAGCTGTAGTCTTGAGGCTTTCTTCAAGTTTTGTTCATGTGGGAGAGGACTAGGAGAAGGACTGCATACTGAGAAAAACAGTAGCTATATTATAGAGTTGTTGTGTAGCCATTTTAGTTATAGCTCCATGCACGTTTTTTTAACACACTAGGCCGCTGTGCACTTTAACCTAGATATATTTTATTCAGCTTCGCATTGTTATTATTACAATAACCATTTTTACGGTCTTGTTTTATTTTTCATCTATCCAACTGTTTTTGCCTAGACCAGCACTCTGTTCTCAAACAAGACATTCTTGATCATTCTGTGCTTCATTCAAGGCTGCAGTTCGGTACATTGCCGGTGAACGTGGTAGAGGTTTAGCCTCCAACATTCGTAGAAAATACACATCCTTATGTAGGGACATTTTCTCAGAACATCAGCTGTGTTATTATATAAACACTTCCTTGTCTCTTACACATTAGAGTAAGATTCCAGTCTGGGAACCACGACTGTATGCTGATTGCTGAATGCTTCGCTACAGATGCTAACGCAGACCACAGGCCTTTGCTCAGGTATGGGGATTGATGTCTTCCCAGGGGAACCTGAAAGGCAGAATTAGAGCTTAATATGCTGTGCTCAAATTATAACTTAGTTAGGAAATAGTCCATCGATCATAGTGACACTATGATAGCGTTGTTTCTATGCTTCACTCTTCTTGTCACAATTTTAATACTGTCATCTTGTTTCGTCCTGGTTATTGCATCTCAAGCTTTGCTATCTAAGATGCAGTAGTTTTATTA
Source organism: Pleurodeles waltl (assembly GCF_031143425.1). Lineage (NCBI taxonomy): Eukaryota > Metazoa > Chordata > Amphibia > Caudata > Salamandridae > Pleurodeles > Pleurodeles waltl. The sequence continues at coordinate 726,779,394 of NC_090444.1, forward strand.
AACTCATTATTGAAACATATTCTGCCTCTGTTTGTCGTTTATATATGAGACTGAATTGTAAATGAGAGAACCGGATGCGACCTGAGTGACCACGACATCCCTGAGAAGCCTAGTATGTCATGCGCTCTGCTGCCCCATCATCACTATCCTTTGGTAGAGATGAGGCACTGCTCGTTAGCCGGAGCAAAACCCGGATTAGTGCTACAGGTGTCACCTGCAGTGGGTTAGACTCAGTCTTCCACACCGCAGATGATTCTGCTGCTCAAAATCCAGTAGTCTCATTAGTATAATGAGACCCTACGCGACATGGCGCCGCCAACGTTTGGTCAGGCTCTAATTTTTGGGTCCTCCGGAGTATCCCTGTCTCATTATATATAATGACGCCTCAATACCGTATGTGGAGACGTCCGTGGTACTGTGGATTTCCACCCCAGCTGCGTAGGCTATCCTATTTGCAGCTGGAGGTTGTTCAAGCTTGAACCTTAAAAGGAAAGCTCTATTTAGTGTGCCTTCTTTGAACTTATGGTGTCACTACAATGGCGAGTCCACAGCAGGTACAAATAGCGGTTAATATGAGACAACCTCTAACTACACATTTATTAGCGAATGGCCTAACGGCCCGGGGGGTCCAGTCACATTTGTGGTGGATGCCCATGCAGCTTATAGGACAGAACTTTTTTATTCTTGGGTCACATTTCCAGCAGTTGATGGGAACACAAATACATTTCACCAATATACACCTGCAGATGCGCCTGGACAATACAGAGCATACGCACATTTAGAAATATTTCTATCTTATCAAGAACATAATAATTGGCTTGATGACGCCCTACTCCACACAATAATACCAGTAAGGTTAGGTCCTTTAAGTAATGACGGTCCTACCTGACCTTTATTGGCCACCTATACACCACTTCCATTATCAATCTGTTGTGGAAGGAAAGTGGAAACAAAGGCATAGGAATGACACGGTTCAGTTAAATGCATGCAACAAACTATCCTTCTGCCCCAGAAAAGCACCAGATAGTATATCCTAAACATGTCTTCTATTTCAAAATAAAAATAAATTATGGCAGATTGAATTCAATCAGATTGAATTGAACTCACACAATTCTAAAAAGAATGATTATTAAAATGAAAATGATACTGTATTGCCAAATTGGGTGATGCATCTCTACATTCTTCTTGGAATGTCAGTCTCTCCTGAGTGCCTATCTGAAGTCTGAAGTCTGACTCTGAACCTGTCTAGAAGTAAGCTGTAGTCTTGAGGCTTTCTTCAAGTTTTGTTCATGTGGGAGAGGACTAGGAGAAGGCCTGCATATTGAGAAAAACAGTAGCTATATTATAGAGTTGTTGTGTAGCCATTTTAGTTATAGCTCCATGCACGTTTTTTTAACACACTTGGCCGCTGTGCACTTTAACCTAGATATATTTTATTCAGCTTCGCATTATTATTATTACAATAACCATTTTTACGGTCTTGTTTTATTTTTCATCTATCCAACTGTTTTTGCCTAGACCAGCACTCTGTTCTCAAACAAGACATTCTTGATCACTCTATGCTTCATTCAAGGCTGCAGTTCGGCACATTGCCGGTGAACGTGGTAGAAGTTTAGTCACCAACATTCGTAGAAAATACACATCCTTACGTAGGGACATTTTCTCAGAACATCAGCTGTGTTATTATATAAACACTTCCTTGTCCTTTACACTTTAGAGGGAGATTCCAGCCAGGGAACCATGACTGTATGCTGATTGCTGAATGCTTCGCTACAGATGCTAACGCAGACCACAGACCTTTGCTCGGGTATGAGGGTTGATGTCTTCCTAGGGGAATCTGAAAGGCAGAACTAGAGCTTAACATGCTGAGCTCAAATTCTAACTTAGTTAGGAAATAGTCGATTGATCATAGTGACAATATGATAGCGTTGTTTCTATGCTTCACTCTTCTCGTCACAATTTTTATACTGTCATGTTGTGTCATCCTGGTTATTGCAGCTCACGCTTTGCTATCTAAGATGCAGTTGTTTTATTAAACTCATTATTGAAACATATACTTCCTCTGTTTGTCGTTTATATATGAGACTGAATTGGAAATAAGAGAACCGGACTGGACCTGAGCAACCACGACTTCCCTGAAAAGCCAAGTATGTCATTCGCTCGGCTGCCCCATCATCACTATCCTTTGGTAGAGATGAGGCACTGCTAGTTAGCTGGAGATGAACCCGTATTAGAGCGACAGGTGTGACCCGCAGTGGGTTAGACTCAGTCCCGCACACCACAGACTATTCTGCTGCTCAAAATCCAGTAGTCTCATTAGAATAATGAGAGCCTACGCGACAGAGTAAAGGAGAAGGACAAAAGGAAGCAAGGTAAGCTTCATGAGGAGTCATGAGTATTCCAAGAAGACTCAGAGGCAAATCAAGAACATAAGGAGTTTCACATTTGAGCCAGCAATGCAATATACACATACTCAGCAGAATTTCTAAATCAACGCACCTCTCTCCAGTTCACAGAGCTGAGTGATTGAGTACCACGCGTAGGAGCCTTCGCCAACATCATGGTTTCTCTTTGAAGCCAATAAGGTTCCCCTTCTAGCTGTTGAGGCAGTCCTGCCCTGACTCCTTCCATCCTTCTCCTCCAGATTCTGAGTAACTCCGTCCCAGTCCCAAACTGAGCAAGGTAGTGAAGTGCACTGAAATTGAAATGATTATTAGAACAAATAGAGAAACAGAACTGGAGTATTTTGTGTAGATTTGTGTTCGGTAACTAAAGTGGCTGATCTGTTCTGAGGAACCAGAAAAAACTAAGGAGTAGACCCTGCAGGTAAATTTCACTGACTTTGAAAGGCCAATCAATTTCATGAAAAAATGATCACCCATCAGCCCCCAAATATTGCAAATCATAAAAAACAAGTTTTCAGATTTCTTGAATTGAATTTCTTCCCTCAATGTCAGCCACCACATACATCAGTCATCACTCACAAATTCACAAACACTCAATATGATCATCACTCATTGGTGCAAAAAGTGTTACTTTAGTGCTAGTAGTAGTTACCTCTTCCAATCCAAGCACATTGGTTGAACAAAATATCTCCTCTTTGATAGCAACTCAACACATTGTTGAAATTGGCACTGACAGCCTTTTGTTTTAATTAATGATCTTCTAGGGAAGCCCTGCTAGGTGATGTAAACACAATAGGATAGGCAATGGCATGTGAGGAAGGTAGGCTTGTTTCCAATGTCCTAAATGGTATATGGGGGCATTTTTACTGCACACACGTCCAAATTGAACCCGGGCTTCTAATATATGACAATAAAATGGTGGGTGTAGGAAAGTACCATCTTGCCTGGCATGTTACCCCTATTTTTACTTGTGTGTCAGTTTGTTTTTGCCTGTGTCACTGGGATCCTGCTAGCTAGGACCCCAGTGCTCATTGTTTGTGGTCTATATGTGTTCCCTGTGTGGTGCCTAACTGTATCACCAAGGCTCTGCTAACCAGAACCTCAGTGTTTATGCTCTATCTGCTTCTAAAATTGTCACTGCAGGCTAGTGACCATTTTCACCAATTCTGATTGGCACACTGGAACACCCTTATAATTCCCTAGTATATGGTACCTAGGCACCCAGGGTATTGGGGTTCCAGGAGATCCCTATGGGCTGCAGCATTTCTTTTGCCACCCATAGGGAGCTCAGACAATTCTTACACAGGACTGCCACTGCAGCCTGAGTGAAATAACATCCACGTTATTTCACAGCTATTTTACTCTGCACTTAAGTAACCTATAAGTCTAACCCTCACTTGGTGAAGGTTAGGTGCAAAGTTACTAAGTGTGAGGGCACCCTGGCACTAGCCACGGTGCCCCCACATTGTTCAGGGCAACTTCCCCGGACTTTGTGAGTGCAGGGACACCATTATACACATACACTACATATAGGTCAATACCTATATGTAGCTTCAAAATGGTAACTCCGAATATGGCCATGTAACATGTCTAAGATCATGGAATTGTCCCCCATGCCAAATATGGTATTGGGGTGCCAATCCTATGCATCCCCAGGGCTCCAGCATGGACCCCGGGTACTACCAAACGAGCTCTCTGGGGTTTTCTCTGCACTTACCGCTGCTGCCAACCCTCAGACAGGTTTCTGCCCTCCTGAGGTCTGGGCAGCCCAGTCCCTGGAAGGCAGAACAAAGGATTTCCTCTGAGAGAGGGTGTTAGACCCTCTCCTTTTGGAAATAGGTGTTAAGGGCTGGGGAGGAGTAGCCTCCCCCAGCCTCTGGAAATGCTTTGAAGGGCACAAATGGTGCCCTCCTTGCATAAGCCAGTCTACACCGGTTCAGGGATCCATAGCCCCTGCTCTGGTGCGAAACTGGACGAAGGAAAGGGGAGTGGCCACTCCCCTGTCCATCACCACCCCAGGGGTGGTGGCCAGAGCTCCTCCAGTGTGTCCCAGACCTCTGCCACCTTGAATGTAGAGGTGTGAGGGTACAATGGAGGCCTCTGAGTGGACAGTGCCAGCAGGTGACGTCAGAGACCCCTCCTGATATGTGCTTACCTGGTTTAGGTGGCCAATCCTCCTCTGAGGGCTATTTAGGGTCTCTCCTGTGGGTTTCTCGTCAGATAACGAATGCAAGAGCTCACCAGAGTTCCTCTGCATCTCTCTCTTCAACTTCTGCCAAGGATCGACCGCTGACTGCTCCAGGACGCCTGAAAAACCGCAACAAAGTAGCAAGACGACTACCAGCAACATTGTAGCGCCTAATCCTGACGACTTTCTCGACTGTTTCCTGGTGGTGCATGCTCTGAGGGCTGTCTGCCTTCACCCTGCATTGGAAGCCAAGAAGAAATCTCTTGTGGGTCTACGGAATCTTCCCCCTGCTAACGCAGGCACCAAACTTCTGCATCACGGGTCCTCTGGGTCCCCTCTCATCTTGATGAGCGTGGTCCCTGGAACACAGGAGCTGGATCCAAGTGACCCCGACAGTCCAGTGGTCCTTCTGTCTGAATTTGGTGGAGGTAAGTCCTTGCCTTCCTACGCCAGACAGTAATCCTGTGTACTGCATGATCTGCAGCTGCTAGGGCTTCTGTGCACTTTTGCAAGGAATCCTTTGTGCACAGCATAGCCCAGATCCCCAGCACTTCATCCTGCTTTGCTCAACTCACTGAGTTGTCCACTTGCTTCCTGAAACCCTCCTTTGTAGTGTTGAGACGACCGCTGTGCTCAGATTTCTTGAACGCCTGTCAAGTGCTTCTGCGGGTGCTGCCTACTTCTGCATGGGCTCTCTGTACTGCTGAGTGCCCCTTCTGTCTCCTCCTCCAAGGGGCGACCTCCTAGTCCTTCCTGGGCCCGGGCAGCACCCATTTTCTTCAACCACGACCTTTGCAGCTAGCAAGGATTGTTTGCAGTCTTTCTGTGTGGAAACAACTCTGCATCCTCCAGCACGCCGTGGGACATCTTCTGTGCAAAGGAGAATTTCCTGACATCTTCCGTTGGTGCAGAATCTTCAGCTCCTTCTACCCGGAGGCAGCCCTTTTGCACCTTCATCTGGGATTTAGTGGGCTCCTGCCACCCCCGGACACTTGCGTGATTCTTGGACTTGCTCCCCTTCCTTTACAGGTCCTCAGGTCCAGGAATCCGTCTTCAGTGCTTTGCAGTCAGTTGTTGTCTTTGCAGAATCTCCTATCACAACTTTGGTCTGTTTCTGGGGAAGTAGGGTCACTTTACTCCTGGGTGGGGTATCTTGGACACCCTTAGTGTTTTCTTACACTCCCAGTGACCCTCTACACACTACACTAGGCCTGGGGTCCATTTGTGGTTTGCATTCCACTTTTGGAGTATATGGTTTGTGTTGCCCCTAGGCCTATTGTCTCCTATTTCATCCCATTGTATTCTACAGTGTTTGCACTACTTTTCTAACTGTTTACTTACCTGATTTTGGTTTGTGTGTATATTTTGTGTATTTTACTTACCTCCTAAGGGAGTATATCCTCTGAGATACTTTTGGCATATTGTCAATAAAATAAAGTACCTTTATTTTTAGTAACTCTGAGTATTGTTTTTCTTATGATATAGTGCTATAAGATATAAGTGGTATAGTAGGAGCTTTACATGTCTCCTGGTTCAGCCTAAGCTGCTTTGCTATAGCTACCCCTATCACCCTAAGCTGCTAGAACACTACGAATCTACTAATAAAGGATAACTGGACCTGGCACAAGGTGTAAGCACCATCAGGTACCCACTATAAGCCAGGCCAGCCTCTTACAGTGGGGCAGCATAAATCAGACACAAACATAATGTTCCACTTTTTTTTGCAAAGAAAGAAAAAAAGACAAAAAGAGGTTCAATGAGAATTAACTGCAAAGTTCTATGGTGGCACTGGCACACTCAGTCAAGGAAGTGGAGTTCATCCTCAAACTCTGGTGGTTCACCCAGAAGATGGTCAGCTAACACACTTGGGGCCAGATGTAGGAAACTGTTTGCGACTCGTAAACGGCAAAATTTGCCGTTTTGCGAGTCGCAAAACGCAGTTTCCTATGCAGAAATGCATTTTGCGAGTCGGAACCGACTCGCAAAATGCATTTCCGACTCGCAAATAGGAAGGGGTGTTCCCTTCCTATTTGCGACTCGCAGTGGGATGCAATACCATTTGCGACCGCGTACGCGGTCGCAAATGGCATCGCAGTTACCATCCACTTCAAGTGGATGGTAACCCACTCGCAAATTGGAAGGGGTCCCCATGGGACCCCTTCCAGTTTGTGACTGGACCCCAAAATATTTTTTCAGGGCAGGGAGTGGTCCAAGGGACCACTCCCTGCCCTGAAAAAATAGCGAAACAAAAGGTTTCGGTTTTTTTTGCAGTGCAGCTCGTTTTCCTGTCAGGAAAACGGGCTACACTTCAAAAAAAAAATCTGCTTTATTTAAAAGCAGGTCGCGAACATGGAGGTCTGCTGACGTCAGCAGGCCTCCATGTTAGCGAGTGCCTATACTCGCAATGGGGCCGCAATTTGCGACCCACCTCATGAATATTCATGAGGTGGGTCATTGCGACCCCATTGCGAGTCGCAGTCGGTGTCTGAGACACCGTACTGCATAGCAAATTGCGACTTGCAATTTGCGAGTCTGATGGACTCGCAAATTGCAAGTCGCAATTTTGCTTTTTGCTACATCTGGCACTTGATTCTGACCAGTTATCCTCTCCCTCTTTCAATGCCGTTTCGGGAACAATGTAATCAGGAGGTATAAAATGCTGGTTCATTTTATTGATGGTTAATCTCTCTACATTTTGAGGTGAGAGACTGGCCCTTCTGACTGTTACAACTGCACCAGTTGCACTTAAAATATGTTCAGCAGACACACTGGCTAAAGGGGATCACTTTTATATAGGTCCATTGGGATTGGAAGCAGTGCTTTGTGGCTTGAGCTATCCTGCTAGACGCCAACACCTCATTAAGTGTAAATCTGATGGGCAAATTTAAGGTATAACCTTCCAGCTCGTCCATTTCCTCCCCTTGGGTTCCTTCCAGGAAAACCCTGCAAAAGTGACTCAGCTACACGTCAGGGGGACTATTACAGCCCAGCCCTTCTGATGTTTCTATTTCAAAGATACCCCCATTAACTATCTTCTAGAACAGGCTTGAGTTTTTAGTACAACGCATGCTCCAAATCCTCCTAAGCCTTCTCCTTTAGCTGCTGTTTTCTTTCCTTCAGAGCAAATTCATACTGAGCCCGCACACTGCTCACATAGGCCTTATCTCTGGGCTGTGCCTTCAATGCCCTCTTCAGGGTTTTCCTCGCCACATAACAGGGTTTGCTAAACCATCCTGCCTGATGCTTAGGAATGGCCTCTTCATTTTTGGACATGAATTCCTTGATGGCGTAATTTACTTTATTTGCAGCATCAATCACTTCCCCGGGTGAGGGGGATTCAGCCAAAAGAATCCCTATTATCAGATTTTAATTTTGGCTCACCACCCTCTTCATTACCTGTGCGATGCTCACCTGTCTCCAAACGATTCTCCCGCTCTGATCCTTTATTCACAAACCCACCGGCCCACCAATCACCGATGTGCACATATTGCATGGAAAGTTTAGGGAGACTGTGAGGGGGTTGTGATCACTAAAGTACTGCCTTTTAACCTCTCCATGCTGGACCAGATTTCTCACTGAAGGGTACACGAAGATATAATCAATCATCGACTCAGCCCCTCGCCCCACACAAGTTGGTACCTGATTTTCACAAAACCGGTTGCCTGCACAAAAGTATTCTGCAAACTCAGGCTCTGAAACCCCTTAATAAGAGACCTACCCCTGGCATCCTGTATATCCTCAGCTGCAGGCACACTATAATACTGCTCAAAAGGATTCTCAACAGTTTAATAGCCCCCTATCTTTGCATTAAGGCCTCCAGATACAATTGCATGGAATTCCATTCCACAGCCCTTCAACTTTCCCTTCAATATCTGCAACGCCGAGAAAAGGGCCCTGATTCGGCAACCAGAGTCCCTTACTGCATTGTAGACGTTTACCAAAAGGATGTTATGCTTATTTGGGAATACCACCCAAATGATGAGGAGACCCTGATGACTACAATTAATCTGATATTCTCTAGCAATCGTAGAGATGCAAACCAGGGTGACTAAACCCCCTTTTGGTTGACAACCAGGCACCCGTTCAGCCAGAATGGCAAACCTTTGGAATCTATCCCATACCACAGCACCTTCTGACCAGGTTTTCCAAAGTAAAAGGAAATCATAGACTGAAATAAACTTTACCCATTGCCCATCTTGCAGCTTAGCGCCATAACCTGCCACATTCCAAGAGATTAGCTGAGTCAGGGAAGACACCTCACCCAACCCTCCCAGACCTGGGGGGGTACTAGATGGCCCCCAAGAAACTACCTTATCTTTTACCTCCTATGTTAACAGATGCACCCGCTCATACCGTCAATCATTCCCCTCCCGGTCGGAGAGTACAATAAATCTATTTTTGCACTCTAATTGGTTGCCGTCCCTCTCGCAGTTTGGGAAGGCCCCTGGCTCGGAAACCATCTAAGGGCCGGGTGTGCTTATAAAAGAAGTCTAAAGGGGCCATCCCAATCTTTTCACTCGCCTGGGAATCAGTGTATCGTGAGGAGAGCAGACGTTGGGCTAGACCTGGTTATCTACAGTTCACTATAATACAGTCCCCTTGTCCTTCCTTTTCCAGGGGGCCTACCCACCCAATCCTTCTAACAAATAAAATGTCCTTGCAGTTAAAATCACAGTTTTTACTCAGCCAATGTCCTGTCTTGTTCTTTAGCTGTTCAGTGGATTTGCTTACACCTGGAGCTAATGGTGGAACATTTGTAAGTATTACCACATAGGGGGCACTGTCAGGTAGAAGCTCCAAACGGGCGAGTGGTAGATAGTTACAAAAGTGCAAAGTTTGACCCCTCCTCCACTCTGGAACTGTCTGCATTATCTCCAGTCCAGCTCACGGATCTCCCTCTAATACCATTTCTACTAGACTCCTCTGCAGGTCTACAATTTTTTTCCTGGTCTATCTTTACATGCTTTACAAGGTTGCCTATATTTGCATGGTGCGGGGACTTCTGGGTAACACTTCGGTGAATTGCTGAGTTTTTGTTCAGCAGGGTTTCCTTTTCCAGGATGGGGCACTAACATTCAAGATCCAAAGTCCCACACTTTTTTGGTGCTGTACTGCCCCCCCCCAACTTCCCTCCGGAATACAACAGGGAAACTGCTGCTTCCAAAGCATGCAATTTCTCCTTTACCGGCAACAGGCATGCCTCAACTATCTCCTTCAATTTTACCAAGAGATTCTCAAAGCTGGGGATTTGACACTGACTGGCATGAACACCTTCCGGGGTACCAGAGTAGTTAAGATTTTCAGAAAGTGCCACTCTGGGTTTTCTCCCAGGTTTCTTCTGAGGTTTTCTCCTCTTGAGTGGAGGGCTACTACAGCCATGAGGGGAGTCAGACAAAGTCCCCTTGTCCTTTCTTGGGGGATCCTCCACAACATTATTTCCAGCTGCTGCCAGGGGTGATTTAAGCAAGTCTACGTGATGTACCACTGGCCAACCGTCTTCATTATCAGAAAGCTCATAAACCTCATTATTGGCTGATACTCGCTACCAGTCACTCATTTCCATTGAAAGGCGTCTCTCTGCCAAATCTATCTCCTTTGAGACTACCCTAACCACTCAGGCTAGAAAGGAGTCTAAAGTTGAATTTCGTGGCCCTCTGCCCCCTACTGATTGTTCACCCTTCTGCAGAGTCCTCTTCCTGCCCATCCTGACAATTTATCCAGCAACCGTTTTCTACCCAATGCACTTCTCAAGCACCAGACAGTTACAGCTTTGGGTGGGTGAGTCAGAAAACTCCCTCCAGCTATGATTTGATAGAGATATTTGAAGTTAGCACTCACCCTGCTTTTGTCAGATGTCAGAGGGGTGGCCTAGCCCAGCCTATTTCGGCCGCTGACGGGCGTGGACGGGCCTGCCCTGGGCCCAGGCGCGCCCCATGAGCATCCAGCAGGTGCTTAATAGCGCTCGTTAATGTCAAGTGTGAGGAGCTGTGAGAAGGAATGATTGCCTCCTGGGGCCAGAGAACAGTCTGGGAGGTGTGGTACCCCTTGAGAGTGTAGCGCGTCCCGCGCTGCAGAGTGCTCCCAGGTGCTTTGTAGCGCTCGTTGATGTCGAGTGTAAGCAGCTGTGGCAAGGAATGGCCGCCTCCTGGGGCCAGAGAGCAGTCTGGTAGTCCCCCTTGAGAGTCTAGTATGCATGGGTTATTGTAACACTAAAACTGGTCTCTTCATTCCTCGAGTGCCAGGTATGTGCCTGCAAACACTGTGAAATGGACAGAAACATTAAAATGTCAGTAAGTCAATTAAGCTGCTATGTGCACAGTAGAAAGACACTCTGCATCCAGCAAGCAACTTGACTGACAGGAAGGGAGAGGGTGACTACAATGGCTGTCTGAGGTGCTCCTCTGTCTGCCCTAAGTATAGTCTTTAGTGGTAGTCTATGCCTGCAGATCCAGCAAAACTTGTAGAAGCTGACCTACAGCTACTGTCTGCTGAAAAAGTAATTGTTTTGTATATGAGTACAATGTTTAGTGTTTGTGTCTTACCATAATTCTGTCTCTGGACGTTAAACACTTGAAGGCTTTTGCTAACAGCCTTCAGGAAACAATCTGAATGAAAGCCCATATGAATTGAGAAGACCCACTTTCTCAGGGATTATGGGTAGTCAAAAAGTCAAAGATGGACTGAACACTGTAAAACCTTGCATTGCGCAGTGCTCCTGGAAACATTAAATTAAATATTCTATTTGAAAATTAAATCTATACGATCATCTAATGTTATCAAATAGCACTTTGAATCCTTCATGTGTTGCTGGAGGTGGCCTCCTTTTCCTGTCGCTGCTGCAAAATGTGTAATTACGGTAAGCTGATAGAAAATGTGAGACATCTCAAATAAACAACTGTTCAAAGGGGCTACCTCAAAGTCTGTTGTCTGCATAAGTGTATGTGTTGAAGCTATGAGCACCAGCAGACATCTAGGCTGTCTGTAGCCACATCAAAGAAAAACAAAAGCTATTCTGAAGGGAGAAAAGGGGGAGTTAAGAAAATAACTCCTGCCTCATCAAAATAGAAAAAACTAGTTTGATTTAACAGATCCAGAACAGTGTCTAAATGATGGTGGGTTAGGATGTCCTTAACCACAAAAAGATGACCACAGAAGATTGCAGATGAATTCCCTGAAACAAATCTGATAACAACAATTTTTGCCCAAGAAAGGCTTTCATTGGACGGGGTGAAATCCATTAATGATGACAAATTTGAGGAAACCATATCAATGGACAGAGGTTGTCAAAATAAAATCCACCAGATAATTTTTTAGCAATTTCATTATAGCTTTCTTTCGAATATCGAGATTAGTTTATCCATTAATTTTGTGTCTAGTGCAGGCATTAAAGACTATTGCTTTTCTGCTTTTTAAGGATAGTGAGAATGTGAAACAGACTCATGGAATAAACAAGAACAGTGCACATGTTTAGCTGCTTATGTTTGGCAGTGCCTTATTGTATGCACACACCGTTGTCCGGAGACTTCAGCCTTTCCTATTTTTTCTGTGCTGCGATCTCACACTAGGTGGTGGAGATCTCAGCATGCATATGTATACATTTTAGTAGCAAAGGTGGGCGTGACCATGGGGATGGTGAGAAAATGGAGAATCCAGTATGAAATAGAATGGGTTTAGGGACATTTTAGGAGGGGTTTAGGGAGGGATATGGCCACACAAACACACACCTGCAAAATAGTAAGACTATTGCTCTCCACAAACTACACTTCCAAAGTTACTATGGTCATAAACTGCCAGGGCACTAGCTGATCCTACGCTTAAAAACCTTGCTGCATAAATAGCTAAAGGTTTTGTCACTTTTCTAGGTTGGCATGGATAGCACTGTGCTCATCCTATGCTCTCCTACTCTGATAGAAAAATAGACTTCTTAGGTGAGCAGTTTTAGAATGTTGTTGGTCTTGTAGAGTGCTCTGTATAAAGAAGCTACTATTCATCTAAAATGTACGACCTACCCAGGGTTCCCTGTTTCCGTTTTGTATAATTTATCTAACAGTATGAGCCTGAAGGGGGATTGCTTTGACTTGTTCTGGATGTTTCCTTGTGTCTGGACAAATCTGTACCTCTCTGACCACCTCTAATTAGAGTGAATCACAGATGTCAGACGTTGCATTTAATAATTCTAGGTTGACTTGGATGGTATTTTACCATTCCAAAGCTGTTGTACTGTGCTTGGAATGGTAAAACGCTTTTGTCATGTTTCCAGCTCGGCATGGATGATACTAGTTAATCCTATGTTTATAGACTTTTTTGCATGAATGGCAAAAGCCTTTAACACTTTTCTAACTCAGCATGGATAGCACTGTGCTAATCCTATGCTTACAATCTATACTAGAAAAACAGACATTATAGGTCACCAGCTTTAGTGTGCCAGGGGAGTAGTAGAGTGCTCCATATGAAGGCCCTGCTCTCAGCCCAACACTTGGGAACTACCCAAGGTTTCCTGCTTCCTTTTTTGTATAATTAGTGGGCACTCTTAGCCTGAGAGGGCATTGCTTGGGTGCCCTCTTGTGTCCGGACAAACCTATACCTCTCTGATAAGCCCTAATAGGAGTGAAACACAAGTGTTGGGGTTGCTTTTATTCATTCCAGGTTGTTTTGGATGGTATTGAGAGAGCGTAGCTTATATAATCTATATTAACATGAATTGTTTATGAATTAATGTGTGATGATGCCGCATAGAAACTATATTAATAGCGATTTTGCTTAAACGTGCTCCTGGAACTGTGACCACGATGAGTGCCCACCAATATATACGTGGACTAGTAATGACGATTAAAATTGTTTATGTTATATTCAATTAAGCTTATATTAACATTCGCATTAATGAATCTGTATTGAAAATCCTCATAGGCTTTAAGTTAGCATGAGCTGCAGTTTAGCTGCCTGGCTCTCATATTAAATGCATTTCTTCTGTTTTCCAGTGTGCTGACTCACAAGGGGCTATGACCCCGCAAATGTTCTTTTCTTCAAACTTCGAAGATGAATGTAACCATGTTAATTCCGTTCCCAGGCGCTTCTCTATGCCCATGGATTAAAAGTTATAAATGAAATGAAACAAATGTAGATTAGTGTAGTGTACAAGGTCATTTAACCGAGAACGACAGAAGAACTGCTGACCAAAAGATGTACAAAGAATTACAAGGAAATTAAATAAACCCGGATGTGCCACCTCTGAAGACGTCAATTATGAAGACCAATCAAAAACCTGTAAATTAATATGGGGTGAAAATTGGGATTACCTAATGTAAAATTTGATAGGCTGAAGATAGTGGGGTACAGTAAATGTCCAATAGAATTTTAGGGGAATGTACTGCGAAAAAGGGATAAAAACCCATGTCACAGAAAGGTCGAGGGAATTAGGTAGGGAATGCTATTGATTTTATCCAGAAACTCTATCACTCTGTTTGGTGACTTGAGGCTTATTGAAAACCATCCTCCCCCACAGACTGCCCATTTTCACTTATCCTCCTTATGAGGGAAGTGTCCCTTTTTACCCTTTAGTTGAGTCCTGACTGATGGCGATTTGACTGATGTCCTGAAGATAAAGACTGAACCTGTGTGCTGACCAAATCCTTGGAGGGTAATTATGACAATGCATTTGTGATTTGTCTATGTGCTTTTCCTTTCTAGGTACCAACTGCTTTCTTTTGACAGAGACCATAGCTAGATGTTTTCCAAATTGGTGTTCTAAATTGTTCTGCATGAAGATCCAGCATGCTAATGCTAATGAGTGGTTAGGACAGGTGTTCATCAAACTGACGTAAAAAGGCAAACGACTGAGACAATGCTTTGTGGAACTGATGCAATATCAATACTCTTGATCTATGTTCACGCTGTGTTATATTCTAATGTTTGTGATTCTTGCCTTATTGAAATCTTATGAAAGTTGCCATATCGTGACTATGCTGTTGTGTTTCTTGGCTTTGAGGTCAACGCACTTAGGGGGTCATTCTGAGCCGCCCGCCTGGAGGGAACCGCCGAATGACCGCACCGCGGTCAAAAGACCGCGGCGGCCATTCTGGCTTTCCCGCTGGGCCGGCGGGCGACTGCCAGAAGGCCGTCCGCCGGCCCAGCGGGAAACCCCCCTCAACAATGAAGCTGGCTCCGAATGGAGCCGGCGGAGTTGTAGGGGTGCGACGGGTGCAGTGGCACCCGTCGCGATTTTCAGTGTCTGCAAAGCAGACACTGAAAATCTTTATGGGGCCCTGTTAGGGGGCCCCTGCACTGCCCATGCCAGTGGCATGGGCTGTGCAGGGGCCCCCAGGGGCCCCACGACACCCGTTCCCGCCATCCTGTTCCTGGCGGTAAAAACCGCCAGGAACAGGATGGCGGGAAGGGGGTCGGAATCCCCATGGCGGCGCTGCAAGCAGCGCCGCCATGGAGGATTCCCTGGGCCAGGGGTAAACCGGCGGGAAACCGCCGGTTGCCCTTTTCTGACCGCGGCTTTACCGCCGCGGTCAGAATGGCCCAGGAAGCACCGCCAGCCTGTTGGCGGTGCTTCCGCAGTCCCCGGCACTGGCGGTCATGGACCGCCAGGGTCGGAATGACCACCTTAATCTTAGATTGTAATTAATAGGGAATAAAATTCACGAAATTCTACTAAACCAGTGTGGTTATTCATGGCTGAAAGGTCATGGTAGCGTCGATGAATTGATTAATGACTTTGACTAAGGTGAAATGTATTGTGGTAATAAATATTGATGCAGTCATTGATGTATTGATTGATATATTGATTAGCTATCTCATCCTACGGTGTCTCTCAACTGGGTCAAAAGATTCATTGGCCTAAAATGAGTCCTGATGTGAAATAAATTATCATAAAGGGACGCGTTAACAGTTCTGGTAGCAGAGCGACGGTTTGGCCCTTTGGGGCCCTAGGACGGAGAATCATTGTTTAAATAGTTTTTTTTGTGATAATGCAAATTGTAGGTATGATGTGTTTCTAAATTCACCATGACTTTCCCGGGATCTCGGAGCCTGCCTAAGTGAGTTGGGAATGTTCTCGGCGTCATAGCGTATGTGGTATAGGGTTTTGCGCTTGCTCAGCTTATGCTTTTTTGCAGGTGATTGTGAAATCTGTGTGTATTTAGGCCATGTAAATGTTGTTTTAGTAGGAGTGGGCATACTACGCAGTATGAGAGTAGGGAAGTCGGCGTACTTCATATGAGTGTGGCGCTTTGTGCTCAAAATGATCCACGTGGTTGGTTGTTCATGTACGGACCCGTCGTGGTCTAAGACTCCGGAGTATGTTGACAAATGTAGGAGACACTTGGGTTTATGTTGTAATTTGTCCGGTTTAATAGGTCAATCGGGCGTGGTTGACAAGTCGAGTTTGAGTCAAAATGTATGCGTGAAACCTTCGATGGAGATTTGGCAAGTACTAAAGTGCACTAGGACGAACCATTGACAAGTCGAGAGTAGGATTTGCGGGTCGAATTCTGCTTGCGTATGCGGGAATTGAGAAGGAGAGAGTAGCGGCCCAGGCTTCAAGTGAAATCTCTGTAAAATTCTGAAGATAATGTGTTACCCTTCCTGTAGTAAACCGACAGATTTTTGGTGTTGTTAAAGTGCTCGCAATAATTTGCATTCGTTTTTTGTGGATTCGGTGAGGGGTGGACGAGTCGCAAGACTTTGTCAGCTGCAGTGTGTGATTGTGACGTCAGTGGTGCCGCACTGAGATAGGTCAATTGTCGAGAGGGGTTGCGCACGGATTGGCTGCCGTCCGTGAGAGGCAATAGGTTGAGAAAGGTGGGTGAAGAGTGTCGTGGGAATTAAAATCACTTTCTGATTAAATATAAATAAGAGAAAACGCAAAGACGAATTTTGTCAAGGCTTTTAAGAGTGCTCTGAAAGGAGACGCATACATTATGGCAACTGATAGGAAGCCTACACTGCCTGAGGGTACTCCAGCTTATATAGTTATGGAGGAAAAGGGTGTTGCACCTTGTCTATGGATGAAACAGTGGTGCAAATTAACAGAGAAAGAGGGATGTTTAGCGTTCCCGGAACATGGGACGTTCAATTCGAAGGTGTTAGAGAATTTAAGGTGGATGTTAAGTACACAAAAACCACCTCCAAGACCAGCTCAGTATGAGGCTTTAGCGATTTGGGATTTAATGGTTCTTAAAAATAGACAAGAAAGATTCCAGAGAAGACTAAAAAGGGCAGAAAAGTCTTATGCAGAAGCTAGATGGGATAATGAGAACAAAATGTGGAGATGGGGAATCATTGACGGATTAAAATTGTTCCCAGCAATTGCACAGGGAGAAGTGATGCAAGGAAAGAAAGCCTCCTGTAAAACAGACAAAGATTCTAGCAAGCCTAAGGAAAATAAGAGACCTTGGGAAGAGGAAGACGATTCAGACGATGAAGAATTCATGGACCGATTATTACATGATCGCCCGCCACCTTATGCGGTGAGCGACAGTGTTCCTAGTACTAGCGTGGGTCCTGGGAATCAGACGCAGGAGAAGGGAGTCGCTGATACGTTACAGACTAGTGATACGGCTTCGATACAGAATGGTGTCAGTGTACCCACTGCACCAGACATGCAGATACAGTTGCAACCTCCACCGCAGATACAGAGAATCTATCCAGACGTCCCAGTACTTGAGACTACTACGAACCTGATAATGCCGCCAGACCCAATATATACAAAATCGAGGTTAGTGCAGATTGAGTCAACTCCGAAGTTGCTGTCCCAGCAACAGCCACAGCTGATACCAGGGTACAACCCAGTAGCTGGTCCTCCATTAGTGCCTGTTCCGGGTACTTTGGAACAGACCTATGGAGCTACTGCTCCATGGAGTTTGGGACCAGGTCAGACACCTGCTGCAATATCGTTACCAATTACTGTTGGTCCACCAGTGCCATTATATGCACAAGGTAAATCTTGCATATGTGATCAGGGAGTAATGACCCAAGATGCAATAAGAGGAGGGTCCATAGGAACCCCTCAGTTAATGGCCCCAGGAGAACAAGCAGTTGAAAAGCCGAGGTCTCTAATAGATCTTAGCCCAGTGGAAGCACCATTGGAGACAATGCGTCAGGCAGGGTTAGGTTTGCTAACCCCACAGACGATGAGTACTAATGTTTCACAATCGCCAATGATGCATGCAGGAAACATCTCACTGCAAGGTTTTACAGTACAGCAGTTGAATGAGTGGTTAGAGAAGACCTATGCCTCGCAAAAGACTACAGTAGCAGCAGCAGAAAAAAATGAGTACCTGAATTTTGTAAGACTGGGAGTGGAAGCTGCTGAACTAGTGGACGGAACAATGGGGGTAAACCGATTAGAGTCATACACAGTAGCAGAGCTGAGGTATCTGTGCCCCAGGATTACCAAAGAGGTAGACAAAGTGCATCAGAGGCTGGCGAATCTAGCAGACAAGTACAACATTGACATTGAAAACACTAAACATTTTAAAAGGAGTTACAGATTAGACTTCGACTCAAAAGACTTTGAGCACATGAGGTCTACCGGAATGAAAGCGCATTTAAAAGAAATATTGCAGAGTGCACAAATCTGGGGTGCGTTAGAAAAATGGGAAGGCAGATGGGCAAAGAAAAGAGATAAGGAGAAAGGAGATAGTCCAGGACGAGTCAGACTAAAGCTTCACCCAATATAGATTCGGTAAAAATACTACCCATGAGAGAAACAGCTGGTGGTGTTTTAGTTCATGTTCCGTGGTCCAGAGGAGACATCCTATCTTTTACTAACGATTATCCCAGGTTGAGGGAGAAACCGATTGAGTGGTACCAGCAGACAGGTTTGTGAAACTTGCGAAGTGTCTCTGGGAAGACATAAATACTTTGTTTGAGATCATTGTTCCGCCTGGTTTGTGGCTTGAGTGTAAGAGAGGGGTAGACTGGCCGACGAAAGAGCCGGCAAGGGATAAGGTGACTGGAGCACCTTGTGAAGAGGTGATGAAGTACTATCATAAAGTGATTGAGTTTTTGAAGGAAAAGGTGTCGCCGAAAGTGACTGATTGGCAGAAAATCGACCGGACCTCACAGGAGGTTAAGGAATCTATACATGCTTACTATGAGAGGTTGTTAAAGGCATTTAAACATTACAGTGGTACTACGACCATTGAGCCGAAAGACATGAACCATCTCGTGTTCAGATTTGTTGAAGGGCTGAGACCAGAGGTCAGCCAGATGATTAAGAATCATTTGATTTGTTGGCAAGCGAAGCCGATCAACGAGGTGTTGCAGTATGCAAAATATTGCAGTGACGAAATTGAGCTGAAGCAGAAAAAGCTGAAGGAGAAAGTGATGGTGATGCAGATAAGGGCTGCACAGGCAGGAATACAGGGGAATGGAGTTCAACAGATGATACAGCAACAACCGCAAGTGAATGGTGTGTTTCAGGCA
This sequence comes from Pleurodeles waltl, assembly GCF_031143425.1. Taxonomy (NCBI): domain Eukaryota; kingdom Metazoa; phylum Chordata; class Amphibia; order Caudata; family Salamandridae; genus Pleurodeles; species Pleurodeles waltl. The sequence continues at coordinate 726,798,420 of NC_090444.1, forward strand.
CAGCTGAGGGGTCGAGGTTGAGGTTTTGTGAACCGCGGTCCAGACTTAAATACTGTTGTGGTTCAAAACGACATGCAGGGGATGAAGAAGATGTCACCATGTCACGCGTGCGGGGGCGTGGGGCATTGGAAGCGGGAATGCCCAAATATGGTGCTGGATGGTGTCGTTCAACAAAGTACTAATGTCGGTACATTGCAAAATATAAGGGGTCCAAAATTGAGAAATCAAAACCCGAACTTCCAAAATAACATGGCACAGATGCAGGGGTTACAGCCCGTGCAGCAAATGCAAATGTCGCGTGTTCAACCAGCGCAGATGCAGCAAGTACAACAGCAGGTTCCTATGGTGCCTAAACAGCAAATGCAATTACCAATGGCTCCGATGGGACAGCAACAGGTGATGCTTCCTCAGCAGGTCACAGGTCAGGTAATGAGTCAAAATAATACAGTACAGCAATTCCCATTACGTGGTGAAGATGGAATGAATGAGGAGTGGTCGGATGACAGCTCAGATAGCGAAGAGTGCAGGCTTGCAGTGTCCCTAGAAGTAGATCAGAGGGGACCCAATGTAGAAGAAAAGGTAATGGGTCGCAAAGTTGCATTCCTGATTGATACAGGAGTTACACGCTCTACTGTCAGAAGTGCAGAGCTACCAAAATTGCCGCTTTCGGGGCATACCATAAGGGTGGTCGGAGTAGCAAACCAATACCTGACAAACCTGATTACAGATCCAGTGCAGGTTGAGATCGGCAACTTCCAGGGACTGCATAAGTTTGTAGTCTGCTATTCGAGTCCGGTATCCCTACTGGGAAGAGACTTACTGTGTAAGACAAAATGTTCGATTACCTGTTCCAATGATGGAATCGAGGTGCAGACAAACAGTAATGATGAAGGCGATGATGGTCAGTTCTCAGAGTTAGAGACAGGAACTACAAATGAAGATTACCCCTTGATTACCTTGTTCCCGATGCTTACAGTGATTGATCTACCTGCCGACTTACAGGGAACTGTGACAGAGAAAGTGTGGGATCTGACAGGAAAAGAGGTGGGTCCAATAAAAGGTGTAGAACCAGTCAAAGTACAAGTGAAGCCAAATGCAGTGTTTCCCCAGGTGCCGCAATATCATATGGCTCAAGACACTCTTATTGAAGTATCACAAATAATTGCAGACTTTGTGAAACAGGGAGTTCTGAAGGAGGTGTTGAGCAGCCCATGTAATTCACTGATAATGGGTCTGAAAAAGCCCTGTGGGAAGGTTCGAATTGTGCAGGATTTGAGGAAAATAAACGAGATTGTGGTAAAATGTTGCCCTATAGTGCCAAATCCAGCAGTGATCATGTTTCAGGTTCCGTGCGATGCTGAATGGTTCACCGTTGTAGACCTGTCACAAGCCTTCTTTTCAATACCTCTTCATGAGGACAGTCAGTTTTTGTTCAGTTTCAAATTCCTGGATAAGGTGTACAGTTGGTGCAGAATTCCTCAAGGGTTTTCTGAGTCACCGTCCATCTTCAATCAGATATTGAAAAAGGACTTAGAATCCTTAGTACTGCCTTTTAATTCGACTTTAGTACAGTACATTGATGACTTACTGATTGCATCCAAGACAAGGGATAACTGTAAGTACGACACAAGTGCCTTACTGAATCATTTGGGAAAGAATGCACATAAAGTGTCACCCAAGAAGCTGCAGTACTGCCAGAAAGAAGTGAAATACTTAGGACACTTAATTGAAAGAGGGTCCAGGAGAATATCGAAAGAGAGAATAACAGCCATTTTGCAAATTAACCCCCCGACGACAAAGAGAGATGTCAGAATGTTTTTGGGAATGGTGGGCTACTGTCGCCAGTGCATACCCAACTTCTCGATTATCTCGAAGCCTTTGATAAGACTGATGGGTAAAGAGATCAAGGATGAACCGTATACCATAGCCTTGTCCAAAGAAGAGCTTGAGTCATTCATGGAATTGAGAGAGTGCATGTGCAGGGCACCAGCTTTAGGTATGCCTGATTACACAAAGCCTTTTCTACTGTTTTGTCATGAACGTGATGCTTGTTCTTTGTCTGTCTTGACACAGGTCCATGGAGGTGCGAATCGCCCTGTAGCATATTTTTCAGCTACCTTCGACCCCGTCGCAGCAGCCTTACCGGGTTGTTTGCGCACAGTTGCAGCAGTTGGTCAGAGCCTTACGCAATGTGAAGGCATAGTGATGGGATATCCCCTAACAGTAATGGTTCCGCATTCAGTTGAAATTTTGTTGACTCGAACTAAAACTCAGCACATGACAAATGCCCGACTTACCAAATATGAGACGATTATATTGGGGTCACCTAATGTTTCACTGAAACGATGTACTGTATTGAACCCGGCAACTCTACTTCCTGCTGAGAAAACTGAAGTCAGCAATGAAGAGGAAGTGGAGCATGACTGTCTTGAGGTGACAGAATTGTGTACCAAGCCCCGACCTGATATTCAAGACACACAGTTAAAAGAAAATGACTGCATTATGTTTGTTGATGGGTCTTGTTTGAGAAATTCAGTCGGAACACTGAGAGCTGGTTACGCTGTATGTACCATAGCTAATATCATCGAAGCCTCCTGGCTCGAAAGAGTGTTTTCCGCACAAGTGGCAGAGTTAGTTGCCCTTACTAAGGCGTGTCACGCAGCTGCAAATCTGAGAGTCACTATCTATACTGACAGTAGATACGAATTTGGAATTGTGCATGATTTTTGCCAATTGTGGTCGCAGAGAGGTTTCATGACCTCTTCTGGTTCTCCTGTGAAAAATGGTGAACAAATTAAGGACTTGTTACATGCGATTCAGTTACCTCTTGAAATTGCCGTGGTGAAATGCAATGCTCACGTTAAGTCACAAGACTTTGTGTCCATGGGAAATGGCTATGCAGATCAAGTCGCAAGGTTTTGCGCATTGAACTGTATATCGTTTAAGGATCAGTGGGAATTGTTACTGCAAACTGAAAATGACATGTGCTTGAACCGTGTATTAAGGGTGGTAGATACCCTAGATGAGCTAAAGACACTACAAAGTCATGCTAGCAAAGAAGAAAAACGCTCCTGGCAAAGAGTGCAATGTACACAAAGGACTGACGACTTATGGGTTTCAGAGGAGGGGAAATTAGTTTTGCCGAACAGTCTTCTGTCACAATTCGCTAGGCTCTACCATGGACAGGCTCATCTTGGGAGGGATGCAATGATCAGGTCATTCAAAATCGATTGGTTTAACCCAAAGTTCAGACATGCTGCAGAGGTTACTTGTCACAGGTGCATCATCTGACAACAGATGAACGCTGGGAAAGGGACAGTGGTAACTTTGAGCCACATTGGTAGAGCTGGTGGTCCATTTCGCAAAATGCAAATGGATTTCATTGAAATGCCTGTTTGTGGGGGATTGAAGTACGTGTTGGTGATTGTGTGTGTTTTCAGTCATTGGATTGAAGCCTACCCCACACGTAGAAATGACAGTCTCACAGTTGCAAAGCTGCTGCTTAGAGAATTAATACCCAGGTTCGGGTTTCCAGTCTCTATAGAGTCAGATAGGGGCAGACACTTCGACAATGAGGTGATTAAACTCTTGTGTGCTGCATTAGACATCGAACAGAAGCTGCATTGTAGCTACCACCCTGAAGCATCAGGACTAGTAGAGCTAATGAATGGTACCCTGAAATCGAGAATGGCAAAGATGTGTGCAGCTACCAATATGAAATGGCCAGATGCATTACCCTTAGTGCTGATGTCAATGAGGAACACCCCTGATAAGAAGACAGGATTATCACCCCATGAAATCCTCATGGGCAGAGCTATGAGGTTACCAGCAGTGCCTGCAAATGCTCTAGTGAATATCACAGATGATATGGTGTTGGACTACTGCAAGGGTTTGGCTGATGTGATTCACTCTTCTCTCACAAGGTAGAAGCTAACTCATTGCCACCGATTGGAGATCCAGGTCACACCCTTCAAGCCGGTGACTGGGTGGTTGTCAAGAAGCACGTGAGAAAGTCGTGTTTGGAACCACGCTGGAAGGGGCCGTATCAAGTAATCTTGACAACAACTACTGCTGTGAAATATGCAGGCGTTCCAAATTGGATACATGCCTGCCATACAAAGAAGGTAACGTGACCAACTGACGAGGAACTTGAAGTTTCCGACACAACAGTCCCAGAAAGGGAAGTCTCAGGGTCAGAAAACAGCCACGAAGGAACTGAGACTATAGGAGAGCCCACTGAGAACAGCCTTGTCCCTCAAACAGTGAATGAGTTCGAGAGAGGTGACAGAGTTCCTATCTCAGTAGAGGTAGCAGGAGAACTAAGTACAGACATGGCTTATAATAGAGGTAGTAACAAGAAAAGTAAGGTGTGTGGTTGGTGAAGCCTTATAATAGGTATTGTGTGTGCAGTAATAATTGTGGGAGTGATTGTAGGAATGCCGTGGTTGGATAAGAAAGTGACTAACAATGCTTCAAAACCTGAGACTACAAAATTAACACTGTGGGAAAAGTTTGAGCAGGATGCAAGACACTTGCATGAGGGGACTAATTCAAAGGGGGAGCTCTCTATTAATGTCTTCTATCGCTTGCTGAATGAGTATGTTGAAACTATGGATGCGAAAGACTGTTATGTGTGTACAAAGATTCCTTCATCAGTGCAAGAAGGGGTTACCTATCATAGCCTTCCATTAACATACGGGATTAGTTGTAGCTTGCTACTAACCAGATTCTATAATCAAGAGCATGTGCAATACTTTTATTCGAATCTAGATGTTGTGTTTTCTTTTGTGCCTGTGATTAAGTTTCTGAATAAGCTAGCTAAGGAGCATGATATAAAAATAGTTAGAGGTTTCTTTGAGCCAACGCTTACATTTGGGACTGGTTATGCACATCGCAACAATCTAACTTGCTTACTGTCATCTGTAGAGAAAAGCTTCTTAGATCATACTGATGATAGACGCAAAGCATTAAAAGAAAGATTAGAAAAGAGGTTAGAAAAACGAACATATGGAAATGATTATGCTTACACCGCAATCAAGACGCAAGGCAAACTAGCTATAGATGCATTACATGTGGGTAGGCTTTGTATATATAGGCCAAAATCAGAGCAGGACAATTTGTTTGTGGGAACGAGTGAATGCAGACATGTGTTTTTGTTTCAGAGTAAATGGACATTTATGTTGAATGGACAGGATCCAGCGATCCCTGGGATCTATTACATCTGCTGGACTTAATGCTTATTACCGTCTCCGTAAGGGATGGTATGGGACATGTTAATTGGGAATAGTTTTCCCAAAGATTTACCAGATTGATGACTTAAAGCAAATACCTAAATCATCTGAATTACAACATGCTAGACAAAAACGAGAATCAGTGGCTGCTGTCATTGGTGATATATTTGGAGCCATAATCCCTTCATTAGGGGTTATCTTGAATTCAATGAAGATTCAAAAGTTGTCTACTATTGTGGATAACATGCTGACAAATTTTACAGGAGCTATACTCCTGATAGATACTGAACTTGCTGCAGAAAGAGCTATGACTCTTCAAAATCGGCTTGCTTTAGACATCCTTTTAGCAAAGAGTGGAGGGGTCTGCAAGATGCTCAACGAGCCCCATTGTTGCTCGTTCATTCCGGATAATAGTAAAAAGATTAGAGGTATGATTACTAACCTAACTAGAGATAGTGCAGATTTGAAAGATTTGAAGGAACTTGGAGTGTGGGAGAAATTTGGAAAAGGAATTGCCAGAGTGGGAAGCTGGTTTACCAATATTTGGAACGGGGTACTTGCAAAAATACTATGGGGGTCTATTAATTGTTCTGGCCTGTCTATTAGGATTATGGGGAGCATGCAAAATTAATGACAAAATTAAGAGAAATTGGACAAAAAGAACCAGGAGGAATGAAGAAAGCGAAAGGGAGAAAATGTTCAACGAAATTTGGGAAAGTTCACATAAAGGACAAGATGTTGAAATGCGCATTATGCGTAAAGTGAAAAATTAAAGTGTAAGGTCAAAAGGGAAAGGTTTGTGTGATGACGAACGTCATCAGAGGAGGGACTGAGAGAGCGTAGCTTATATAATCTATATTAACATGAATTGTTTATGAATTAATGTGTGATGATGCCGCATAGAAACTATATTAATAGCGATTTTGCTTAAACGTGCTCCTGGAACTGTGACCACGATGAGTGGCCACCAATATATACGTGGACTAGTAATGACGATTAAAATTGTTTATGTTATATTCAATTAAGCTTATATTAACATTCGCATTAATGAATCTGTATTGAAAATCCTCATAGGCTTTAAGTTAGAATGAGCTGCAGTTTAGCTGCCTGGCTCTCATATTAAATGCATTTTTTCTGTTTTCCAGTGTGCTGACTCTCAAGGGGCCATGACCCCGCAAATGTTATTTTCTTCAAACTTGGAAGATGAATGTAACCATGTTAATTCCGTTCCCAGGCGCTTCTCTATGCCCATGGATTAAAAGTTATAAATGAAATGAAACAAATGTAGATTAGTGTAATGTACAAGGTCATTTAACCGAGAACGACAGAAGAACTGGTGACCAAAAGATGTACAAAGAATTACAAGGAAATGAAGTAACCCCGTATGTGCCACCTCTGAAGACGTCAATTATGAAGACCAATCAAAAACCTGTAAATTAATATGGGGTGAAAATTGGGATTACCTAATGTAAAATTTGATAGGCTGAAGATAGTGGGGTATAGTAAATGTCCAAAAGAATTTTAGGGGAATGTACTGTGAAAAAGGGATAAAAACCCATGTCACAGAAAGGTTGAGGGAATTAGGTAGGGAATGCTATTGATTTTATCCAGAAACTCTATCACTCTGTTTGGTGACTTGAGTCTTATTGAAAACCATCCTCACCCATAGACTGCCCATTTTCACTTATCCTCCTTATGAGGGAAGTGTCCCTTTTTACCCTTTAGTTGAGTCCTGACTGATGGCGATTTGACTGATGTCCTGAAGACGAAGACTGAACCTGTGTGCTGACCAAATCCTTGGAGGGTAATTATGACAATGCATTTGTGATTTGTCTATGTGCTTTTCCTTTCTAGGTACCAACTGCTTTCTTTTGACAGAGACCATAGCTAGATGTTTTCCAAATTGGTGTTCTAAATTGTTTTGCATGAAGATCCAACATGCTAATGCTAATTAGTGGTTAGGACAGGTGTTCATCAACCTGACGTAAAAAGACAAACGACCGAGACAATGCTTTGTTGAACTGATGCAATATCAATACTCTGCTAATTTTGATCTATGTTTACGCCGTGTTATATTCTAATGTTTGTGATTCTTGCCTTATTGAAATCTTATCAAAGTTGCCATATCGTGACTATGCTGTTGTGTTTCTTGGCTTTGAGGTTAATGCACTTAATCTTAGATTGTAATTAATAGGGAATAAAATTCACAAAATTCTACTAAACCGGTGTGGTTATTCATGGCTGAAAGGTCATGGTAGCGTCGATTAATTGATTAATGACTTTGACTAAGGTGAATGTGGTAATAAATATTGATGACGTCATTGATGTATCGATTGATATATTGATTAGCTATCTCGTCCTACGGTGTCTCTCAACTGGGTCAAAAGATTCACTGGCCTAAAACGAGTCCTGATGTGAAATAAATTATCATAAAGGGACGTGTTAACAGTATTTTACCAAACCAAAGCTATAATACTGGGCCTGGAATGGCAAAACACATTGTCACTTTTGTAGCTGAGCGTGGATGGCACTGTGTTAATGTTATGATTTAAAACTGTGCTAGAAATGCAGACTGGGGAGAGCTGTTTTAGGGTGTTGGTGGAGTTGTAGAGTGCTCCAAAGGTTGGAGCTGCTCTCTACCTAAAATGTACGAAGTACCCAGGGTTGTCTGCCTTCTTTTTATGTATATGTATATATGTATATCTAAAATGTTTGTAAGATTGATATTGGTTAAAAAACATTTAATTAACTTATATTGCATATTTAGGGTTTAACCTGACTATTACTTTTAGACTATCGATAGATTGCATTTTTCTCTCACCTGAAGTATTCTTTAAGTGACCTAATTTTCATCACCTCCAAAAGGCATAAAACAATCATTTTCTACTGCAGGCCTGCTTCTCCAGTTGTCCGGTAACTACTACAAAATGTGCACTATATTTCCTATGTGCTATTGAGAAGGCTAAACATTTTTTACTACAGGCCTGCTTCTCCAGTTCTAGAGTAACTACTACAGAATTTGCGCTATATTTCCTGTGTGCTATTGAGAAAGCTAATGTAGAGAGTTTATCAGTTATAGGACCAAGCAGCACATAGACCTAATTTATTCTATGTGTAAATCTCTTTGTGTTAGTAATCATAAAACCAAAGCCATTAAAATGCTTTGCCTTTCTCTAGCCATGAATTAACATAGTTTGATTGTGAATACTACAAAACCAAGCATTATTTGTTAAAGAGACAATATACTTTTAAAAAAGAGAGATCTTTTAAATTGAGCATTAATTGGCACTGGCTGAGAATATGTTTAAATAAATATGCAAGGAAAAAAACTGATATTTAAAGAAAATTGTTTGGGCAAATTATCATAGACATAATATCCACTTGCTGATTGTAAACTGTGCAATTGAAGAGTATGATTGTGGAGACATAATTTGAGATTATTTAGGGGTCCTACTTCAGCACCATATTTAAATATATACGTAGTCAACATGCCCTTACTGGAATCCAAAATGTTTGCAAATGTCCTGGAGGAAACTAAAACATATGTTTTCACACACTTTGTGCAGTCATTTATGTGTAGCATTTGGTGACCAGAACAACTGCATCTATTTTAACATTGGATTCTTTCAAATGGAAAATTCCCACAATCCAGGAACGAAGCAGTTATAAAACCGCAAAAAAATATCCATCCTCGTATGGGATTATTTCTCTTATGGATATTCCCCTAAAGTTTGTTGTTAAGTTTGTTCTTTTTAGGTTAAATAGTTGAGTGCAGGAAGAAAATGTTATTCCATTAGAAAAATCTTGTTTCCTGCTTAATTGCAATACTATGGATCAACGTTTTGTCCTTTATGAAGTTGCTTGTAGATCAGTATAAACATTGTGATCATCTTCCCCTGTTTTGTTCACTTAAAAGACACTTTTGACTGTGTCAACTGCTCTTTTCTGTGGGTCAAATTGAAAGCAACACAAATCTCACCAGATCTTTCGACCATATTCTAGCTACTACACAGTGAAACGTAGGGACATATTTATACTTAGTTTGAGCCATTTTTTAGTCATATTTTTTGACGCAAAAATGGTGCAAACTTAACTCCATATTTATATTTTGACACTTGACCTGTTATCGTCATTTTTTGGATGTGCGAAGCCACCTTGCATAAATGAGATGTAGGTGTTCCCATCCAAAAAATGGCACTATCCCCATAGCGCCATATTTATCCCCCATGCCAAAATGACTCACAGGGGAGAGGCGGACCCAAAGCCCCAGGAACACCCCCATTCACACCAGAGGGTGGCAGACCCCATCCCAGGTAAGTAGGGTAAGTATAGGTAAGTATTTGTAAAAACAAATGTGCCATTGGGGGCCCTAACATGGGCCCCCTGCATGTCACTGGGTGCAATTCCCATGCCCAGGGGACACTGGTCCCCTGTGCTGCCAGTGGGGTGGAGGGTATGACTCCTGTCTTTTATAAGACAGGAGTCATGTGTTATGGATGGTTGTGTGTCAGGAAATGATGCTAGGCTGGTTAGCGGCATTTTTGTGCCTCTAACCAGCCTAGCGTCATTGTTTGGCACTCAACCTCCATCTCCTCTACAGCCACCCCCACCAAGCTAGCGTCTTTTATTTTGACTCTAGTTCAAGCTTAATTCTGGCCTGCACCATTCCTTAAATATGAAACCCAACTTTTTGATGCAAAACTACGAATGACCTTATGACAGGATGTTTACTAACTCCACTTTATCTAGCCTGTTTATTGCAGATCTGCTAGAACCAGTTAATAAACCAAATGTTTTCACTGATATTAAGCAAAATAATGTAACTGGCCTCATTTTTGCTGGTTATTTTGATTTTATTAGACTTAAAACCACTAGAGCTTCAAAGAAAAAATTATGACTTCCATACATTTGCACATAAAATTATTAGTGATTAATTTAGATAATGTAATTGGTAATATATGAATATATAATTTTCATCAAGTCTACTAAATATTAAATACAAATAAAAACATTATGGATGGTGAGTAATTGTTTAAAACTAATTTTTAAAACTAATTTTCATAAATGTAATTATAATATGAAATATTTAATTGTGTTATACATATTGATTTGAAGAGTTAATGTGCTGTTTTATTTTATTATTTCCAGTTAATAATAGCAATTAAAACTAATTTAAATATCATATATTAAAATATGTTTATTATTTTGTTTTGAAAGAATACAGACTTTATCAGTTTTACCTCTATATAACTTTAATTCGTAAAGTCTGTTGCAGGAAGCTCCACTCTCTCATTTCTTTTACTTGTAGGTTTTTATTGGCATTTCTACATTATCAAGACACAGATCAGCATGATGAACATCAGTATGCATGATATAAACATCAAGCAGCAAGTGTGAACCCACCCCACCCCACATCCTTACCTGACATCTTATATGATGACGATCCCACAGCACCATGAAGGGGTAATAATGTTGAATTGCCAGGACCACCCCTTCCAGTTTAACCTACCACACTCTCTGTGGTGTAGGTAGGGTAGGAGTCACTCCGGTAGGATCTTGCTCAGAATCGTGACATCAACATTAGGCACAGAGAGGAGTCAGTATGAAGCGAGTTCCTCTGGGTCTCTGTCAGGCTGGGACAGAGGAGCCCCTAAATTATCCTTTTCTTCCCTAGCCAGTGAAGGAAATTCCAATCCCTCCAGGTATTGTGATCTCATATGTTATTAGCTAAGCTGCGGACTGACAGTGCTTCCAAGTGCAAGGCAAATACCTTGGTTATTCCTCATGTACAGGCCCTGACCCTTGACTTGTCACAGATCCCTGGCAATGGGGGAACCCACATTTTGGCGCGAAGGTGAGTGACAAGCATTCTACTAGACTTATCTCCCTCCATATGGAGGCACCGCTGATAGCTAGTGTGAACAAATTTATCTAGACGGTCCCATGTTTCTAAAAGCTCCCGCTTATATTCCTTTTACTCCATCAGTGCCCGAGGCTACTTTATTACAATGTTCTCTAGAGTGCTCAGACGCTGTTGTAAAGAATCTAAGGATCTGGAAAGTTGTTGCTTTACCCCATACATTAATTGTAAGCACTCCCCTAGCAGCACTACTTTGATAGTTTCCCACTCTATTCCCCATGCAGGAGCACTGTCCAAATGTTCTACAAAGTAATGATCAACTTTTTCTCTCAACACATCATTTAACACCGGATCTGTGAGGGCCTCGGTCCCCATTTGGCACAGGGGTATTCGTGAGGGCTCCTTAGACAGTGTAAACAGCACCAAAATTGGGGAGTGGTCAGCATTCATACATGCCAGATAGGCTAGATCTGCCACACAGTGTACCAAAGAGCTGGTTATGAAACGATAGTCTAAGCTGCTATAATTCCCAGCTGCGGCCACATGGCAGGAATATGCCATGTGCCTGCAGCTTAGTTTGAGGGTTTCTCACTCTCCATACATCCTGAAGACCCACCACAGCCACCACTTCCCTGAGGACACCCATCATAGAAGGCTTAGGGGAAGGATGTCCACAGTTCCCTGAAATGTGCATTTCTTGTAAAAATACAACTGACACTCCACAGTGACGCATGTAGATGTACACCCTTCCCCTTTTCTGAGGCTGCCCTAACCCACGTACATTCCAGGTCAGCATCTTCCAATCTCCTGCCATTGTTCTGTAAACCTCAAGTATCCCATCTTGCGCCTTTAGGGATTGGGCTCACACTGACATGCACTCCAGGCATTCCAGTAAGTGAACTGGAATGCTTTATTTCCAATCAGCCAATATCTATACAGGAACAGTACATAATGCTCAACAAATGTAGATACTTAAGCCCTCTTCCCACAGGCAGTGAGTCTAAACAAATTAGGTAAGAGAATGTTCCAAGTCCCACCGCCCAAACCCGCTTCAAGGAATAAATCATAATGGCAAAGTTCACTGTTCATTGTGAGTCTTGCATCCCACCGGGTGGTGAGGTCAAAGACGCTCAGTCCCCCAACAACGGGACCGCAGCCCACAAGGAGCCCCCAGCAGGTTCCATACAATCCCTCCAAATAACATTGTTGAATAATGTTTCATCATAGAAATAGGCCACTAACCTCCACTTACGTCCAGTTAGGTCTCAATAAATTAAACCTAGCTCAACCCTCGTTAGCTTGGCAACAAGCGACAAGGCTTAACTTAGGAGACAAAGCATAAAGAGTTCAAATATCATAAAAAAGTAATTAAATAAAACAGAGGAAACAGTTTAAAAATCCCAAACCAATTTATAAAAATAGGAAATATTTGTAACTTTAAAATCGGATAAAGGAACCGGAGAGATGAATTTTTAAAGAATTAATGGTTTTTAGCGCTTAGAAATGAATAGCTCCAATCTAGTCATCTGGTCGCACCTCGACTGGGGCAAAGTCAAAGTTTAAGGCCGACCGCGATGGAGCCCTGCTCAGCTACAGCCCGCGGGAGGCCTCGGTCAAAAATTTACCTTAGGACTTATAGTTTTTCAGTAGATTTTCTTCAGTGGGACCAAGTCACCAGCCCAATCCGACCTCCTGGAACTCTTCATCAGATACGCGTTGCAGGAGCCCTTGGTGGTGATTTTTACCTTTGGACTTTGATGATCTTTCGAGACTAAAATCCCTTGACCGGGGCAAACCTGAATCTTGATCTGACGTCATTGGAGCCCTCTTCGGTTACACTGCCTGCGAGGTCCTGGTCAACTTCCTACGTTCGAACGTAGTCACTTTTTTGGAGATTTTCTTCACTGGGACGAACCTGCAAGTCAGGCTGGGTCGAGGTTGAGGCAAGCTGGCTAGAGTTGCCACGGCGGGTCGGTTCCTTTACGGAGCTCTTTTCAAAAAGTTCTCCAAACTTCTGGATCTTCTCACAGATGTTCTTTTAAGGTTCTTTTGAGGTCCACAGCTCACCCCAAGGTTTCAGAAGCTCTGAGATGCTCCTTGAGGGTGTGGACCACAACACCCAGAATGCACCTGGCGCAGACTTCAATTTGGCCACTGGACAGTGGTTAGCTGGTCAGTTTCTTCAGGAGTTGGTGCAGGGGACTGGTTAGCAATTTTTCACCTGTAGCAAACAGGAAGTCCCTCCTTGAACCAGTTGAAGCCAGGCAAAGTCCTTCTTGTGGTGAAGCCCAAGTGTGCAGCTGGTGCAGTCTTCCAGAGTGCAGTGTCCAGGTACGGGCCAGGGGTCCAGCAGGGCAGTCCTTCTTCTCCTGTAGTTCTTCCTTGTAGGGCTCGATCTGGTAGGGATCAGAGGTGTGGGTACAGGTCTGCCAGTTTTATCTTTGCTCCTGGGTGAAAAAAGGGGGTCCTGGTTCTCCAATCAGGTGCAGGGTCCTACCCCCGTGATGACAACTTCCTGGGAAGAAATGCAAAAATCAATCCCAGGGAGCAACATTCCTCAATTATCCATCATGACTTAAAATTATTTTGGGAGGTTACATCTGGCTGAACCCACCCACTGGTGGGGCTAAAAATCTAAACACACCCCTCTCCTGCCCTTTCCTCATCTAATCAAGGGGGCACCTAAGTGTCTGGGTTTGCAGGACGTGAGGGAGGTGCTGGGTTGCTCCAAATGTCCTTCCCTGCCTCTGAAGTCCAGTTTGGCAGCCCTCCCCCTTTCTGCTTCCCCATCTGCTGAGGAAAGATCTCCTCCCCCAAGCACAACTCTTTGTGTTGAACCCAGGCCACTTCACACCTCAATAAGGCAGCCTGGCCATGCTGCCAGAGGCTGACCAATCCGAGCAAAGCAGCAAAAACACTACAGGGCTGAAGTTGGCAACTTTTTAGGTAAATTTTAAAACTCCTTACCTGAACAAGCTATATTAATTCCAACAATTGTCAGTTGTGGGATTTATTATAACAATTAATTTGATACCAAGCTTGAGGTATCTGACACTTAAGGGGACGTTATAAATTAAAATAACTTCTCCCCATTCTAGCCTATGGAGGCCATGCACGACAGTGAGGAAAAATACATTGGCTGTTTTACCTCTTCAGGGCTTATAATACTATTTTTATAAGGTCCCTGTTTATAGTTACATGGCACCCAACCCTAGGGGCACAAAGGGCACACCTTGGGGGTGACTTATATGTACAAATAAGGTCGTTTAAGACTTTGGAATTACATTTAATTCCAAAGTTGAATCTGCATGTAACTTTAATTTAAAAGCAGCCAGCAAGGCAGGCCTGCCTTTAAAATGACACTGGGCACCTCAGCAGGTCACCTATGGGTGCACTACCTATGCTCGGGTCCTAAACCTACATGCCCTACCATATGTCAGGTCTTATATGTATGTTAATATTGCCAATTATAATTAGCCTAATTTGCATATCCACTTTACACAGAGCATTGGCCCTGGGACTCATAAGCAGTACCTATGGCACAGCCAAGAGTCAGTAACCACCAGTATCTCTCCAAAAAGCTTGGGTTGACAAAGGCAAAAAGGAGCACTTTCCTACACACACAGAATACAAGAACAGTAGGATCTGTGTCCTCGATTGATACAATACATTTGCAAGCAGATTCTGAATAACTCTACCCCTCAATGCTCCAACCACTTCATTGCAATCCTGAGGGATTCAGTATTTAAGTCACCATTACCAAAATTGGCACCAGTTGTCAATCCGTGCCACCACTATGGTAGTCCGTACTGTCTCCATAGCCCCGGAAAGATTTAACAGTGTCCAGCACACAGTTAGAGTCTTGCAAGGTTCCGTCAGGGCACACCAGCACCCTTTGTCAACTTTCCAGTGAGCAGAGTCCAATGAGTTCCTCCCGAGACCTGTATTCCTCTGGGGTTTCCCACTTCTTTAAGAGCGCTGACCTCTTCCTGAAGTTCTGAGACCAGTCCCTCTGCTACAGTGACCCTCTCCAGCACCTTCCTTAGATCAATGTGCAATAGTCCCACCTGAAGCACCACAGAATTGGCCAAAGTCTGGTCCCTGGACCCCTTTAGTTCCGCCATAAGATAAGCCAAAGTAGGTTTTGTTGTGTCCCTGGGAGGCGCGTGTTTGTGTAGGTCCCCCTCTGCACCCCCTTGCTGTTAGGGTAGTGCATAGTTGTAAATTTTATTGGCTTGGACTCCTTCACTGTTTTATCCTTTGCCGTTGCAGTAGCACACCAAGCTCCAGCACTACGCTATTCAACAGCCCCCGCAGGTCAACAGTCCACCAAGGTGCCCAAGGAAAGTTATGTAGATAGCTCCTCAAACCATGGGTCCCTCACCACTCCCAACACTCCAGGGAACCATATGCTCCCCAAAGCAGAAAGGCAGGCATTGACCAGTCTGCCTACCACCATGCTGTCCTTCAGCAGTATCCATTGTCAGTGTGTGGTCCAGGGAGCACTATATCATAATCTGTGCCCCTCGCACAACCCCAACCGAGATATGGCTTGCGGGGCACCCACAGTGCAGCCACAGGTCCTAATACTTCTCCAGTATAAGGGATAGTCTAGCGTAGATCCAGGTAAACTGTGGCCTGCCTTCAGGCACTACAGGCTGGTGGCTGATCCTCCAGGCAAGAGAGGGCCCTCACCTCCAGTCGAGTTCCCCTTGTTCACACAGCACCTGCACTCACCAGCGTTCACCTCGGCAGTACATCCCTGCATCACCTGTGGGCTCCTTTACATTGCGTACCATCAGGGAGCTAGGAGTCGCTTAATTAGGTTATAGCCGGCCGACCACACTACAACTGTGGCAGCCCGCCTGGCCGTCTTCTCCGCCACATCCCCAGCACTCAACTGCTGGCAGAAACCTGCAGCCCATGCGTTCTCCTCCAAGTGGCGTCTATTCCAGCACAATCGGGTCATGGCACAGGACTCAGCCACTGCCCCCCAACTCCGTACTGCACAGTTTCACCGTATGGCCAGTCAGAGTGCCTCATCTCTCCTGCTCCAGGCCTGCCGCCAAGGTCACCAGGCCCAACCTCGAGGCGAGTTTGATTACTGGTTCGCTCCTGAGAGAGTTTTAATGCCTTGATGTTGGATGAGGGGGTACTAGGGGGGCAAGAAGTCACAGATGCACAGCTTTTGAGGGCAATATTGAGCAGATTATGCTGGATATTGAAAAGGCTGCTGGGGAGCTCTGAAGAGACGTTACTGCACGGCCATCTGCCTTGCTACGCCCCCTCCACTCTCTCATTTGAGTGGGTGTAGACATGTATGTCAAATCCCAATGTGCAGGTCTCCACTGGGGAATAGTAAATAGCCAAAAGGTTGAGATTTCCTCCTAACTGTAGGAGTAAAAAAACATGTGAATTAAGGTATTTATATTTACCTTTGTGAATCAGGCCCCATATGTCAACAGTTTAGCACTCTTTAACCCCATTCGTGGGGAGGGTGACCTGCACCGGTCTACATCTGCTGAGGACAGCTCCAGGCCATGCTCGTACTCGAGGTAGGAAATCGCTCTGGTGTGTACACCAGAGGGATGTTAATTTTTTCGTTTCAGCCTCAGTAACTGCAGCCTGAGGCATTATTTTTTCCCTGTAATGAGAGTCGGCACACATGGTAACCCTGATGTCCTTAGAAAGAAAATGAAATGAGCTGATTGGCTCATTCCAATTTCAGTACATCTGTGCTCAGGGCATATTTCAGCCCCCTGAGCACTGATTCAAACAGGGAAAGTTTCACTGGAAAAGGGTGGTAGGAATTTTGTGGATTCCTGCTGATTCTGGACATTTATGTCACAGAAATGCAAGATAAATGGGCAATTTTAGGCAACATTTGAGGTTTGTAGGACACTGTGGGTAAGAAACATTTATGGAATCCATGCAAGACATACCACCTTGGACTCCCCTGGGTATCTAGTTTTCAGAAATGTCTGGGTTTAGTAGATTTCCCTGGGTGGCCGTACATCCCTGGCCAAAAAAACGCTGCTACCCCCTTGTCAAATCAGATCATTTTTGTGATAGAAAATGTTGATTTCTCCAAGTTGTATTTTGGGGACACTCCTGTTGCAGGAACAAGGCCTACCCGTACAAGTGAAGTGCCTTAGAGAAATGCTGAGTGGAAGGAAGTTTGGAGCTCCCTGCAGATTCCAGAACCTTCCATCACAGAAATGTGAGGAAGATGTGTTTTTTTGTCAAAGTTTGAGGTTTGCAAGGGATTCTGTTAAAACAACCCAATGAGAGCCATGCCAGTCACCCCATCCTAGATTCCCTTATGTGTCTAGTTTTCAAAAATATACAGGCTTGCTGGTTTTTTTTAGGTGCCGGCTGAACAAGGACCCAAAATCCACAGCTACCCACTTTGCTAAAAACAGGTCAGTTTTGCGTGGAAAACATGAGGTATCCATGATGCTTTTTGATCTGTTTCCTGTTCTGAGCACCAGGCCTGCACACACAAGTGAGGTACCATTTTTATCAGAAGATTAGGAGAATGCTGGATGGAAGAAAGTTTGTGGCTTCCCACAGATTTCAGAAGTTTTCATCACGGAAATATGAGAAAAATTGGGTTTTGAGTCTAAGTTTGAGGTTTGAAAGGGATTCTGGTAAAACAACCTGGTGAGAGCCATCCATCACCACATCCTTGACTGACCTAAGTGCCTAAGTGTCTAGGTGTCTAGTTTTCCTAGGTTCCCCTAGGTACCGGCTGAGCTAGGGCCCAAAATTCAATGCTACCCACTTTGCAAAAAAAGACTCAGTTTTGAGTGGAAAAATGTAATGTATCCATGTTGTGTTTTAGTCATTTCCTCCTCCTGTCACTAGGCTTACCCACACAAGCGAGGTACTGTTTTTATCAGAAGACATGTGGGAGCATAAAAGAGTAGGATATCTATAATTACCAATTTGATTTCAATGCATTTGTCATTGTGTAAGAAAGAGAAAGTTTTGAAAAATACCCTCTAAATCATATGCTCGTACAGGTACTCACAAATTCAGAAATGTACAAATAACCACTGTTCCTACACTCCATACCTTGTGTCATTTTACAAATACATAGGTTACCTTGATACCTATTTTTCACTCTACATATTTCACCATATGAATCAGTCCATATTGAGTACACAATGAAAATCCATTCTACAATGCAGCTTTGGATACCTCTGGTTCTTGGAGAACCAACAAACCTTATATATCCCACATCCAAAAGGCTCTAGCTAGTGTAATGGTACAATGATATTGTAAATCAGCCATCATGACAAAAAGTTACAGATGAAAACATTGGCACAAATGGCTGTTATTCCCACTCATTTAAATGTTTTTTATTTCAACAGTTAGTTTCTTTGGGATTACCTTGAGGGATCTACACGTGTGGTCCCTTGCTGATTTTAGAATTTTGTCTACTTTTCAGAACTATGTAGCTTTCCTGGATCACCTATGGGTTTCACACTGCTTTGCACCACCAGCTGGAAATAGGTTGAAAGCACAAAAATAAGAAAAATTGTCGATGTGTTTGAAAAATGCCAAACTATGGTTACAAATTAGGGGGCATATTCAAGACCCCCTAGAATAATTCTAATGCCATATTGACATCATTTTTGTATGCAAATGTGATGTTAGAAGGCCCAAAAAACTGTGCCATATTTACAAAGTGACGCAATGCATGCATTGCACCACTTTGTAACCTTTTGCGCTACATTATACCTGCCCCAGGCATGATGTATGCAAAGGAGGCGTTCCCCCCGTTAGGGGGGAGACAAAAATGGCACTAGGAAATTTAACAGATGTCCTTGCATCATTATTTTGGCACTTTTAACGCCTGCTCAGTTCAGGCGTTAAAAGGGGGAATGCCATTGAATACAATGGGCACCTATGCACTCTGCAGAGTAGCGCCAAAATGTTGGCGCTACTCCTGCCGAATACATCAACAGCGTCAATAAAAATTATGTTGTTTCTCCCTGACCTGCACTATAGTGCCATATTTTAAATATGACACACACATGGTGGTGGTAGGGGGGCACTGAAGGGCACAAGAAAAGTGGCACTGCTCCATGTGCAGCGCCACTTTTCTTAAATATGCCCCCAGGTTCTTAGGTTTAGCTCTATATGTTCCTGAAAGCTGGGAAGATGGTGACTTTATTGCATCAAACCATTTGTGGATGTCATTTTTATGAAAAAAATAACAGTCACTTCTATCCAGAACACTTTTTTTCCTAATTTTCCTAAGAAATTCAAAATGTAGCTACATTTTGGCTGTTTTCTTGGTCCCTTCCAGGAGATTCCACAAACCCTGGGTACCTTTAGAATCCACAGAATATTGAAAAAAAGAACACATATTTGACGTGGACAGCATATTTGGACAAAAATGTACGGCAGCCTAATTGCAAACTGCCTCAAATAGCCAAAACAAGGCTCAGCACTGGGGCTGAAAAGGCTTAGCAGTGAAAGAGTTAATTCTGCTTAGAACGCAGGTGCCTTAGTTTCAGTTTTATAAGTTTTAAATGAAAGTTCTGTTTACCATGAGGCTTACAATCTGGTGGGAGTGTGGCATAACCAGTAACAGTTTCTAAATATAAGTTAGGCATAAGCTGAACTGAATGTCACAAAGAGGGAACAAGTGGATGTTGTGCAAGTAAAAATACTACCCAAGTTAAAATCAATTTAATTATTGGGTAACTGCAGCCCTAACTTAAAGGAACACCACTGAAATCGCTAAGACACAAATTTATCCTTATTCATTTTAGCTTCTTCCATTTGTGGAGTTCAGTCTCTCCTAGACTCTAGTCCTCCCAAAGAAATACAAGGAAATTAAATGTTGGCCAAAAAGGTTGCAGTCCCCCATTTTAACTTCCAAAGGAGAATGTGTTTCCCACTGTAGCAAAAAAAGTGCTGAATAGAATAACATCAAACATAGCATGCCGCTAGAGCTTTGCTCAGCGATGTTCCTTCGATTGGTTTATGATAAAGCCATTTAGTACTTTTTGAGTTATTTATCAGTGGACTCCCAGAGATGATAGAGAAGCGACTTTTGTATATCTTGACTTTTAATTGTGTGGATCCTGCACTAATCTGTATCCTTAAATACTCCAAGTTTAATACATTTGAAAATAAGCAAATCCCATTTGAAGAAAGACCATTTTTCCTTTCATCCAATGTGGATCTCACTAATCATTGAAATATTTGAGGAGCCTGGCCTTGCGTCCAACCCATGTTGCACACAGTCAAAGGATGCATTTGTCTGATACTGGCCATTTCTGCAGATGGGCACAGGGCCTTGCAGAAGTCCAGAACCAGCATCTAGACTCACTGTGCATGGCTGAAGGCCATGCTGGACTGGAATTGGCCACCAAAGTGGGGTTGGATGCAGGATGCCGGATCCTATGATTTAAGAATACTTTGCATTACATTTGGTGTGCAAGTTATGGGTTGCATGGCTGTTGTGTGAGTTATAGATTTCAAAGCTAACCATAACTGCTGAGTTCCAGTATTTTTTGGTTTTGGTTCTGTGACCAGAGCTTCACTACAACTGTGTTTTCTAAGCAAATTTCTGAGCTTTTTTAAACATATGTAAAGCTGTTATAACCAATCCTATCCATTTCTTCACTTTAATTGTAGACTTTTCAGTGCCAATGTATATATTGAGAATACATAATGGATACCTCTGTAATAAGGTCCAGTGTTGCTGTTGAGGGGTCCTAGTGACATTACATATGACAAAACTGAAGGCAGACAATGGCCAGTCTAATCATGAGAATCTTTGGCTGTGACATTTACTGCTTAATTATTGATTTACTATACTTGCCACATAGGTTGCTGCATACTTTATATTTCTCAACAAATGCCATGCACAGCAGTGAGCTGCTCACCTTTGGGGAGTTGGGTGCACGGCCTGACCTGTGGCCAGTACCTCCCTGCACGTGGCAGGGTTTGGCCATCTGTTTAGGTGCAGGAGGCTGTTCAATTAGGTTATTCCACACTCATGGTGCGGAGTGTTCTATAGCCTTATAGCTTGCTGTAGAAGCCTGTAGCAGCCAGTAAAGGCCTGTTCCTTTTTAAAAGGGCATTGCTTTCAGCTTGGGTCTAAAATGCTGGTGCAAGCTTTTATTTATTTAGAGATCAACACAGTGGACTCTAAGGCTATGTAAGGACATTCTGTTGTCACAGAGCAGAATGTTCTTATAGCTTTATGGTATGAAGAAGCACGTTCTTGTAGCCATTATAGTCCCACACCCTTGTAATAGGCATGCAACTTTAGCTTGGACCTACAACAATATAGTGGATCTTTAATTGCCAGTGTAACTTGGTATGGTGGACTTTCAGGATATATTCCACAAAAAAAGAGAGAGTCACCTTCTAAATGCCATGCGGATAGGGTGAGTTTACACCTACAATAATAATAAGAAGAAATAGGCAATTTTTATTGTTGAGTGTACCTGGATGTGCACGAAATTGTTTTTATGATAAAAAAGTATTTTATGAGAAATTAATAAAATATAATGAAACTCTTGCATACAGAGGAAACAAAGTGGTTTGTGATAGTAGGGTGTATGAAACCATGATTAGTCTTGATGTGAAAGTGAGCAGAGGATTTTCTAAATTGTAAGCGGCTTAGTGCATTCTATTTTTACCTAAGTACAAATCTTTCAGGGGACAGGCTGCACAAGAGGGAATTTGGTTTATTGTAGCTATCAAGATATATTTACATTGATAGACAAACATGACAAACAACATAAACTCTTTTTTGATATATTTTAACCAGGAAAGGTGTTTTTCACAAGAATCTTTCTAAAGTGTTTGTAAATAGTTGTTAACTTATTTGTATTTTTAAACAATTTTGGGGATAGACCTAAAAGCAAGAAGTAAGAAGAATCAAAATTAGGATACATTTGTTTTGAAAAGCTACTTCTTGCTCACCTGCCCATGAACAGTCAAGAACTGGTCCCTGGCTCAGGTACTTTGGTCTCCACAGAGACAAATATACTGCAATCCCTAGAGTACAACCTGATCTGGTCGTAGAGGGCACCCTGATTAGGGGTCAGGGCAGCTGTAGCATTGACAGGAACAGTGTAACGATGCTGCAGTGTACCACTAGATATTGAAGCTCCTTTATCCTCTCGATTCTTTATTTTCACAGCATTAAGCTGCCTGGTTTGCCATGCTTTGAGATGGGTTATCATTCCAGAGGGACAAAATAAGTATTTTTTCCAGGATCTCTGGAACTTTCTTTGTTCAAGGTTCAAGACACCAGCTTAGTTGAGACTTTCTTTGAGCCAGATGTTATCTTTAAAAAGTCCCAGAGAATTGACTAGGTGTTGTCTGGGGTCATCTCACTGCTCTTATTCCTCTTCAGACAGGTGTGGTGAGGAAGCAAATAAAGCCTGCAGACACTAGAGGGGGTGTTACTAGTGTGAACTGTAATTTCCTAATAATAGCAGGAGGATGGTAACTTCCTGTGAAATCCTCAAATGAGTGACATTAGCCCATATTTCTCTGCAAGTTACAGGTACTGGTTACTGTTTTAACTAATGTGGTACTGTACCCCAAAAAAACAAGGAAATGTCAACAAAACCTTCAAGACATCTTTAGTATGCGAGCCTTTGAGGATACCTCTAGGCTCATAGTTGTTGTCTTGACCTTCTAGTCTCCAAGGTCTGTTTGCTCCCCTTGCAGCCTGTGCTTTGTCATCCATTTGTGTCCCTGCCTCACTTATCTGCCCTTTGTGGTCCGTTGTGCTGCTCCTAGCCCTCACTTCTACCCTTTGCATTTATCTTGCAGCCCTTGCTACTCCAGCCTGTTCCTCCAGGCTGTTCTTTGTGGTCCCTCGTGCTGCCCTTTCTTCTTCTACCTGACCTCTGGGGAGAGCTTGCTGATCCTGCCCCTCCAGCCTGCTCTCTGTAGTTCCTTGTGCTGACACTGGTGGCCCTGCCTTCTCTCTGATAGTCTGTGCTGCCACTGCCCCTGCCCCTCTTACTTCATGCTGTGGGGCTTGGGTCAACCCTCTGCTACACTTGGCCTAAGGTCGTGTGCTGTGGGGTAAATTAACTGAATATGAACAAACAATCCTAGAAGTTCAATTAAAAAAACAAAGGTTAAAGGTATGGTATAGTTAGGTAAGGAAAAATATTCTTAACTTACATTGGAAAGACTTCACAAACTCACTGAAAAAAACAAATGTTAAAGTAACATTAAAGTTAGGAAGGGAAGAGCGCCTTAACTTAAATAAGACAAAACCTCAAAAATTTAATAAAAAACAAAGGTCAAAGTGACATTAATTGAGGTGAAAAAGTCACACACAATGAAACCTATGGATTTTTGTGCATATACTGATGTTAAAGTGGTGCCATCAACAATTCCTATACAAACTGAAAATTTATAAAGTACAAATATGTATTTTCATAAATTCAGTGAAAATTATGAGACATTATGCATTGTTGTAAAATGTATGCTCTATGGATGACACACTTACAGATGAATGAACTTGCAGTGAGCGCGATTTAAGCATCCATATAATTGAGTCTGACATTCTGCTCATTTTTTGAATATGTCTAGAGTACTTTAACCAAATTACAGAGGTTTGTCCATAAGGTCTACTTGTGCATGCCTTATGATTGAATGATTTATAGATGTGAAGCTTTTATCTTAAATTCTATGCCAGATGATGTATTTAACAAGCACGTAATTAAAGTAAATAATGACCAAACTATTTTTCAAACATTATTCAAGATTCACTAAGTTTCTGATTGCATTCATGTTCACAGAGATATTAAATTCCGTACACACCTTATTTCCTGTGAAAAAGTATAATATAAACTTAATGTGGGTAATTTCACAGATATGCTTTATGCCCTGTATGCTGTAAAACCTTAAGTCCATTAGCACTACAGGTGTGATAGAAAATTGGGTCTAGGTGTAGCTCACTGAGGCCCAGATTTATAGACGCTTTGAGCTGCATTTGTGTCATTATTTTTTTTTTTATATTAGCGCTAGACCCGTCCAGCGCCAAAGTTTTGGAGTTAAAGTTATTTTTTCCTAGCGGGAAACTACCTTACGTCAATGAGATGCAAGGTAGGTGTTTCCGGGCAAAAAATGACGATATGGCCTTAGCACCAGCTCTATCCCCCTGTGCTAAAATCAAGCATGGGGCCCTAAATAATGGCACTAAGCTTGCTTAGTGCCATTATTTAATGCCTGGGTCAGGTTTGGGCAGGCGTTAGGAGACCTGTGCCCTTCCTTAGCCCCAGGGACGCTCCCATCCACACCAGAGGGATGCCAGAGGATGGGGGGACCACGTCCTCTGGCGAGTAAGGTAAGTATTTTTATTTTTTTGAAAACTGCCATAAGGGGGCCTAACTTGGGCCCCCCTACATGGCACTGGGCCCAAAGGCCATGCCCAGGGGAAATATGTCTCCTGGTCATGGCCATTGGGGTGGTGGGCATGACTCCTATCTTTACTAACACAGAAGTCATGTCCATGGGGGTTTTACGTCAAAAGATGATGCTAATCTGGTTAGAGGCATTTTTATGCCTCGGCCCAGACTAGGGTCATCCTTAGATGCACAACCTCCTGTTCCCTCTACATCTCCCCCACCTGGCTAGCGTCCTTTGTTATGACACTAACCGGGCCTTACTCCTGGCTACTGTCATTCCATAAATATGAAGCCCAGCCGGCATCTTGGAATAGCAATAGCCTGCGGTATACTTTTTGAAGCAAAACTGCGTTAGCGCAGTTTTGCGTAAAAAAGTATAAATATGCCCCTAAATGTTTTCCAGTATGAAAAACATATAGCAAACTGTCACATTCATTAGTTGATGTCATCAATGATGTCATCAGTTATGTCATTTGAGATTCATAGCTCTCACTTGAAGAAAGTGAAGTGTTTGCTCTGACTTGGCGGGAGCTGTCAAAGCTCCACCCAAGTCACTGCAAACAGATATGTCCCAGGGTGGGCAACCTGGGACATAGCAGGAGCTGACCCTGGGGTGTAGTAGTCCCCAGGGCCATCATTGGCTCCACAAGTCTCCCCTCCAACCTAAACAACCCCAAGGAGGTATTGTTATACAGGGTGCGGGGTCCACAATGGACCCCATCATTCCTTTATTTTAGCCATGGGAGGTGATGGTTCCTGGGGCTGCGGGGGGCCATGTGGCAGCACCACACACAGAATATCTCTAGCCCCAGGGAAGTGGGGGTCTCTGGTGATGTAGGGGGCCTGGTAAGTCCTCCTGCATTCAATTTGTGTAAAGCCCAAGCGAGGTGGCAGTCTCTGGGGCTACGGAGGGGCAGGCGGCCCCTTTGAATTACATTTGATTAACACCCCAGAGAGGTGGCAGTCTCAAAGGCTGCGGGGGTATCATGGACCCCTGCTTTTAATTAAACATTAGCCCTGGGGAGGTAGTGGTCCCTAGGGCTGCAGGCAAACACCGGAATACATATTTTAAAGCCCAAAGGGGGTGGCGGTCCCCAGGCTGGCAGGGGGGGTCAGGTGGCCCCCACATTACATTTTGTTAAAGCACCAGAGACGTGGTGGTCCCTGGGAGGGCGGGGGGCCAGGCAGGCCCCTTCATTCAAGTTGAAGCCCCAGAGAGGTGGCAGTACCAGGGCTGCAGGGGGTCCAGGCAGCCCACTGCATACCCTATTAGTTTAGCTCCGGGGAGGTGGCAGTCCTGAGTGCTTTGACAAGCCCAGCAGGGGGCCTCATGCACCCCCCTCAATTTTTGCCACACCCCTGGGACTTTGCCCACCAGGGGGCTTCATTAAAAGGGCAGAAAACTACACTTTTTTTAAACATAAAAAAAATCTGAGGATTCCTCAGCGGGTTTTCTGATGTTTTAAAAAAATATGCTTTTAAACCCGGGCGGAGTCCCCCTCGGACACCAGCACCTGAGCTAAGGGGTGAGGGTGTCCCTACCTTGGCCCTTTTTTAAAATCTTTTTTTCTGGGACTCGGCTGAAGCCAAGTCCCAAGATGGCTGCAAACACTTCCTTGTTCAAGTGTTGACAGCGAATCAGATATTTGCACGGAGACAGTCGGATCCGCAGAGGATCTGCATTCCTTTATATCTATAGTTTTTTTTAACTCTAATTTCTCCAAAACTACTAAATGGATTTACACCAAATCACAAAAGGTCTGCTTTGGGGACCAAGATATAGCTTTCTGCCAAATTTGGTATTATTCCGTTCAGCGGTTTGGGTTGTAGTCTTTTTAAAAATGTTGAAACATCCCATTGACATTGAAAGGGGAAAAATTATTTTGGGATCCCCCCTTTGCCTTAGCCCTCACTTGACAGATAACCCCCACAACTTTCTAAACAGCAGCTGAACCTACCAAAGTATAAGTTTTAAACCTTTAGTGAAGATTGATCAAACAGCACCAAAGTAATTGGGAAAATGAAAAACTTTCCATCTATGGTAAAAAAGGTCTTAACTATAACTATCTTTTGTTCCTCACCCAATTTCCCATAGGCATTTTGAACACAACTATAAACCAAACCCCTGGACAGAATTACACCAAATTTGGTAGAAAGTTAGATCATGGTCCAGAAAAGTGTTTTTTGTAATTTGGCACATATATATGAACAAACAAGAAACCCAAGCCCAGTTCATGGAAACAGCTTGGCATTTAATCAGTAGTCGGAGAGGGAGCATATTCATCAATCCTAAAGCATTTTGAGTGTCTTGTTTAGCCTTGATCACAGGTGAGTAGAATCACAATGTAAAATACTTATAAGCTTTTATATCCATTGTAACACATGACTTCATCATATAAGTTCCAGAATGCACCTGAATTAATATCAAATATCTCTCTGTACACAGTGCATTCTTCATCAAGCTCAATAGCCTTTTAGCCACCGCAGTCACATTATAAATCGTCCAATCCAGTACATATTATTTCATAAAATTAAAAGTGGCCTATGGCATATTTTAAAACAAATTTGTTGATTTTAAACATCCACGCTCATTTATGCTGCTCAAAAATGAATGTCTCTTTTAATGCCAGGAGTCCAGAACTAATGGGAAGAGATGTCACCCCTCTTGACTCCCTTGCTCACCTGAGTGTTCAGTAAAATTAGATTCAATCCTTTAACAAATATATGGGTGAGCAGGTCATGCCCCCCAATTAATGTCTAACAAACAGTCTCCATTGATGGTGGCCCCCACCCCTGCAGTGTGGGCTTCAGAACAGGGATACAGCATGCCCACTCATATTTCATTATAGCCTCAGGGAGGTGGTAGTCCTCAGGGCTGAGGGGAAGGCCATTGGGCCTCGCCCATATATTAAAAGCATTTTTGCCCCTGGATGGTGGTCACCAGGGCATGG
Source organism: Pleurodeles waltl (assembly GCF_031143425.1). Taxonomy (NCBI): domain Eukaryota; kingdom Metazoa; phylum Chordata; class Amphibia; order Caudata; family Salamandridae; genus Pleurodeles; species Pleurodeles waltl. Next base: position 726,825,871 of record NC_090444.1, read on the forward strand.
TGGGGCCATGCAGCCCGCTCATATTTCTTAATTCGCCCCAGAGAGGTGGTGGTCCCCAGAGAGGTGGTGGTCTATGGGGTTGTTGGGCGTCCATGATGGCCCCCCTATTAGAAAGAAATGAGTGCCCCCGGGACCTGAACCACCCGGAGGCTTATTTCAAAACAAGCATGGGAGCCCACGCTTGTTTTATTGGATTTGTGACCCTGTCACTAATTTTTGGTAAAAACTTTTAAAAAAATGCTTTTTAGCCCTGGGGTGTCCCTTTGGGACCCCAGCACCAGAGCTGAGGGGTCGGGGTGTTCATATTCTGACCCCTTTTGTATTTTGTATTCTTTTTTTCTGCGACTCAGCTTCCTTGTTGAAGTGTTGGCTGCCAATCAGATCTCAGCACAAGATCGGGAGACGTCCCTAGATATACAAATTTAGATTTCCTTACAATTCTGAAAAACTACTGCATGGATTTACACCAAATAACAATAAGGGCTCTTTTGGACCAAGAGCTACCTTGGTGTAATTCAGTCCAGTGTTTTTTTGCACTATCACTGTTGAAAATACTCTAAATTTCACCCCCCTTTATCCCGGCCCCCCCTTGACAGATCACCCTGTAACTTTCCAGACAGCAGCTCACGAGACCAAACATTTTTGGGGAAAATTTTGTGAAGATTCAGCAAGTGGCACTAAAGATATGGGCAAGCAAAAAACACCTTTTTGTATCAAAACTAGGTGCTAACTATAACTACCTAGTGGTGACACATATATGTATAGATGGGGTCCACAAGGCCATAATAGGCCGGAGAGGGGGGCGACTTGGCCACCTCCCCTTCAAAATAAGAAAAACAGCCCTCGGGGTTTGGGTCCCCAGGGCCTAAAGAAGCTATGGGAGGGGGGCCACATGGACCCTCTCCTTCTTTAAAATGTATATGGCCCTGGGGGCTGGAGTCCCCAGGACCATATTAGGCTTGGGGAGAGGGGCCACATTGCCCCCTTCAGTTGAATAAAATGGCCCGGGGCTCATGAGGCCCTCCTCCCCTTTAACATGCATTGGGCCCTGAGGAATGGGATTCCCAGGGGCCAAAAATGGCTTGGGAGGGGGGGTCACATGGCCCCCTTTCGCATAAGAAAGGCGTTGAGGGATGGGTTTGCCAGGGCCTAAAAAGGCTCAGTAAGGGGGCCATGTATCCCCTCCTTTTTACAAAAGGCCCAAGGGAATGGGGTCCCCAGGGCCTTATAAGGGACTTATAAAGTCATGGAGGGAAGCCCTGTGACCTCCCTCACCTTTAAAAATACATAGGGCCCTGAGGGACGGGGTCCCCAGGGACTAATAAGGCTCCGGAAGGGGGCCATGTGGCCCTCCTAAAAATAAAAAAAAAGCCCTTGGGATGGGTTTCCCAGGGTCGATGAGGGGGACCTCATGGCCCCTCCCCTTTTTTATTAGCATCCCTCCAAGGGATGGGATCCCCGGGGCCTAATAAGGCTGCACAGCCCCCTTCCACTTTTTCCTTGTATTTGGCCCCAGATGAGGTCTCTGGCACCCAAAGGTCAACCTCAAGCAGTGCATGGCGGGGTACAGGTTATAGTTGGCGCTGCTAACTAAAACTTGTGAATTTCTGTGTATTTTTAACTCTAACATTAACGTTGATACTGACAAATTCACGTAACCATGACATCCCTTTAACCTTCAGCTTTTTACATGAATTTCTAAAGTTCAAAAACAATCTTTTTATCACACCTAATTGTAGTGTCACTTTATTATCTGCTGCCTTTTTCATTGAATTTGTAGAATTTATTAAATGTAAGGTAATATTTTACCATATGCAAATCCAAGCCCCCCGCTTTACACGGCCCTTGGCCATGTGCAGGAAGTGTTTGGCCAGGCACTGTCAACAACTCCCCACATGCAGCCAACCCCACACTGCCATGCCCATGCTGGCAGGCGTACCTAGTTTGTGACACCTTGTAAATTTGGCGCTATAGTAGTGGCCTGCTAGCGTCACATTTGCAGCAAAAATGTTGCTGCAAATGTGTCGCTAAGGGGCACAATGGCCTTGTAAATCTGGCCCTAAGTCTCAATTGTGTGTGCATCCGGGAAATTAACCCCTGAGCTGCTGGGCCTTACGACCCCCCACCCCAGTGCTGCGCCCTTTTTTGACTATTTGAGGTAGTTTGTGGTTAAGTCTCAATAACTTTTTTACACATAAAGTATCCATACCAAATTGGTGTCCTTTTTTCCCCAACATTTTAGTATTTCTAACGGGTATCCAGAGTTTGTGGATTCCCCTGCAGGGGGCTGAGAAAATGGGCAAAAAAATAGCAAAATGTTGTATTTTTGGGAGAAAAATATGGAAAAAGTGCTCCAGATAAACGTCTGTTTTTTTTTCTCTAAAAATGGCATCAACAAACACTTTGCTGTGGGGGCGTGGACAGAGAGCATGGCATGAGGAGCGGTGATCCGGAGCTGCCGCCGATACCCTCCCATCCAACAACATCCTGATGTGCTATAGGGGTCAGTAAAGAAAGATTACAACACCCATACTGCTCCCTGCTGACATCACCCGGACTGGGGGCCCTCTGCGATGAAAGGAACGATGCAGCCTGACTCACCTGGCTGGAACCGCGAAATAGGCAAGATGGTGGCAGTGCATCTTCAGTAGGGCACAACTGACACAGGCGCTACTGCAGCAGCCACACTGGCCCAGACTGAAAGATAGAGAAGTGCTCCTCCTGGATCAAGACATGGAAGAGCAACAGGGTTGTGCTGAAGCCTCCAGAGGCCAAAGCGAGCGAATAGATGTAGCTGAAGAAACAGCAGAGCTGTAGAGGTGAGGAGCGAGCGAGGGGCACAGTGAAAGAGTTTCACCCAGAAGTCGGCCCCACCAAATGGAGGACAGTCCCTGAGAGGAAATAAAAGGGGATAACTGAGGACTGGGTCCTTGCCCCTGATAATTGAATTCATGAGGCCATAACAGAGTTGGGCCTTGGCGGTCTGCTGACGGCCCACCAGAGGGTGTGAAAAGGTCCTGCAGAGTAAAGGAGACCCATAAAGAACTATGTAGGCCTGCTGTTGACAATGCAGCCTGAACAGTGCTAAAGGAGGCACAGTGGAAACATATTGGACACGGCTCACCCTGTCACACGAGAGCCAGTGTGACACCCTAAGGAAATAAGAGTCATACTGATGGCATAGCCCGCGCCACACACTAGGGGACCTCTCTCAACACTAGAGGTGGATGAGACTGGACGTTTTACCCTGAGAAACTTCATGGTATTCTCGGTGGGCCCAATACGCAGAACTTGCCCCCCCCAGGTGATCCAAGGAGGTGGTGGACTGAAACTGAGACACAAAGTGCTAGAAGCAGTTTAGACGGCGCTGAATGAGATTAACCGGATAGAGGAACTAGCTCCCCTCTGAAAGCGGCAACCTACCAGTATAACTACGTCAAGGCACCATGAACACACAGGCAACTGGGACCCTGAGCAGGAGAGAGATGTCAAAGGACCCTTGGAGACTGACCTGAGGGGTCAACCAGGCAACGGGCACACACTACCTCTTCCAGGTAACTGTTGACATGAAAGCTAACCTAGAAGACCCTGGACGGGACACTCCCTAAGCACTCACACCCATTTTGATATACCCTATGAATTCCTCAGCCACAGCAAGCATGGGCAAGATTGCTAAACGGAAAGACCCGAGGTCTCTAGCACATCGTCCAGCGGAATCCTAGTGGCAAACAGAAGTAATGAACTACCACCCCGCACTTAAGGGTTCCCAGAGGGACACAGTTTGCAAAGTATACTTCAGGCTATCACATTCTCCCGGGAGGTTGTTGAAGCCAAAATTGACACGCTTGGTTCAGAATTGGGCCTCCTCAAGGATGATCACCAACATCTAACAGAAAGAGTTACCATAACCAAAAGGACAATGCTGACATGATGGCCCTCCAGGAGCACCTCACAACACTGGAAAGAAAGGTCCACATATTGGAGTTAAGAGAAGAGGATGTGGAAAAAAGGAGAAATAATATCTGCATCCTAGGGATGCCGGGGAGTAACGAAGGAACGGACATGCTGTCCTATCTGGAGATGTGGCTAAGAGAGGAGGTGGCGCAAACTGGTCTCTCTCAATTCTATGCCTTAGAGCAAGCACACAGGGTCCCAGCATGCCCGTTACTGCCTGGGGCGACTCTTAAGCCAATAATCGCCAAACTCCTTCACTACAAGGACAGGGATCATTTATTGGCCCAAGCAAGGAAGAAGGGTGAACCTACTGTAGAAAACTGCACGATAATGATTTTCACAACAGATGTCTAAAAACAATGAGCATCATTCATAGAGGCTAAATAATGCCTCAGGCAGATGGACATCTCATACGCCATGTTGTTCCCTGCTAGACCTTCCGTCCAGATGCCCAATAGAGTACAGTTTTTTTGGGACACAACAGGTGGTATGGGACTGGATTGACTTACAACTGCAGTTGGGCCTCAGCCAGGAACAAGCCAGTGTGATTGAACCAAATGGAATTAACCCACTCGACATCATAGCCGCCGCAAAGAAATCCCTTTGAATAAAGAGCTCACCAGGGATTAGAGAGGGCAATAGAAACTGCAGTGTCTTTGAGCAGTGAGTGAGTGAGCCCAGCATTAGCAGACATGAATGAGTTGGATGATAATTTCAGACTCAGAGTGCTAGTCTGAGGTCCTTACAGCACAGCTGATGAATTGATCTCAGATGGACATCATGATGTACTCATGATTTGTATTTGTGGCAGGAATACTGTTTGAGAGCTTTACAGGGTGTTAATAGGCAACTGCGAAGATCCCTAAGCAGTTATGGAGGAATGTCATCAGACTTGGAATAGGGGGGTAGAGGAAGAGGGACCCTGCGTGCCACAACCCCAATAGTTTATCATTTGCTTGCATAGGTACTGCTGTGCATGTTTCTCATTAGTATAACAGTTTGGATTGGAAGGCAATGCCTGCTTGTCCTGGGGAGTAGGAGTTGAGGTATTATTTGTTTAATGTTTGAAATGTATCTTGGTTAGGGAATACCACTAGTGCCTCTTATCCTGACAAAACCTGTTTTGAATGTTGAAGAGGAGCTGTGCGGGATAGAGTTTGGGGAGAAAGGGGATTGGTTAAGATGACAGCACACAACACTTACAAACTCAAAACTTGGAACATAAGAGGTATGCATAATATCTCTAAGAGATACAAGATCTTCTCTTAACTGCAGGGGAGGGGAGTCCAAATAGCATTTCTTCAGGAGACGCACTTAACAAATAAAGAAGGAGCTGCGTTCCAACGAAGGTGGATGAGCAGGTGTAATATACTACTTACTCAGCCTATGCCTGGGGCACGCTAGTTTGGATTAGACCTGGTACTCCCTTTCAACAAAAGAGGAATATCACGGACCCAGAGGGACGGTACACAGTGGTTATGGGCCGTTTGAATAATAGAGACATAATACTGATAAATATATATATGTGCCAATCATAGATCAAAGAGCATTCTTTACTACACTTATCTAGTAGGCACAATGATGATATACAGGGATTTTAATTGTGTCTCTGACTCTAAGCTAGATAAATCTTATCCCCCTTTCCCTGACTCTTCAACGATCAGAGTGGCCCACATGTTTGCAGACTGGCAGAGGGAGTGGGCCCTGGTAGACTTCTGGGGCCTGGGCCGTTTGCGATCGCAAAAATGCATTTTGGTATGTAACAAGTCCAATTTGCGATTCGGTAACTTGTTACTGAATCGCAAATTGGATTTGTGACGACATACTGATTCGGTATTAGGAAGGGGCATGTGAAGGGCGTTCCTTCCTAATATCAAATCACAGAGGTATGTATGATTGTTTTGTGACCGTGAATGCTGTCGCAAAACAATCTCAGTTACCACCAATTTCAAATTGGTGGTAACCAATTCACAAAGAGAAAGGAGTCCCAATGGAACCCCTTCCCCTTTGTGAATGCATGGGAAAATGTTTTTTAAGATCAGGCAGTGGTCCCACGGATCACTGCCTACTCTTAAGAAACGAAAAGAACACTTTTCATTTTTCATTTTTAAACGCATCCCGTTTTCCTTTAAGGAAAACGGGTTGCATTAAAAAAAAAAAGATTGCTTTATTGAAAAGTAATCACAGACATGGTGGTCTGCTGAGCCCAGCAGGCCACCATCCCTGTGATTGTAGCCATTCGCAATGGCTCGCAAATTGCAACCTACCTCATGAATGTTAATGAAGTAGACCCATTTGTGAGCCCTTGCGAATCGCAGTATGAAACTCCTGACGTTTCATACATTCCAATAGTGATTACTTAATTACTTAATTGTGATTTGCTAAAATTCACAATTAGGTAATCGCTATTGTGAAGAATGATACATCTGGCCCCTGGAGACAGTTATACCTGCACGACAGGGATTATTCATGCTTTTCGGCACTACATGACCTCCATGTGTGACTAGATGCCTTTTTATGCATGCTGACACTACTTGGCCATATTGGCTCATTGGAATACTTCTCACTCACAGTGTCATACAATAACCCACTAATAATGATCCTAGCATGGGAAAAGGGGAGAACTCAGATTCTGACTAGAAAACTAAAACCAGAATCCTTGGAGGACTCAGTCTTCTGAGAGGCTGTGGGTGATGTCATTTGTCAATATATCACCGATAATGAAGGGACTGCTTCTCCTCAATTCAAACAGGATGCCCTCTAAGTTGTTATCAAGGGTACATGCATCTTGGAAGTGGTGGGGATGCAACGTGTTCTCTTGGCAGAAGTTAAAAAGGCCTGTGTAAGGCTGAGCTACAGCAGCCAGGTCACCCAAAGAAGCAGACTGAGTTGCTGGAAGTGAAAGAACGGGTAGCAGAGCAAATGGAGTGCCTTGGGAGCTTTGATTATAGGAATTATATGATCACGGCCCATGCAGAAAGATACTGCAATGGTCCACTGTTGGCATCGCTGGTGAACCCAGCTACTAGGGGTTCTGAGATTCTGGAGATAGAGGTAGAAACAGGACAAAGACTATTATGCCAAACAGACATTAATAGGAGATTTCGGGATTACTACTCCTCACTTTACACTAGCTCGTTCAGCGATTCTGCTTTAGAAATAGCAGAGTTCTTAGAACCTCTGGCTCTCCCAGCGCTGGCATCTACAGATGCAGAAACGTAAAGTGGGAACATAACGCTCTCATAGGTCAATGTGACAATACAAACAATGGCAAGGGTAAAACACCGAACACGGACGGACTCCCAATAAAATTTGACGCAACTTACATTGAAGCCCCAGCCCCTAAATTAGTTGACTTTTCCAACACCTCCAAACACACAGGAATGCTCCCAGTATACACCTGGAAAGCTTTGGAGGTTCCCCTGTTAAAACCTGGGAAACCAGAGCACAACAAGCAGGCACAATAAGCGTGCATAGTGCCCCTTGTCAATGCTGAAAACAGATTACAAGATACTTAGCAAGATCCTCGCTACAAGACTTCTTCTCCATATATGCACCCTTGAACACCTGGATCAAGCAGGTTTTGTCGCTGGTCATAATAGGGCAACTAAAATACAAAAGCTGCTTGCTAATCAGGATTCCAATACCTATGACCGAACGAAAGCAGCCATGTTCAATGTAAATCTTGAAAAGTCATTTGATACGCTCAAGTGGAATTACCTTTACGCAGTCATGAACTGGTTCGGCTAGGAGAAAGCCTCATAGCATGGTCTAGCTTCCTGTGTGCAGCTACTATGGCCTGGGTGCATACAGGGGCCTTTTATCAGACTACTATCAGATGGAAAGGGGCACCAAGGAAGGTTACCCTCCATCTCCATTATTATTTGCCCTAGCAATAGAACCTTTAGCAGCATACACTAGAACTGAGACTACTTAAAGGGGAAAAGTAAGCAAAGGGTGCACAACCGTTATTGTACTATATGCTGACTACCTTTTGATTTTTATTAGTGATGCCAACGGAGCTAGTGCATGCTAAGAGACTGCTGAAAGAATTCAAGGGCTACTCTGGAGTAAAGGTTCACTGGCAAAAATCTCAGGTGTTCTCACACTGGTGAACCAAGCTCCACTGTCCTATTTGGACGAGGTTCAGTGGGAACCTAATACGATACTTGGGGGTTCAAATTTATCATGATTTTTTTGATTTGCCAGAGGAGAATACAGGGAAAGCGAGTAGAGACCTCAAGAGATCTATGGAGTTTTGGGGCACACTCCCCCATCAGTCACAGGTAGACTGGTATTGCTAACGGTGGTGGCATTGCCATGCTTACTTTATTATTTTGGGATTTTACCAGTGTGGATTCCTAGGACCATATTGAAGGAACTAGATTCCCTTGTGGTGACCTTTCTGTGGGGATTGGGCTGAAGGCGGGTAGCACTGAGCACTTAAAAAGACCGAGTGATGATGGCGGTTTAGCAGTGCCAATTTTTAAATTTGTTATCTAGAAGCACAATTGCAATGGCTGACACAGTGAGTAGTGGGACGAATGATGCCTGGAGGCACATTGTCACCAGAGCACCAGATGTCCACACGCTGTTTAATATGATACTGTGCCTACGTTACCTGAGTGGGAGGGACACTGCAGAATTTTGCGTGCTGCAATACTGTTGGCTGAGGGTCCTAGGAAAGACCCATATGTGGATAGTGTACTCACCAGACATCTGAGCGTGCTAACTCATAGAGGGGACTGGAGAGATCTGGAAACTTGGGTAGAGGCAGGAGAATCATTGTTTGGGGATCTTTATAGACAGGAGACTCTCCTCCCATTCACTGAATTTGGCCTGAATATGATCTACCCAGAGGCCAGTTCTCATTAAATAGAGCAGTGACCGCTGAAATATGGAAGCACTGAGTAAGGGGACTAGTGAACCCTCACATCATAAGTTCCGTCAATATATCTTTTGCATCCTCCGTACATATAATCTGTCACTTGTTTGTGTAGAATGATTGGGGAAGATGAACTTTTGCCCTTACATGATACCTGAACTTAGTGGTAAACTGACCTAGGGAACCCAATACCTGATTGAGATTGGGCTAAATGTTGGAGAGAGTACCCAAGGTGTTTCAGAATTCCTGCTTCAAACTGATCACTATTATGTAATTCATTGAGTTTACTCAGCCCCGTGGAGGATTAACTGTTATTTTCACATTACAAGTGAAAAGTGCCTGAGATGTGATGAGGAGGGAACAGAGCTGTTGCACATGTTTTGGGCTTGCCCACAGCTCACAACCTTTTGGGGACAGATTGTGGTCATGCTTACTGACATCATTGAAAGAGAAGACCCAGGCACCCAACAGAACGGCTTGCTCAATTGGTTCCCGCACACAACTAAAAACAAAATTATGAATAGGTTTCAGGTCAAAGCTGTACTATTGGCAAAGAGGGAAATAACACCACAGGAAGACCCTGCAGGGCCCCAGAGTACGTGTGTGGAGGAAGGAGCATGAGAGATGGGCAAGTTACGAGGGAGCGGTTCTACTTCGAGATGCCAAGAGTGGAAGGCGTTCCATGGAAGTGGCTAGAGCATGGGATACCTTACTGGACTGCTTGATACACCTGGAAGCCTCTCAAGTGGAAACACCATATTATAAAGAGAGGCTATCCTAGTTAAGCTACCTGAGTGGAGGTGTGCAGCATGATACTTGATGCTACAAATTTACTGCCCTTTGATCACACAGGAAGACTATTAAGCACTGGCCAACAGATCTGACGATCACTAGCCACACCAGAATTGATTGCTACGGTGCATGGAAGGAGAGAGGCATGATGGGGAAGAATGGGGGATAATGTTTGGGGCTTGGAGTGTTATGATGGCAGCTGGAGCTTTGAAACTTTTTGTAGTATTGATTACATTGTATTGAAGAGCAAAGGTTGCTATCTGAATGTTGTATAAAATCCGTAATAACCTTGTATAAATACATTGAATGGTTTACTGTCATAAAGTCACCACCTTTCCAGCTTTCTGAAACACATAGAGCTGAAATCTAATTCTGTACCACTGTTTTGGCATTTTTTAAAGAGGTATCCCATTCTTCCTATGTTTTGTGCTCTTAACCTATTTCCAATTTGTGGTGGAAACCATAGTGAACCCCATGGGTGATCCATAAAAGCTATACATTTCCGTAAAGTAGACAAAATTCCAAATTCAAAAAGGGGTCAGATGTGCAGATCTCTCAAGGTTTTCCCATGGAAAACAACAGTTGAAATTAGAAAAATTAAGAAAATGAGTAAGAAAAAAATGCGATTTGTGACAATATTTTCATCTGTACCTTTTTGTCATGGTGGTTGATTTACAAAAGCAATATACCATTACGTCCTCTAGACCCTTCTGGTTGCAAGGACATATAGGGTTTGTAGGTTCTCCTAGAGCCCAAGGTACCCAAAGACAACAATGAGCTGCATCGTGCAGTGGCTTTTCATTGAGTACTGCGTATTAACCAAATCTTATGATGAAATGTTTAGAGTGAAAAATGTGTATCAAGAAAACCTATGTATTTCTGAAATGAGCACAAGATATGGAATTGAGAAGCAGTGGTTATTTTTACATCTCTGAATTTGTGGGTACTCGTACTAGTGTATGATTCAAAATGTCTTCTTTCTTATACACTGGCTTACATTCGAAAGGGAAAGATGCAGTGAAATCCAATAGTTAATAATAAATGTTCTACTACTCTATACTTCTACAAGTTTTCTACTAGACATGGTACATTACTTGTGTTAGTAGGTTTGGTGTCCGCAATAGGAAACAGCCCAAAAGCCAACATGGACGCAACACATTTTTCCACTGGAAACTGACCCTTTTTTCCCAATGTGGGTAGCTCTAGATTTTGGACCCTAGCTCAGCTGGCACCTAGAGAACCCAAGAAAAACCTGTGCATTTTTCAAAGCTAGACACTAAGGGGTATCCAGTGTGCACTGACTTTCACAGGTTTCACCAGTTTGTCTGACCCAGAATCCTTTGCAAACCTCAAACTGTAGCTAAAAAAACACATGTTCCTCATATTTCTGAGCTGTAAAGTTTTAGAATCTGTGGGAAGCCACAAACTTCCATTCACCCAGCATTCCCTCAAGTCTCTCAATAAAAATGGTACCTCCCTTGTGTGAGTAGGCCTTGTGCCTGCAACAGGAAATGACCCAAAATGCAACGTAGATGCGTCACATTTTTCCACCTAAAACTGACCCTTTTTTCCGATGTAGATTTTGGACCCTAGCTCAGCTGCCACCTAGGGAAACCTGGCCAACCTGTACATTTTTTAAAATAAGGTATCTAGGGGTATCCAGGGTAAGCTGACTTGCCTGGGTCTCACCAAGTTATTTACCCAGAATCCCTTGCAAAACTCAAACTTTGAGTAAAAAAACACATTTCCCCCCAATATCTGTGATGAAAGTTCTGGAATCTACAGGAAGCCAGAGACTTCCATTCACCCTGCTTTTCCACAGGTCTCCTGATAAAAATGGTAGTTCACTTGTGCGGTTAGGCCAAGTGTTCTCCACAGGAAACAGCCCAAAACCTAACATGGATGCATCACATTTTTCCACTGAAATTTCAATGTGGGTAACTCTAGACTTTGGACCCTAGCTCAGCCGACACCTAGGGAAACCTAGCTAACCAGCATTTCTCCAAGTCTCCCCAAAAAATTTGGCACTTCACTTGTGTGGGTAGGCCTAGAACCCATGACAGAAACGGATCAAACCAAGGTCAATGAGAGTCCCCTGGCGAGGGCTCCCGCAGACCTTGGTTTGAGCCGTTCCTCTAGTGGGCACTAGTCCCAGCCACACATGTGGGGAGTCATTTTTATCAGCACAAGTGAGGATTCCAGAATATTCTATCACAGAAATGGAAGGAAATGTTTGATTTCAGTCACGGTTTGAGGTTTGTAGAACATTGTGGATAAGAACACCTATTGGGATCCATGCAAGGCAACCATCCCCAACACCCTTAGTTGTGTAGTTTTAAAAAATGACTGGGGTTTGTAGGTTTGCATATGTGATGCCACAACATGGCCCCAAATTTCACACCTTTACCCTAATTACTTATCTCTCAACATAGTGATTTAGGGCATTTTGTGTCATTTTCTCTTGGGCCACCCATACAAGTGGGGTACCATTCTTATCAGGAGATGTATGGGAACTCGGAGTGGTAGGAAATCTGTGGCTCTATGCAGATTCCATGTCTTTCTGTCACGGAAATGTGATGAAAATGTGTGTTTCTTACCAATGTTTGTTGTTTTCAAGGGTGTTTGGGTGTCAGTGGGTGTATGCGTGTGAGATGTGTGCAACAGTAAATAAAGATAAAGGTGGTCATTACAACCCTGGTGGACGGTGTTAAAGCGGCGGTAAGACCGCCAACAGGCCGGCGGACAAAAAAAGGGAATCATGACCCTGGCGGGAGCCGCCAACAAAGACAGCCACTTTAACACACCGCCCGCCACAGCGGTACAGACTAGCAGCGCGGCGGTCACTGCCAACAGACAGGCGGAACACAATGTACCGCCCATAGTACCACAACCCGCCAATCCGCCACCTTTTCCGGGGCGGATTCACCGTGGATAAAAACACAGTGGAAACAGCTTTTGCAATGGGAAAACGCTTACCTGAACACATCCCACGAGGACTCCATGGACCCGGAAATCCAAATACTCCGTGCCCTTGTCTTTCTGCTCCTCTACGACCATCATCTACGTAGGCGCCGCAGACAACGGTGAGTACTGCACCTATGACATGGGGGAGGGAGGAGGCAAAAGTTAGGGGGACACCCACCAAACACAACCACCCCCACCCCCAACATCGCATTATACAACATATACACCAAAGCATTCACAAAAATCACAGTAACAACCTACAATCCCCCCGGAAGAATGAAAAGACAAAGCGAAATTCGGTCAAACACTGTAATGTGGCAATATACATGTCATACAAAAATATACAGATATATATGAAAATCAGTCATAATTATATACAGTACGAGAAGTAGTGCAGATATGTACACAACAATGTCCGTGCACCAACAGTCCAAAAATGCATGGGCGAGGCCCACAAAGGATACCTGACCACAATCGGAGAGAACACTGCCGGGGCATCAGATAGAAATACTACAGGCACCTCAGGGGGAAGGGAAGGAGGGACACCTCAGCCGGAGGACTGCAAAGCCAGATCCACGACGGGGCTCAATGCCCATTTATGTATCCTGGGGAGTGCAAAGCCACAGACTCTCAAGTCTCTACAGTGGGTGGTTTGCCCACTGTACCATCCTGGGGAGTGCAAAGCCACAGTCTCTCAAGTCTTTCCAGTGGGTGGCTTGCCCACTGTGCCATCCTGGGGAGTGCAAAGCCACAGTCTCTCAAGTCTCTCCAGTGGGTGGTTTGCCCACTGTGCCATCCTGGGGAGTGCAAAGCCACAGTCTCTCAAGTAGATGCAGGTCTCCACTGGTACTGGGGGGGACTGGTGCCCAGACTGGATGAGTCTCCCCGTGAAAGTTCCTGTCCTGTCACTGTCCCAGCTGCACATGGGATAAGAATGCCTGATGTGGCGGTCTAATCATTCCTACCCGGTGCTTGCCCCATGGCGGTTCAGGACTGTTCAGCGGTGCTTTGCCATGGCGGTCTTTGCCCTGTTCAGCGGTGCTTCGACATGGCGGTTCAGGACTGTTCAGCGGTGCTTTGCCATGGCGGTCTTTGCCCTGTTCAGCGGTGCTTCGACATGGCGGTTCAGGACTGTTCAGCGGTGCTTTGCCATGGCGGTCTTTTCCCTGTTCAGCGGTCCTTTGCCATGGCGGTCTTTGCTCTGTTCAGCGGTGCTTCGACATGGCGGTTCAGGACTGTTCAGTGGTGCTTTGCCATGGCGGTCTTTGCCCTGTTCAGCGGTGCTTTGCCATGGCGGTCTTTGCACTGTTCAGCGGTGCTTCGACATGGCGGTTCTGGTACGGACATTGGTGTGTGGCATGACGTTCCCTACACTGGGCATTGGTGTGTGGCATGACGTTCCATCATAGCCCACCTGGGCTGTGGCAGCCGGGGCCCTCCTGTGCTGTGACTCCGGCGGTGGCGGTGGTCTCCTGACCAGTGACGATACTTGGGCCCTCCTGGGCTGTGACTCCGGCGGTGGCGGTGGTCTCTGGACCAGTGACGATACTTGGGCCCTCCTGGGCTGTGACTCTGGCGGTGGTCTCTGGACCAGTGACGATACTTGTGCCCTCCGGGGCAATGACTCTGGCGGTGGTCTCCTGACCAGTGACGATACTTGGGCCCTCCTGGGCTGTGACTCCGGCGGTGGCGGTGGTCTCTGGACCAGTGACGATACTTGTGCCCTCCTAGGCTGTGACTCTGGCAGTGGTCTCTGGACCAGTGACAATACTTGTGCCCTCCTGGGCAATGACTCTGGCGGTGGTCTCCTGACCAGTGACGATACTTTGGCCCTCCTGGGCTGTGACTCCGGCGGTGGTCTCTGGACCAGTGACGATACTTGTGCCCTCCTGGGCTGTGACTCTGGCGGTGGTCTCTGGACCAGTGACGATACTTGTGCCCTCCTGGGCAATGACTCTGGCGGTGGTCTTCTGACCAGTGACGATACTTGAGCCCTCTTGGGCTGTGACTCCGGCGGTGGCGGTGGTCTCTGGACCAGTGACGGCGGTGCTGGCGGTTGTGTCTAGACCGCCGGAAATGATGGCGCACTTCTCCGCCGTGACACTCACAACAGGCTGGGCAGACTTCCTCTGGCCCTTCCCCACCTTTGGTGGAGTCACAGCTGACTCTCCAATCCCCTTGAAACCCATGTGAGTTGTTTTCCCACCAGGAGTCTTCACACGGTCCCGTCGTCCACTCTCCAATTTTAGAGCCTTTACAGGGGGTGGGCTGCCAGTGCCTTGGCTCTGGGTCATACTGCCTGCCCTGGTGGACGGAGCACTCCACAAACCTTGAACAGGCACCACTGGTATTGGAGGCTTTTTGGCTGAGGCGCTACGATGGGAATGATGAATTGGAGGGGGGGGGCGGGGGCAAAAAGGTCAACTTTACAGAGGGACAGTTTCTGACGAACACTGGGATGGGTAGTTGGAGGGGGCCTGGGAGTGGAGGAAGAGGAGGTGGTTGTAGGAGGTGTCACTTTAGGTGTTTTGGGTACAGGTGCAGGTACTGGAGGCTGTCGTGAGGTGGATGGATGTTGGGTGAGTGATTGCCGGCGTTTGTGTACTTTGGGAGGGGGCATCACAGACACACTGGGAGAGGACACAGGGGACGTGTAAATGGGAGTGGAGGTGGTGGGTGCAGGTGAGCGGGGTGTGGTGCTGGGTGTTCTGGTGCGAGTCCTGGTGCCTGTAGATGTAGTGCATGCAGGTGAGAGTGTAGACGAGACTGGGAGGGAGGAGGGAGACGACGAGGAGGGGGACACAGTGGAGGCAGTGGATGTTGCTGTGTCTGTATGTGGGTGATGCTTGTGTGAGTGCCTGTGGGATGTGTGGTGCTTATGTTTGCTTGATCTACCTGTGTGTGCTGACTTGTGTGCATGCTGGTCTGTAGGTGTGCTTGGGATGGGCTGGGGTACAGGAGATTGGGTCCGGGTGGAGGAGGTTGGAGGGGGGAGGCTAGACACAGGGACAATGGCTGCCATCAGTGCTGAGGCCAGAGATTGCAGGGTTCGCTGAAGGACAGCCTGACCAGAATGAATGCCCTCCAGGAATGCATTACTGTGTTGCAACTCTCGTTCTACACCCTGGATGGCATTCACAATGGTAGACTGTCCAACAGTGAGTGACCTGAGGAGGTCAATGGCCTCCTCACTGAGGGCAGCAGGGGTGACTGGGGCAGGGTCTGAGGTGCCTGGGGTGAAGGTGATGCCCACCCTCTTGGGTGAGCAGGCACGGGGCGAACGCTGAGGGGCTGCTGGGAGGGCGGTGCTGGTAGGGGAGGTGGCTGCTGTACCTGTAGAAGTGGGGCGCACAGATGATGCCGCCACCACAAGGGAACCCCCATCGGCGGACGAGTCCGTGTCGCTGCTTGGTGATCCGGTGGCCGACGTGAAGCTCCCTTCGCCCTCCGTCCCACTGGTGCATTCAGAGTCCGTGGTCTGGCCCTCCATGGCCATGTGGGATGCAGCTCCCTCGTGCTCCGGTGCCACTGTACCTCCGCCTGATGATGCTGATGTACAAAAGGACAGGGAGAGCAGAAAAAGGGGGGGAGACAGAAGAAAGAGAGTTTTAGTGCATAGCATACCGCCACCGTTGGCAGACAAGACAGACACAGCAGCCCCCTGCATTACGCCGTGCTCCTGCCCTCTGCACATGCAATTCCTGGGATATGGCCTACATGGCAATGGTGGACATCTGCGCACATGGATGCCACAGGGGCAACTATACCTCGACTTGGCACTCTGCTGAGGTGGGGTAGAGTGCCACATGGCCTACATTACGGAGGGGCCTTGCCTACCGAACTCGCCCTGGCCTAGGGACACCCACAGCCCACCTCCCCCACCCAGACACCTCCACTGCGCGCAAAGTCCGCTGAATGAGAGTGTACTCACCCCCATGTGTCTGCTGTGATGCCCTCAAGCGCCCATCCAACTCCGGGTAGGCCACCGCCAGAATCCGGAACATCAGGGGGGTCATGGTGCGATGGGCACCCCTCCCACGTTGGGAGGCCATCCCCAGCTGAGCCTCCGCCGTCTTCTTGCTGCAGCGGCAAATGCCCTCCCATCTCTTACGGCAGTGGGTGCCCCGTCTCTGGTGGGCCCCCAGGGTCCGGACCTCCTTGGCGATGGCACGCCAAATGTCCCTCTTCTGGTGGTCGCTGACCTACATGACATGCACAAGGAAAGAGGAACAGTCATTAACAACTGCACCGTCGCTGTGACTAGTCCCCCTCCCTACTCTGGCCATGTGGCCCATTCATTCCCATGCATTAATGTACTATGAACTCTGCCCCTTTCCCTCTTCCAACCAGCCCTCTCCACCCAGGCCTAGCCCATCCCACGTGCTCCCTGTGTACTAACCTGTTGGTCTGGAGGACCGTAGAGTAGCGTGTACTGGGGGAGGACCCCGTCTACCAGTTTCTCCAACTCCTGTGCAGTGAAGGCAGGGGCCCTTTCCCCAGACGCAGCAGCCATCGTCGCTTCCAGACCGAGGTCACAGCAGCACTTGCAGTGTAGGTCCTCTCCTGTCGAGGGTCAGGTATCTAGTGATTGAACAGATAGAAAATGGCGGTGACGTCCGCGGCGGTGACGTCCCCGGCGGTGCGCATCATCACCGCCGGCGCACCTGTTCATTGGCCCCTGGGACCCATAGGGTCCAAAGTTAACCAATGCAGCATTGCGCCGCGGTCTACGACCGCCTACCGCAACGGTGTGCAACGCGAGCGCTGTTACCCCACAATCCCATTGTCCCAGTTTGGAGGTCAGGCAGCCACCATTTCAGGGGCCCACATGGCTTAATTTACCTCTGCGTCACACATAGCTAGGCCTACACTCAACACACATACAGGAAGGGTTCTGTGAGTGGTGCAGTCTTGTGTGTAACTGTGGGTACATACCTGGAGGAATAATGACTGATTCTTCGCTGTTGTCCTTCGTAGTCACCGTCAGCTGGGACAGTTGAGAAGATGGCGGAATCCTCCGGTGTACCGACCGCTGGTGGACCTGTTGACAATGGAAGAGCGACATGTCATCGTGACCTACAGGTTTGACCGTGCCACAATCCAGGAACTATGTACCCAGTTGGAGCCACACCTGATGTCACCAATCCGCCATCCGACTGGAATCCCCCCTGATGTGCAGGTGCTGTCAGTGCTCCATTTCCTTGCAAGTGGGTCTTTTCAGACAACAGTGGCCATGGCATCAGGGATGTCCCAGCCTATGTTTTCCAACGTGTTGTCCAGAGTGCTGTCTGCCCTGCTGAAACACGTACGGAGATACATCATTTTCCCTGAGGTGGCAGATTTGCCTACAGTAAAAGGTGACTTCTATGCCCTTGGACATATCCCCAACGTCATAGGTGCCATTGATGGCACCCATGTAGCTCTGGTCCCCCCCCACAGGAGTGAACAGGTGTATAGGAACAGGAAGAGTTATCATTCAATGAATGTCCAGATGGTATGTTTGGCAGACCAGTACATCTCGCAGGTAAATGCTATGTTCCCTGGCTCAGTGCATGGCGCCTACATCCTGCGAAATTGCAGCATCCCTGATATGATGGGTCAACTCCAGAGGCACCGTGTATGGCTATTGGGGGACTCTGGTTACCCCAACCTTTCCTGGCTATTGACCCCAGTGAGGAATCCCAGGACCAGGGCAGAGGAACGCTACAATGAGGCCCATGGGCGGACTAGGAGGGTGATCGAATGCACCTTCGGCCTCCTGAAGGCCAGGTTCAGGTGCCTCCATATGACAGGTGGATCCCTATTCTACTCACCGAAGAAGGTGTGCGAGATCATCATCGCCTGCTCCATGCTCCATAATTTAGCTTTGCGACGCCAGGTGCCTTTTCTGCAGGAGGATGATCCAGATGACGGTGTTGTTGCAGCTGTGGAGCCTGTGGAGCCTGTGGACAGTGATGAGGAGGAAGCTGAGGAAGAAGACAACGACAACAGGGAGTCAGTCATACAGCAATATTTCCAGTGACATACAGGTGAGAACATTTGCATGTTTAACATTACATTGACTTTCACACGTCTACCTCTATCCGGTTTGTCGATTTCAAACACTATTTGGTAACTGAGTTGTACCTTTCCATTACGGTTTCACAGGTGTGGTTACCAACGTGTCATCTGCTTGCATCCTTCAAGGACTTGTGATGTGTGACATAGGTATGTTAGCCTTACAATGGGAAACGCATTATGACACTGTCATTGATAATACATAATTAGTAAATCACAGACTGACTCAAGATTGTTTTGTGTTTCAAGGGTGTTTATTGAAGTGCTCAGAAATGTGAGAGGGTTGTAAAAAGAGGATGGGTGATAGCGTAGAAATGTCCATGTCTATTAGTCTCACAGATGCACTGCCCATCTGGGCATAGGAAGTGGAGCTGGGGCAGTTTAAGTATGGACAGGGTAACAAGGTGGTACAGTGGGAGGACAAACAGGGTGGTCTCATTTCCTGGCGGGGGTCTTGCCATCTTGCTCTGTCCTGTTCCTGGATCTCAGGGACTGCTTGCGTGGTGGTTGTCCGTCTGCAGGGGTTGGGGTGCTGGTGTGTTGATCCTGTGGCGGGGCGTCCTGTCCACTAGCGCCAGCGGAGGTGGTGGGCAGTTCATCGTCCTGGCTAGTGTCAGGGGCCCCTTGGAGTGCCACGGTGTCCCTCATGGTGTTCTGTATGTCCTTCAGCACCCCTACGATGGTGCCCAAGGCGGAGCTGATGGTCCTGAGCTCCTCCCTGAACCCCAAATACTGTTCCTCCTGCAGGCGCAGGGTCTCCTGAAACTTGGCCAGGACCGTCGCCATTGTCTCCTGTGAGTGGTGGTAGGCTCCCATGATGGAGGAGAGGGCCTCGTGGAGAGTGGGTTCCCTTGGCCTGTCCGCCCCCTGTCGCACAGCAGCCCTCCCAGTCCCCCTGTGTTCCTGTGCCTCTGTCCCCTGGACCGTGTGTCCACTACCACTTCCCCCAGGTCCCTGTTGTTGTTGGGGGGGTGGGTTATCCTGGGTTCCCTGTAGTGGTGGACACACCGCTGATTGACCTGTCCTGGGTAGGGAGGTTTGGGCCCGCTTGGTGGGTGCTGTGCTGGTGTTACCAGAGGGTGGAAGGTTACTGTTGGGCTGTGCCTCTGCAAGGGGAACCGACTGTCCCGAGGCCCACGATGGTCCGGGCTGGTCATCAGGATCCAGTAGGGCTGCGCTGCTATTGTCACTGTGGGCCTCTTCTGGGGGTGGAGTGGTGTTGTCTGGACCATCTGGTGTGGTGACGGTCCTTCGGGTTCCTGCAGGGGCATAAGGGCATGATTATTGCATGTGTGTGTGATGGTGTGCAATGGGTGGGTGTCTGTGTACCCCAGTGCAAGCATTCCAGTGTGTGGGCTTGTGTGATGATGGTTAGGGGGTTGTTCTGGGTATGTGCAGTGAGCATGCTTTAGTGAGGGGTGACCATGCTTAGTTGTGTCATGCAGGGCTTGGTGTTGGGATGTGTGGTTTGTGTTATTAGTACATTAGTGAGGAGTTGGAGTGATAGGGGAGGGTGTGAGGGTGGGGGTGTGTGAGAGCATGCAGGTAGGGTGGGGGATCTGATAGTTAAGATTTGACTTACCAGTGTCCCATCCTCTACCGACTCCTCCGAGGCCCTTTGGATGCATGATGGTCAAGACTTGCTCCTGCCATGTTGTTAGTTGTGGGGGAGGAGGTGGGGGTCCGCCGCCAGTCCACTGCACCGCGATGTTGTGCCTGGAGACCGTTGAACGCACCTTCCCCCGTAGGTCGTTCCACCTCTTCCTGATGTCCTCCCTATTTCTTGGGTGCTGTCCCACGGCGTTGACCCTGTCCACTATTCTGCGCCATAGCTCCATCTTCCTGGCTATTGAGGTGTGCTGTACCTGTGAGCCAAATAGCTGTGGCTCTACCCGGATGATTTCCTCCACCATGACCCTGAGCTCCTCCTCGGAGAAGCGGGGGTGTCTTTGGCGTGACATGGGGTGGTGTGTGTAATGTGTGGGGTGGTGTATGTGGTGATGAGTGTGGTGATGTGTAGTTGTGCGTGGATGTAGTGTGGGTGATGGTGTTGTGTGCCTCTGTGTGATGGGGTTGTCTATTCTGTGCTCTCTCTCTGGCCTTCGTTCGGGATTTTTCGGTCATAGGGGTTTGTGGGTGATGTGGGTGTATGTTTTATATTGTAATGGGTGTGTGGGAGTGGTGTTTGTATGTGTATCATGTGTGTTTATTTGGAATTGTCCAATGTGGCGGTGTTTTGGAGATGTGTGTGTATTTTGAGCGCGGCGGTGTGTACCGCCAATGGAATACCACAGTTGAATGACCGCTGCGTGGATTCGTGTGTCGTGATAGTGTGGGCGTATTTCTGTTGGCGTGGAGGTGGAGGTTTTGTTTTCGCCAGTTTATCACTGACCTTTGGTGTGGCGGAGTTGTGTGGGTGTCTGAATTTCAGCGGATTCCGAGATGTGGGTCATAATGGCTGTGGCGGAATTCCGCGGCCGCGGCGGGGTATTGGCGGTCTTCTGTACGGCGGTAAGCGCCTTTTACCGCCAATGTTGTAATGACCCCCAAAGTGACCTTACTTTACCTTCTTTCATAAATAAACAGCTTCTCCAAAGACACTAAAAAAGCTAAAAAGACACTGTATTACTCCACTTTACCACATACCATATATCACAGCAAATGTAATGTCACTTATGCAAAGCTTTATTGTTGGGCGGGCTGCTCGGCATTTGCCAATATAAAAGTAATTTCTCAAAGCTACAAATATACCTTTAATCTCAAGGTCAAAAATATATATATCAATATATCTGACCTTCCAAAGAGGATCAACCCCACAATGACCACCGTTAGGGCAGTGCAACCTGTGCAGCTACACTGAGTGTTGACCTGGAGGAATTCCCTGACCTTGGGTGGGCCACTGTTTTTTACATAACTTATGATTTAAAAGCACCTGCTGCAGAGTTCCTTGTGCATGCAGCTTTCAGGCAGCAATAAAAATGTCAAGATAACTCTTGTAATTACTGTTCCTGCTGGAGAGAGCGAGATCATTTCGCTAGTGGAAGTTTTAACTCCACATAAAATAGCGCAGAGGGTTAATATGCCTGTTGCAAAGAGCAGATGTGTATTTAATGCCGATAGCTGAGTGGATTAGTCAGGCCAGTCTTTATCAGCACTTTAATACAAATGAAATGTATGTGAGAGAAGGGCTCTGGAGAGATCAGGGGTACTTTGCTGGGTGCTAAAGATGGAATCCGCAGAGGAGGAAATGGGTGAGGTTACCAAAAAATATTGTTGCACCAGGTGCCACCAGCATTAAAGTTGGCCCTGCGTACATTACTTTACTTTTTTGTTTTTAAAAAATATGTGGTTCCTCTGGGGTCTGACCTCGGCCCCCCAGGGTAACTACACATTTTCCGAAAACAAAAGTATGGGCCCACAGGGGGTTGGTCCATATCCATGAGAGCCGACACCCTGACAATTAAATTTTTTATTCAATTTTTTCCTTTTTTCTAAAAATAATTCCACTGGGGGAATAATTGCCCCTGGGGTGAAAAAACACCATGCCTTGGGTGGGGACTGGTTAATAGCATGAGGGGTGACCCCAATACAAATTCCTGATTTTTAGTGGTGGTTTCCTGGCTATGGATTGTGGTGCTGCTGTGATCCACAGCTAGGAATTCATTCTAGGGAGGCCTGGTTTGAAAGGGGAGGTTCCACCTTTTCAAATAAGGCCTCCATGAAAGGTGGGAGGCCTTTTCCCCAGAAGAGTGGAGAACGGGCTTCCCTGCTTGTTTCTCTGCTCCAGTGGGGAAAACTGTGATGTGAACGTACCTCAGGGCATGCTGATGTCACAGATGGATGGGAGGGGGCAGAGATACAGGAGCAATTTCATGTCTCCTGTGCTAAAAATAAAAAAGGAATCCTCCACTGCTCCTTTTCAGCCCTCTCCGGTGTCGGCCAATGGCCGACAGATGCACCGGGGAGAGTGTGCGTGCATCCACACAAGGCGTTAAAGAAAAGAAAGAGTGTACAAGGGTAATTTCTTACACATATGACCTATGCTTTAATGGAGGCAGGAGGTTTTTTGCCTTTCTTTATACCAATTGTATTACTTGGAGTATGACTAATTGCATTCACAGATTAGTTTAAACATGTTTAAGTTATAACATTTTTTATAAGAATTTCCCTAACCAATCATTGCTTCGTTCAGATATATATAAAATAACAAATGAATAATGTGGTGTTTAAAGCTCTAGTCTCGAAGCATTTCAAACAAACCACAGCCCATGCTTATCACTAGGCCTAGTTGGAACTTGAGGAAATTTACTCAGTGGAATCACACTGAGTTACATAAAAACTCTGCAGAGTTTCATCAACGTACCGAAAATGCATGTTGCGTTGCTCGCAGTCAGTTTTTAGTGCCGGTAGCAGATTCTGTGCTGAAAAATCAGTTTGAATGGCACCACGTGGGTCACTATTTTTTAGCTGATTTTGCTGCTCAAGTAGAAAACCTACTTGGGAAGCAGCTGTCTGCCCACGACTGCTCTCAACCGCCTGTGTTCATAAAATTTCACAGAAATTCCTCCTAGTGACCAGAAATCACACTAGGAGATGCCAAATCTCTTTCCCACTCAGCAGCTTCCATTCTGAAGACTCACTTTGTTCCCATTGTCATCACATTGCTCGATTGTAAACAAATTCCACCATGCGGTGTTTGGCGGATTTTGGCGGGAAATCTGCATTACATGAGTAAAACAGAGTCACCTAAATTCTCCAATTCCACTTGTGGAATTAAAATTCTGCCATTGGCTACTTTTCACCTTCGCTACTTGAATCTTTGCGATACTTAGGTGCATATTTATACTTGGCTTGCACAAAAATGGGGCATAGCTAACTCCATATTTGTATTTTGACACTAAACTAGTCTAGTCTCAAAGTATTGGAGTTAGCGCCATGTTTAGGATGCGCAAAACCACCTTGTGTCAATGAGATGCAAGGTAGACGTTCCCGTCCTAAACATGATGCTAACGCCCTAGCGCCATATTCATCCCCCTGACTCAGAAACAATGCTCATGAAGGAAGAGGACTCAAAAAATGGCGCAAAGTCCAATTAGTGCCAAAATGTAATGCCTGGTCAGACCAGGCATTCAAAAGAGGCTCACACACCACCACTCAAGGGAAAAACAAGGAAGGAGCCTTGGAAACTGCCGGACAACATGGAAGTGCTACTACTCCAGCTTGGCACACGCCGCAGATGTCTGCGAAGACAGCAGATCCAACCACCACCATGGCAGCAACCTCAAACCCCACCACAACAGCCACAGAGGCAGCGCAGAAGGAGGGAGAGAATCTTTAGACAGCGAATCACCATCTTTGGAATGAGGGAACAAGATGTGGTCCGGATGTACAGACTGAACCGGAAGTCCCTTGTATGCCTGCTGCACCTGATAGCACCACACATCACTGCAAGGCTGAAAACTCCAGATAACATTCCACCTATGACAAAACTCCTCGCTGTCCTGCATATGATGGCGTCGGGATCATTCTAGACAATGTGTGCTCTAGTGGCTGGTATTTCCCAGTCATCCTTCTCAGTCTGCCTACCAAAGGTCCTGGACGCAATCCTACACCTTACACCCCAATACATCTGCTTCCCAAACACCCAGAAGCTACAGCAGGAGACCAAGCAAGGTTTTTATCAGATTGTTGGCTTTCCACATGTGCTGGGTGTAATGAACTGTCCTCATGTCCAACTGGTGCCAACTGCAGCAACAGAACACCTCTACAGGAACTGAAAGCACACACATTCAATCAATGTGCAGGCCATCGTGGACCACAGTGGGCTCTTCAGCAACATCTTGGCAAAATATCCTGGTAGCGTCCATGTTGTATACATCTTTCGCCATGTTCCCAGGATGGCGAATATTGCAATGGGCTACTCATAGGTGAGCCACCAGACCAATCAACACACCAACCATCAAGGACAACCAAGCCAAACACAACAAGAAATACACATGAGCAGGTCCACAGGGATGTAGATGCAACAACACATAAGCCATGTCCCACACTACACTGCACACATTGCATATCACAAACACATATACCCAAAACTACATAACACAGCAACACCCTGACTGGCAAACCACATGTGGACAGGTGGAGCCAAGTCTCCTTTGCATACAGAAGCTGGTCACAAACCACTACAAGTGTCCACAGGTTGACAACTAAATCCATATCACACACACACTTTACACCAAACAAAGAAATGCACAGGCATGTCAATGGTATAGGCTATGGTCATGAAGTCACACATAGGCACAGCCCCATGTAAACCATGGTGTGCAAGCCTCAGGCAAATCCTAAATGCAATGCAACCCAAGTGGTGCCATAACCAGCTACACATACCTGACATACCTGTAGTGTGTTCATACACCCATCTGCTACATTGTGTCACACACATACATATACAAAAATATTTGCCATTGAAGACCATAGGGCAGAATCGTGTGAAATGGAGCAGCATCTACTCCAGTGCCACCTCACATGCGCCCCTAATGCCCCCTAAAAACACCATGTCTGTTCCAACTACCAGAAATGGTCCACCATGGTGTTGTGTCTGTGAAAAAACACTAACATTCATGGATGACGTTGTAGGATTCAGTAGGAGTATAATGGAGATACCTGACCTTATATGCAAGGTACTAAGGGACCATTGTGAAAAATAGCTGTGGCCCCTCCCAAAGCCTGCACTGTTCATGTGTAGAACGTGTCTCTCAGAAATCATGTACTAGAAGCTAGGAGAAAATTCTGCAACAAGTGATATCATCCAACCAATGTGGGACACACACTCCCGAACACTTGATGGCTGGCACAACCATCATCTGCCACGAACACTAGGGCCCATAATGAATGGAAAATGACAGAGCATGAAGCTGCGTAAAAAATGGCAGTGCCGCGCTTCCTCATTTTTGCAAAGCAGGGACACGCCATATTTGATTGAATACAGCACACCCTTGTGTTGTCCCATTCGTCGGTGCTAAAATTAGGTACCAGCACCAACGCAAGCATCCTTGCCTCAGGTTTGCGCAAACTGGTAAATCTGAGGCAGCAACAAAATGCAATGGGTCTTGCTGTGGAATGCCCACAGCAAAACCCATTGCACGCCCCTTCCATGCAAAGGGCTGCGTGGGAAGGGGCCGTATTTACAAGGTGGCATCAAGCTACAAAAAGTGCCATAATGCCACCTTTTAAATATGGGGTAGGGCATAGCGCCACCGGAGCTTCAATAAAAGTGAAGCTATGGTGGCGCTAAGGGCTCTTAAATATGCCTGTAAGTCTCACACTGAATGCATAGTGTAACTTAGCAATATGGATGGCACAGTCTGGCTTTGTAGGGCATCTGACACAATTGTGCTGCTAGGAAGTGGTATGTGCCATGTAAGAATAGAACACTGCTTAAAATATGGACTACACAACACATGTACCTAAATCATGACCATCGCTTTTGGGAACAACATAAAAACTTCCCAGGCCCTTAAGCCTCTATGCAAGTTTGTCATGTCCATCAACACAGTCCAAAGAAACCATCTCACAAGAACAGGAACATACACTACACCACAAGCAAGTCTGGGTCACCACTCCAATTAAAAAGTACAACTGCCATGGGATGTTCCAAACCACTATCAACACTTACCAACACATCTCCTCTCTATCCTTTGCAGCTGACCAAGGGTATGGCATACAGCCTTGAGTGATGACCCCTTTTGCCAATCCCACAACAGTGGAACAGCAGGCCTAACACGAGGGACACAGGAAAACCCCCAATGTGGTAGAGAGGACATTTGGCTTCCTGAAATCCAGGTTCAGGGACCTGGCCCTGGCAGGATGAAGCCTGTTGTATGCTCCACCACTTGTTGGCCTCTGCAATCCTGCACAACATTTGTGTCCAGACAAATATCTCCTGGGATAAACAGGATGATGTACCCAGCGAGGACGAGGATGATGATGGAACAGATAATGTGGACAGGAACAAATTAACACTGCTGCAGGAGTTCCTAAGAGACTCCACATTGTGGATAACTTCCACACATAACCACAATACTTTAAACATCACTTTGTAAATAGCACTACTAAATCACTTTGCACCTGAATCTCCTTGATCTACTCATTCTCCACTACATACACCATTGGAATGTGACTCAAACCTCAGTGAGTAGGTAGATAACACAAAGGTGACCAGTGTGGTAGTAACAACATTTGTGACATAAGTGGGTATGCTGCCACCATCTCAAATATTAGTGACACGCAATTTGTGGGCATGTGACTCTTGAAGGTGTAGTTCTGTGCACCACCACATATGTTGTCCCGTCAAGTGGGCAAGGTGCCAATAACTAGCCCATCTACCACAACAACACCATGCAGAACAGGATGAATGCAAAGATGGCACACATGAGGTAGGGGCTGTCAACAAATGGATATCATGGTGACAGTAGCATTGCCTGCATGGTACATGTGTGACAAGGGTGGAACATCATTTTGAACTTTGGTCCCTCAGTAAATGTCCAGGGATTGTAACCAATGTCCGATGCTTAACCTGCACAGTGTATCCCTGTGATTGTGTCCAGCACTGCCATTGTACACAACCTTGGCACATGGTGGAATGTACCTCACGTATGGCACACGCGCAACGGGTTGCCTTTACTACATAAGCTGCTATGGGTGTAGAATCACTATCCAAACACATGACCCATAGTCACCATCCATGGATATTTTGGGACAATGCACCACCACATATTCAACTGGGTTGAGTGTAGGTAGAGTAGCAAATATTCACTATGTACATAAGGTGCACACTTGTCACACAAGTCTGCTGTCCGGACACACGGATAGACCAAATCCAGGCAAACATGTGCGGACTGATGTATGGGTGTATGTTCTAGGTAGCAACGGGTTTTCCAGGATCAATAATGCTTTATGTGTCAGCATGTATATCTAGTATGCTGCGTATAACTACATCACAC
The DNA here is from genome assembly GCF_031143425.1 of Pleurodeles waltl. Lineage (NCBI taxonomy): Eukaryota > Metazoa > Chordata > Amphibia > Caudata > Salamandridae > Pleurodeles > Pleurodeles waltl. Next base: position 726,853,525 of record NC_090444.1, read on the forward strand.
AACACAAAGCAATACACACCACCCATTGTCACCTACATGACAGAAGAAGTACATGATAGCAACATTAACAAATAGTTCCATCCATGTTGTGGCCTCTAACATCGCAATCACGGGTGGGGTGGGCTACTCTGTCCAGCATTGTTGAAATATGTCTGAGACACAACGCCAAACAGAGTGGGAGTAGACCTGGCCATATAGGTTGCAATTGGCTAATTAACTCTCCAGCACTGAGATGATGTGACATCACAATATCAGTCAGTCATGGTAAGAGTTACCTAGGCTATGCCATGCTGGAAGAAATGCAAACACATGTACAATGGACATTCTGGAGGGACTGCTTCCAGACATCCACAGATACTTGCAAATACAAGATGGGAGGTCAAATGGAGACAGCACAAGTGGTGTGGCAGGAGTGATGTCATGTGTGTGTGTAACTCATGCCAGACTGCAACACTGTAACACAGTGGTATGCCATTGTTTGTGATAGTCAATACAAACTTGATGTGGACAAATATGGGTGACTAGTTGATGGCATGCACACATATGTCACATATGTCAGCACACATGTACCGTGGTATTGGCTCAGGCATGGAAATGTGTAAGGATTGAGAGCAAAAGGCAACCTAGCACAAAAGTAAAAGCATAGGTATCACTACATCAGTGACTGTCAGAAATTAGCTACACACGTGTCTGACATACGGACACATGGGTGGAACTGATGTGAGAACACATGCATTTGTCAAACGGAAAATGTGTCCAGGCAGGAAGATGGTAATGTGAGTTTTCAGATCCATGAACATACCACTGTCGTCATCTATGACAGAAATCACAAAACACATGTCCATACACACACACACGGCAGATACCGATCGTCAACAACACAAGTATACATGACATCTCCTGCAACTACGGTGCATGTGGCCACAAATGGCACACGTGCAGCAGAGCAACATGTAGGGAAATACAACGACACACCACAGAGTGAACACACATGTGCGGGCAAATTGGCAGGGTTGACGTGATGTCAATGCAGTCCAAGCCCACTGAGTACTGTGTGTAGAAACTTTAATGGTTGTCACATGCATTACCATGTGTTGGACACAGGCCACCAACACGTTTAATGTTGTAGGTAGGTGTACATCTGTACCTTGGACAGAACAATGTAGTCTACCCAAAAATTAGTTTACTTACACATGTATACACACATAGCACACATGTGTCAACATTCTGTAGACTCAGTGTAGCTACATATGGACATGTGCATGAGGTATTTAGTAATCGCATGCAGCAGACTCACAAACGATCTAATTGGTCCAACATACCATTGTCACCATAATGACAGTACTGGACATTCACCCACATGTTGCTATACCACATATACACCTTTGAACCCAGAAGTGAGTCCCAAACAGGTAGAATCTTAGCTTCTTCAGTGCCCAGACCACAGCAAATGCTTCTCTCTCAATAGCACTCCATCTTTGTTCCCGTGGTAATAGTCTTCTGCTAATAAAGACTTCTGGTTGGTCTGAGCCCTCCTCATTTAGCTGTGCTAGAACAGCCCCTATGCCATGCTCTGAAGCGTCTATCTGCACAATAAATTCCTGGGAGTAGTCAGGGGCCTTGAGCATGGGGGCCGTGCACATGGCTTTCTTCAGAGAATCAAAGGCTTTCTGACAAGCCTCTGTCCAATTCACCAACCTAGGTTGTTTTGTGGAAGTGAGTTCTGTCAAGGGGGACACAATGGTACCATAGCCCTTGACGAATCTGCGGTAGTATCCAGTGAGGCCCAAAAAGGCTCTCACCTCAGTCTGTGTTCTAGGTGGTTGCCAGGCCTTGATAGTTTCAATCTTGGCCTGGAGTGGCTGCACCTTGCCACCACCTACTAGGTGTCCCATGTACACCACAGAACCCTGCCCGGTCTGGCACTTACTAGCCTTGATAGTCAGGCCTGCCTGTTGCAGAGCCTGAAGCACCTCCTTGAGGTGGAGCAGGTGTTCCTCCCAGCTGGAACTGTAGACAGCTATGTCGTCCAGGTAAGCTGCACAGTAGGCATCTTTACCAGCTAGGACCCCGTTAACCAACCGTTGGGAGGTAGCAGGGGCATTTTTCAGTCCAAATGGCATCACCCGGAATTGGTAATGGTCATCAGGGGTGGAAAATTCTGATCTTTCTTTAGCCCCCTCAGTCAGGCCGATCTGCCAGTACCCTGAAGTAAGATCGAACGTACTCAGGAACTTCGCAGCGCCGAGTCTGTCAACGAGCTCATCAGCCAGGAACCAATACCACTGGGCTGGCCCAGGGACTACTGGATTTCTCAATAACCCCTAAAGTCAACATCTTGGAGACCTCCTCCTTGATGCTGGCCTTTACCTTATCCGACAGCCTGTAAATTTTGTTCTTCACAGGGGGACTGTCACTTGTGTCAATGTCATCAACACAGAGGTGGGTCAGTCCAGGAGTAAGGGAGAACAGGGGGGAGAACTGCTCTAACAGCTCATAGCAGTCTCCTCTCTGGGTTAGAGTCAGGGAGTCAGAGGGAATGACACCCCCCACTGACCCATCCCCTTCTTTGACAGAGAGGAGGTCGGGGAGAGGTTCACTCTCCTCTTCCATGCCCTCATCTGTGACCAGGAGCATACTGACCTCAGACCTCTCAAAGTGAGGTTTGAGCCGGTTGTGATGGAGGACCCTTAGGGGGTGCCTAGGGGTCTTGAGGTCCACTAGGTAAGTGGCCTCCCCTTTACGCTCCTTGATCTCAAAGGGGCCAGTCCAGCGGTCCTGGAGAGCCCTGGGCTCTACTGGTTCCATCACCCAAACTTTGTCTCCAGGTGAGAACTCAACCAGAGTGGTCTTCCGGTCATACCACTCCTTCATCACCTCTTGACTGGCCTCGAGGTTACTCTGTGCCTGCTTCCAGAAGCATTGGGTTTGGTTGCGGAGGGCCAGCATGTAGCTGACCACATCCTGGGGAGGTGACTTGGGAGCTTTCTCCCAGACCTCCTTCACAATGGTTAGGGGTCCCCTGACAGGGTGACCATAGAGAAGCTCAAAGGGGCTGAACCCCACCCCTTTCTGGGGCACCTCTCTGTAAGCAAACAACAGTTAGGGTAAGAGGACGTCCCACTTATGCCTCATGGCATCAGTCAGGCCACTAATCATGCCTTTCAGGGTCTTGTTGAATCTCTCAACAAGCCCATTGGATTGAGGATGGTAAGGGATGGTAAACCGGTAGGTCACCCCACACTCATCCCACATGGACTTCATGTAGCCAGACATGAAGTTTGTGCCCCTGTCAGACACAACCTCCTTAGGGAATCCCACACGGGTAAATATTCCCATCAGGGCTCTGATTACCACCGGTGCAGTCACTGTTCTCAGAGGGATTGCCTCTGGATAGTGGGTGGCATGGTCCACCAAAACCAGGATAAACCTGTTGCCCAAGGCAGTTTTGGGGTCCAAGGGACCAACAATGTCGATGCCCACCCTTTCAAAGGGGGTGCCAACGACTGGGAGTGGGAGCAGGGGAGCCTTAAGCCGATTCCCTGTCTTCCCACTAGCCTGGCAGG